>NC_091982.1:187672508-188042400 GCF_044704955.1 Pristiophorus japonicus | reverse complement strand
CTGTTTCCAGTCCAATGTTGCCAAATCACTTCTCAACTTAGCAAAATTAGCTTTTCCCAATTTTAGACTTTTATTTATGTCCTTATTCATAACTGGCTTGAATCTGATTGAATTATGGTCACTGGCACCCAAGTGCTCTCCCACTGATACCCCTTCCACGTGCCTAGCTTAATTCTCCAAAACTAAATCCAGAACTGCCTCCTCTCGAGTTGGGCTGGTTACATTGGGCTCAAGTTTCAGCCTGAGTTGCTCCTATTTTTCTGGAGCAACTAGTTTAGAATGGAGCATCTTAGAAATTGCAATTCTCAGCATTTAGTTTGCTCCAGTTCTAGTGAGTTAGAATAGTTTCATTTTAGAAGTTTTTTTCAAAAGGGGGTGTGTCCAGCCACTTACGCCTGTTTTGCAAGGTTCCAAACTAACTTAGAATGGAGTAAGTGTAGATTTTTGTACGCTCAGAAAAACCTTACCTACACTTAGAAATCAGGCGTAGGGAACGAGAGATTGGGGGGGGAGAAGGGAAGTTTACAAACATTAAACACTTCACTATTATAAATAAAGAGCCATCATCAATAATAAATGATAAATAAATCAATAAATCAACCAATAAATCAATCCAAAAAAAATTCAAATTAAAAATTTTAAAAATAATTTAAAAAATCAAACAAAAAAAATAAAAAAATAAAAAATAATAAAAATTCAATCAATAAATAAAAAATTAAGTTTCTCACCTACTGCAGCACCAGGAGCCCTCCAACAGCATGCTGAGATGGCCCCCCCCCAGGCGATGCTAGTCGGGCGGGCCCCGCTGCTGACCAGGACTTCGGGCGGGCCCCACCGGTGAACATCACTTCGGGCATGGCCCGCCGGCGACGCCGAGGACTTCAGGTGGGGTCCTCCCCCAGCAGACGAAAGACCGCCGCCCAGGACTTCGGCCGGGCCCTGCCGCCGACACCGAGGACTTCGGGCGGGGCCCACCCCCAGCGAGATACCAGGCGGGCGGGCCCTGCCGCCAACGAGGAGTTCAGGCGGAGCCTGCCCCCAAGAGATGCCGGGCGGGCCACTGCGGAAGAGGTAAGTACTGTCAGGCCACTCAGCCCGGGATAGGGACAAAGTCCCTTCGGCCAGGGATAGGGTCGTCGTCCGGAGACAGCACGCGCTGGGAGGGCCAGGAGCTATTGCGCACACGTGCAGCCTCCACTGCGCATGCGCGGGGCTGGCAGCACTGTTTCTGGTGCAGGGCTATAGCTCCACCCGCAGCAGCTCTTGCTGCGCCGAGCTGGAAACGGGCCTACAGATATCGGAGAATCGCGAGGTAAGTACTTGGCGCTGTTTCAGTTCTACAAATTAGGCGGCCTCTCCGATGTGCATCGTTCTAGCGGGGGTCCGAAACTTGAGCCCATGCTGACTAAAAAAGTTCTCTTGAATGCATTTTAAGAATTCTGCACCCTCTATATCCTTCACACTATATTTGTGACGATCAATATTAGGATAGTTAAAATCCCCTACTATTACTGCCCTATGGTTTTTGGACCACAGAAATTTCACTACATATTTGCTCTTCTATCTCCCGCCCACTGTTTGGGGGTCTATAATTCATGCCCAGCAGTGTGATCGCCCCTTTTTTATTTTTCAATTTGACCCATATGGCCTCATCTGATGATCCCTCTCACATATCATCCCTCCTCACCGCTGTAATAGTTTCTTTAATCAATACCACAACCGCACACCCCCACACCCCACCCACCTTTTTTACACCCCTCTTTGTCTTGTCTAGAAATCCTGTAACCAGGAATGTTGAACTGCCAAACCTGTCCCGCTTTCAGCCATGTCTCTGAAATGGCTATAACATCGTACTCCCAAGTATCTACCTGTGCTCTTAGCTCATCCGTCTTATTCGCTATACTCCTTGCATTAAAGTATGTACCATTTAGCACAGGAAGACCTTCTTGATTATTACGTACTAACCCTTGTTTCCTTTTTCTTACAGATTCACTTTCTACTTTTTTGCTATCCAATTTCAGCTTTACTTCCTTCCCTATTGAATTTGTTCTCAGGTTCCCATCCCCCTGCCAAGCCAGTTTAAACTCTCCCCAACAGCACTAGTAAAACTCCCCACAAAGATATTGGTCCCAGCACTGTTGAGGTGCAACCTGTTCAGTTTGTACAGGTCCCATCTCCCCCAGAAGCAGTCCCAATGCCTCAGAAATTTAAAGCCCTTCGTCCTACACCAACTCTCCAGCCATGCGTTCATCCTCTCTATCCTTCTATCCTTGTACTCATTAGCACGTGGCACCAGTAGTAATCTGGAGATTACTACCTTTGAGGTCCTACCCTTTAATTTTCCTCTTAGCTCCCTAAATTCTGCCTGAAGGACCTCATCCCTCTTTCTACCTATGTCATTGGTCCCGAAATAGACCATGACCTCTGGCTGTTTATCCTCTCCCCTCAGAATGCCCTGCATCCACTCTGTGACATCCTTGACCCTGGCACCAGCGAGGCACCATACCATCCTGGAGTCATGTCTACGGCCGCAGAAACGCCTCTCTGTTCCCCTAACTATTGACTCCCCTACCACTACAGCTCTTTTATTCATTGTCCCTCCCCCCTGTGCAGATGAGCCACCCGTGGTGCCTTGGACTTGGGTCTGGCTGCACACACCAGAGGTACCATCGCCTTCACCGGTATTCAAAAAAGAATATCGATTGGAAAGCAAGATGGACTCATGGGGGAATTCCTGCACTACCTGCCTAGCCTTCCTCTGGCTGGTGTTCACCCACTTCTCTGCCTGCATGCTATTAAGCTGCGGGGTGACCACCTCCTGAAACATGCACCACATGAGCCAGATGGCGAGGCCATACCCTTTGTCCCCCAGCAGCCAGCTCTGTCCTTCTGGCTGCTGCTGAAACATGGCAGATATCGTACTCTCGCGTAGGATGAAAGCATCATGGGTGCTCCCAGGGTATCTCGCATTAACTGTCATGATGTGATGCATGGCGTCACAGACGAGCTGCATGTTCATGGAGTGGAAGCCTTTTTTGTTCCTGTACATCTCGGAATCCTCCAAAGGTGCTCGCAAGGCAATGTGAGTGCAATCAATGCAGTCCTGTACCTTGGGGAAGCCAGCAATCTTGGAGAAGCCCATAGCCCTGTCACGCATTGCCTGGGCGGTCATGGCGAACTTTATTTACTCATTCCTCCGGGCATATAGTGCAGCAGTCACCTGCCAAATACAAATATGTGTTGCATGTTGAGAAATGGTGCACACAGCCCCAGTTGTGGCCTGGAATGATCCAGATGCATAAAATAAAGTGCAGTTGTAACCCTTACTTCAACTGACAAAGCAGTCCTCCTGACGCTTCTAAGGTGCAGGTCTGCTTTTATTAACTCACAGATCTAGGTTACAACTTATTTGCGGAAACACAGCCTTCTCATACAGTCTGCCTCACTCAGGTTCAGGTATGAATGCCTGCCTCAATATACCCGACATGGGTAAGGTCTCCTGCCCATCATCCTATGTGCTCTGATGTTCCTCGGGTGATGCTGTCTAATCAATCTTCTCCTACATAGCACCATCATTGCACAAGGTATGGCATTGTCAATATTGCCCTCATAATTAAAGTGCAGCTTTGCAACAACCTCAAAACAGCAGGACAAGGCACGCACACCTCTTCGTTCCTCTCTCTCGCCAAGGTGGATGCCCTAATATGGACCTGGTCTGTGCATGCGTAATAGGCTTGCTTACAATGGGAAGCTAGGCATTCAATGAAGACATTTAGGGCAACAAAGTGTAATGCATTTCTTGAATTTTTTGATTATTTCCAAAGTACAACCCCATCACCAAACATCTCCTCACTGGACTCAAGGGCCGGAGCGTCGGTCGGCAGAATCGCTCCCTCGCTCGGCTTCCACACCCCTCCCCCCCGTCCCAGGCTTTTTTTGAAGCCAAGCGAGTGATTCTGCCAGCCATCGCTCCGACCCTCGAGCCCTGTTGATGTTCGGTAGTGAGGTGGCACTTTGAAAAATATCAAAAATTCAAGAATTGCATTACACTTCCAATTTCTCCCTTTTGATTTTGAAAAAAAATTTACATTTATGATTTATATTCTCTGCCTTCTTCACTTCCTCCAAAATTTCGGCTAAAAGCAATGGTGTCTTTCTGCGCCGATTTTGTAATGTGCGCTGATTTTTGTTAAATGCCCAGAGGGTTTGTTGGGAGTGGTCACATACGCTGTCCTAGGAAAAATGTAAGTTGGCCAAACTTACTTAACTCTCAAAAACTGGTGCAGACATCAGGTTACATCAGACATCAGGCCATGATGCAAAAAAACTAAGTGAATTATGCTGGCGCAGAAACTTTGGGGAGACCTGGAGAAAACGGTGCATGCCAAAAAAACGGTGCAGATAATTGGGGAAAATTGAACCCCTTGATTCAGTTTCAACACACTTGCCTGCTATTACCATGGGTCTCTTCAACATGCCTTCCTATTAATGCTATAGCCTTTGCTAGTATGATGGTCACACAATATCACCTCTTGGTAAAAGTCCTGCAGTATCTGTTCTGGTGCTTGCTGAAACAATGCACATGCTTTACATTGTTTGTTATACTGTGTGCTGTGCTGTTTCTCATTGACCTCCATTTGGTATGGACAGATTGTCTGTGGATAGATTGAAAGCAAAAATAAGGATTGTGCAACTTGCCTCCATGATGGCATCAGCAATGGAGGTAACTAATGTATACTGTGTAGAAATTATGTATGCCATTAGCTTTGGTGCAGATTTCATTTTCTATTAATGGGTTCCAACATTATGATTGTACACTGTCCACCAAATACAATGCAGACATTATGAACTTGAGCCAACAGGACAGCCTCTCAAACCAACGTATGATATTCTTGTGCTGATTGCCTAGACTGGAGAATTTTGGCTATGAGGAAAAATTGGAGATGCTGGGTCTGTTTACTTTGGAATAGAAGAGGCTGAGGGGAGACCTGATTGAGATGTATAAAATTATGAGGGGCCTGGATAGAGTGGATAGGAAGGTCCTATTTCCCTTGGCAAAGAGATCAATAACCAGGGGACATAGATTTAAAGTAAATGGGGGGAGGTTTAGAGGAGATATGAGGGGAAATGTCTTCACCCAGAGGGTAGTGGGGGTCTGGAACTCACTGCCTGAAAGGGTGGTAGAGGCAGAAACCCTCACCACCTTTAAAAAATACTTTGGATGTGCACTTAAAGTGACGTAACCTAAAGGGCTACGTACCAAGAGCTGGAAAGTGGGATTAGGCTGGCTCGGGCTTGGTTGGCCGGCGCGGACACAATGGGCCAAAATGGTCTTCTTCTGTGCAGTAAATTTCTATGATTCTATGATTCTATGAAGAGCCCTGATGCACCAATCTCAGTCGCAGAAAACTTTTTCAGTTGCTTTCCAGAGTTCAATAGTAATCTTCTCCTTGATGTTGTTAAATCTGCTCATCTGTTACCAAAGAACTATGAAGAATCATTTAATAAGACTGGGCTCTACAGCCTCCAAAGGAAATATCACAGGGAGTACATCTTAGGGTATTTTTCAGCGAACCTCATAGAAGTAGATGATACTTAACAGGATAGAGAAAGTAAACCTATATATTAAGATAGATCAGGTTAATAGGATGAGTTAACACAGGTTTAGAATTGTGAAAAGCATGATTATGACAGATATATAAGGAAATATTTCCTCGCAGACAGGGATCAAACAGCTAGAAGTGATTGCTATGAAGAATGGTTCATATAAGGACACGTAATTAAATTAGGAAGGAGCTAGATGCTGTAATGGGAAGACAGTAGGTATTCTGGAAGATTGAGACCAAATAAACTTCACCTGAAACTATCTTGTGAAATCTGAGCTTCATGCTTTTTTAAAGATAGAATTACAGTTTCTGATCAGACCTACAAGGAGTATTTATAATAGGAGTTTGGGTCCTAGTTTCTGGGTTGTTCAGTCACTCAACTGTAATTATTGCTGCTGTCAGATCATGGGATATGCTATTTTACTGTCGGCTAGAAAGTGAAATACAGAGGATCAGAGTTAACAGCTCAGTAATAAATGTACACAGCCACTGCTAGAAAACTGTTTGAGCTGACCCTTACATTCAATAGTCCGAAAATAGAACCCCAAATTCTCAAAGGTATTTTATACATGTCTTAAATTTAACAAATGAATTTGGTTCCCATGGTACTCAATTGATTTTCCATTGATATTATAAGTTGAATCATGAACCCTTATATAAAAGGATAAAATGTAAAGTTACAATCAAATTTAGAACTTCTAAACACTTTGAAGTATATTTTCCACCGAATCATTCCCCTTGGATAAGTGGGGTGGGAAAGGGGTGCACTTCATTGTTTGCCTACTTCATTAGTGCATCATGCAATTTTCTAGGGGCCTTTCACACCAACAAGGTAGCGCTCTTACACTAATGTTGCAAGAGCTTCATTAACACAAGCAATCACATTCAAATAAAGTCTGCTACAATTTCCTGTTCTCAATGTCTGATTCATAGAATTGCATAAAATTACATGGAAATTATAATCCAGAAGCAAGCTGTATGGTCCAGTTTATATCAGTGTATATCCTGCAGTCGCAGTCTCATGTGCCCATTCAGTCCTTATGGGCTAGATTTTTCACTTTTTTTTGCATGCTTAATGCCCACTTAACGTCCATTTTACCATTGAAATGACGTATCACGCCCATATATCGCCCATTTAGCCACAAAATGGAAACTGATGGGGATTTTTCGGGAGCTTATTGCCGAATGTTAATTTCCCCATGTGCTTAAAGCAGGGAAAAAATAATACCGCCTGCCCACTTTTTTGGAGCGGAATCATCAGAGTGGCAAAATCAATGCCCATAATATCACCCAGCGTTAATTTCTGCACTGATTTAACACCGAGATTCAATAATACCGCCCGCCCACTTTTTTTTGTCGTAAAGAGCGTAGTTACCGAAACTAGCGGCCATAAGAACGCCCAGCGTCACTTTCACCACCTCGCACACATATCGCCCACAATATCGCTCGCCCAAAAAACCGCCCAGAAAAAGTGGAACTAACTGGAACTAATCACAGCGTTATGGGCGCCATGTTCTACATCACATGTCGCATCCTTTAAAAGGCTGCTCTGCTTCAACTTCGGGGAGTTTGGATGTACTCTGGAGATTGTTGGAGTTGATGTGAACATCTGTACAAACATCTTGACCATACTGTGACCGATTGGAATTGAATAGGTGTCTTCGTCGGGACAATTATTGTTTGTGACCAATTGGTGGAAAACAGAGACCTATTGCAATGGGGCCTGTCCTTTCTCCCTCTCTTGATGACCAATTACATGCAACAGACTCGAGATCATGAAAGGTATGCTGCACAGCATTATGTGCCCAATGTAAGATGTTCCAGACTGATGAGGAGTACCAGTCGTTACACCCAACGTAAGTACAAGGAGAAGCAGTCTTACCTTCACTTGCCCGACACCACCTGCCTTCAGAGACTGCGCTTCCACAAAGAGGTTATCACTGAGGTATGACAGCTCATAAGGCGAGATCTGCAGCCTGCCAGTACCATCAGTACTGCACTGTCCATCGAGGTCAAAGTCACCCCAGCACGGTCGGGTTCTTTTCAGGCCACAGCTGGTGACATTTGCGGACTGTCTCAGCATGCCCTGTATGCATGTAGGAGGGACTTGATCAGCTTCCCTATGACCAGGGAGGCACAGAGTGAGAGGGCTCTAGGATTCTCCAGAATTGCAAACTTCGCCAAGGTGCAGGGAGCGATAGACTGTATGCACATCGTGATGCGGGCACCTTTTCAGGATGCAGAGGTTTTCAGGAACCACAAGGGATTCCACTCCCTGAATGTCTAACTCATTGTCAACCACCAGCAAATTATAATGCAATGAATGCTCAATTTCTGGGCAGCATCCATGATGCTCACATCCTGCGTGTTTAACAATCAGCCACAAGGTCAATACTGGATGCTTGGTGACAAAGGATATAGCTTCGCTGGCTGATGATCCCCCTGCGTAGACACCCACACCGAAGCCGAGAGGCGATACAATGAGAGCCACAGAGCCACTCGCAATATTGTGGAGAAAACCATTGGAGTGCTTAAGCACCGCTTTAGATGCCTGGACCTCTCAGGAGGCGACCTCCAATACACCCTGAGCAGGTAGCTCAATTCGTGGTGGTGTGCTCCATGCTGCACAACTTGGCTATCAGGAGAGGACAAGAATTGCCTGATGAGTCTGACAGTCCATCTCACCAGAGAGAGGAAGAGGAGGATGAGGAGGCGGACGCTGATATCGGCCCTGACAATCAGACTGATGCTGAAGCCATGCCCCCTCCCCCCTGTAGACCATATGAAAGGGCCTGTGGTGGATTGATAGCTGCAGGAGCCTTATGTCAGGAGCTCATCAATGAGTGCTTTGCCTGAAAGAACGTTGGTGTTATTTGCAAGGCTGACACACTGCTGGGTGTGCAGATCATACATCAGTGGTGGACATCACCTTGGTGACAGTTAAAGTTTAAGTTGATTGAAGTTAAGTGTCATTATACCCTTTGATGTTAAGGAATTACCAACGTGTAATGGTGCAGCTATCGGAGTCAATGCGCAACAAGGTTTTGTTAAATAAAAAACGTTTAAACCAAACATTTGTCTGAAATCATCAGTGTTTCTGTAAAAACCAACCCTTCCCCCCACCCAGCTTCTCCTCCCCACCTCTATCCCTGCCCCTTCCCCTCCTGACTCCAAACCACCTGGCCAAGGAGCTCCTCAGGCGATGCTTCATTGGGGATGGGGGGGATGACGGCCGAACCGCTGCTTGGACGGATACGGGAGAGGACGGTCCTGAGGTGGCAACGTGCTCCAAGCCAGAAGCAAGATGTTGCTGCTGGCTCTCATGTGTGGTTGGCAATCGGGGTGTGGCACCTTGGAGTTCAGTGCCGTGCTCTGGGACCACTGGGAGCCCTCTGCCACCACTGTTCCTGGCTACCAGCTCTAGGGCCTCCACCATCCCTTCCATGTTATATCTTATTTGTTGCACAAAAACTTGGTGCCAACTATGTTCTTGGTGCTTAGTAGGCTTTTTGCTCCTGGTGAATCTCCCTCGTGCCTCCCACAACAGCCAAACAAGCACACATCACAGCCACACATGCATTCGGTCCCTCTCTGCTCCCTCTCTCTCTGTCTCCTCTTCTGCACATGTCATGATGACCCTTGACCTCCTGAATCGCGGGAATCGAGCGTTGCCATGCTGTTGCTAAGGACGGCGACACTTTACGGCAGAAGGTCAGCGAGATTTAACACTACCACCCATTTCATATTGCTCGCGGTAACGGCCATTTAAAAAAATGGAGACTAGGTACTTTGAGAATGGGCGAGAAACCGGCGATCCGCCCACACCGGAAATAACACCCATTTTTGGCGATAAGCGCAAAAGTGGAAAATCTAGCCCTATATCTCTATACTTCTCTTTCTTTCAACTACCTATCAAACTATCAAATTTAAGACAGAGATAGACAGTTTCTTAACCGATAAGGAATTAAGGGGTTATGGGGAGCGGTCAGGGAAATGGACCTGAGTCCATGATCAGATCAGCCATGATTGTATTAAATGGCGGAGCGGACTCGAGGGGCCGTATGGCCTACTCCTGCTCCTATTTCTTATGTTCTTATGTTAACCTATTCTTAAATATTGACGTGATCTCTGCTTCAATCCACTAACTGCAGTAATGCATTCTACAGCTTCACAACCCTCTATGTAAAAAAGATTCTCCTGCTCTCGGTCCTAAAATCTCTTATTTTTAATCTTATATTTATGTCCCCTTGTTATGGACCTCAACCACTGGAAGCAATCTGGGAGTGAAAATTGGGTCACGGCCTTGCCCCTGCTGCTCTGAACCACAAGTGCTTCTGATGCCATTTTCAGTCAGGCCTGTTTTTATTCGTCCATCGTGCCTACCTGAAACTGGTGAACACCTAATAAATACATGTAAATTAAGGTCCTGCAGCTTTTGCAATGTGATGTTAAGCCTCCTTAGCATTTGATTTGTCAAACCTTCAACCCGTCCACAAATCATGTGTGGGAACAATTGGGAGGGCTGCTCTTGCAGCATTATTTAATGGGATCTTCAGCTGCTCTCCGGTAAGTGGATTTTCACTGCTAGTGGGGTTATTGGCTGTTTTAGGCTCTGTTGGCTGCTGGAGCAGCACTAAAACCTTGTGTGAGGTTACCTTTTGGAGCCTTGAATGGATTTTTGACATGGGGTTTCTGGTCAAACGTTCTAGTAGCAGCATGGATGTGGCGGTTGGACTGCCATTGTGGCTGGAAGAGTATGAGGAAGTTGAACAGCATGCAAGAGTCCACGGGCCTGCTGCTGCAGAGAGAAGAGGCAGAAGGAAGGGATCTTGTAGGAGGCCCTACCACACTAGAGTGTACAGGCTAAGAACTGTGTGTTCTAACACAAGACCACAGAGAATACATAAACAGTGCTTCCACTCACTGAATGTGCAGCTGGTGTGTGACAACACGCAGTGCATCATGAGTGACTACACTTGAAAAGTATTTCATTGGTTGTAAAGCGCATTGAGACGTCCTGAGGTCTTGAAAGGCACTATATAAATGCAAGTCTTTCTTTCTGTTATTCATCTACTTACCTACCAAAATTAAGAAGATCGCATGACACACGTGATATATCTCAGTAAACTGGAGTACAGTATTACACCAAAGTTTCACCAAACTTAGCTAGGCATTGGGCAGGTAAAGGCACATGCTGGTTCACAGGAGATGCAAGATCCACCTATGGGAGTAATTTATGATGCTGAACTTGAGGCGAATATATAACATAAAAAAACAAAAGGGTAACAGTAGTGTATGTGATGACTATGTGTATGTTTATATGTAAGATTGTGCTGGGAAAGGAACTTGTTGGGATGTTTCAGAATGAATGGTTCTGATGCTCCAACAAGCTAAAAACTGCAGATTGTTTGAGTTCAGCAGTTGTGGCTCCTGATCGTTTTGAGGATTACATCATGATTCAATTCTAATCAACTTTGAGACTGAAAGGGTTGAGAGGTCAAAAATAGTCAATATTTCCCTACTGAGAGGTTTTGTTAATATTCAAAGTAATTTCCTGAAAGGGAAACTTGCCTATTACAGACTTTATCATTATATTTACATTTAATATTTGTACTTGATAGTGTGTAAAAATCCTTTAATGCTCTATATTCTATTTAACTGCAAATAAATATTTTAGTTACTTTAGCCTGTAAAAGCTTTGGCCTTCATGCAATGTCTACTTATTCTAAAACGTAGGGACCAACAATTTCAAAAGTCAAAGAAAAAGGCTTTCTAATGACTTATTATTTATTTTCATCATTACAGTAAACTGAAGGGTGGGATCTGTGGGGGTGATGCTCAATTATAATGTGGCTGTGCAGGACAGAACAGATCGACCAGCTGGTCTTTGCCTGCCTGTCATATTTGGACGTTCGCCTGTATCATTTGAGTTGAGTGTCACTTAAAGTCCCATTTAATCTCTGACAAATAAGAATTGATCTTAAGAGGACTTCATCCATATGCACAAATGAACAGACGGCAAAGAAATGTTGAAAGATTACATTCAATATACTGTAGCAGTACATTTTGCCTTCAAATTGATGAGACTGGGCTGATATTCCAAAGTCGTTTTTTTCCTGCAATTTAACGACAACCAACAACTGCAGATGTGGTATTCGTGTTTGTTTACTCTGTGATTATTGAAAATTGCCTTTCCCCATATGTGTTTAACACAGTGGTAAATCCTTAAACGTTGTGAATTAAAAGAGTCAATCAAGTCTATTATTAAGGGTTGAATCCAATTAACTTTTAAGTTGGGTTCATTAACACCTGTGCTGTAGTTATGCTTGGATCAGGCTTGAATACCACAAATATGCTCAAGTGAAATTGTTCAAATTAAAAAGTTTGCTTTATTTTAGATACGTTTATGAAAGGTCATCGATGTGAAACATTAACTCTGTTTCTCTTTTCACAGATGCTGCATGACCTGTTGATTATTTCAAGCATTTTTTGTTTTTATTCCAGTTTTCATCTGTTCCACCCCCCCCACCCCGTGTCTACACCAGACAGCACCCAACAGGTTGCCTCCTCTCCCAATGGCCAAATCTCCCCCTGCAAAGGTGCAGGTGGTGCTGTCTTTGGCGGGGCGCACCATCATCCATAGTAGTCGGCTGTGTTGCCAAATTCATGGTTGCCAGGCTGCTTGTTAATGAATGGGAAGACATGCATTGATGGGGACCAATGGTGGGGGGTTGTGCAATGGATGGTTGGTTGGTTACAGGACTGTTTTGAGTCAGTGGTATTGATGGACGACGTGGGGGGTGGGGGTTCTGGGGGGAGAGTGGCCATTGAATGCGATTGTTACATCAGTCCAGTGGGAGTGATTAACTGACCCATACATCTTTAAGGGAATTGCCTCTCTGCTGCAGCACTCTCTGCTGTCCCCTCCCTGCTGCAGCCCTCTCTGCTGTTCCCCTCCCTGCTGCAGCCCTCTCTGCTGTCCCCTCTCTGCTGCAGCCCTCTCTGCTGTTCCCCTCCCTGCTGCAGCCCTCTCTGCTGACCAGCTGCAGGTCTCCCCACAGCAGGCAGTTGCAATGGTCATTTTGTTCCTCGTCCGAAGACCAATCTAAGGCAGCCATGGTCAACACCTCTGATGCCCGCAAATTAGCCTCTCAGAAAAGTAGTCTCAACAAACCCTTTCCCAGTGGGAGGTAACAAAGCAGTTGTTAGCACTGAGCCTTAATTGATCTCCATATCTGTGCCTTTTAATTAGCATCAAGAATTGTCGTACAATCATCTCGCCTTCCTTTCAATGCCGACTTTCAGGAAGCCAGGAAACCTGTGCATGTGATGCTAATTTTAAATGCCAGTGAAAATCACCTTGAAATTGCCTAATTTAAATATTATAAACAATAACCCAACTCTCCAGAGGGGATTACATGCCTGCATCCAAACGCGCCTGTGTTAAACCCGGATGTTACAAGTTGGAAACAACTTCCGGCTGTGATTTCATTTTTGGCAAATGTAAACCACCTTCACGCTCTTGTCTATTAAACTTCAACCCATTGATTTATATTCCACTTCTGCACTGTATTCAGTGGACCCAAGGGAATGCTGGCATTTTCAACATTGTTGCATGAAAATTATTTTTTTTTTGATGTGGCACATTGGAAACCATCCTCTGCATGAATATATTAATGAAAGCAGGACCCAGAGGATATGAAGGCATTTGTGGTAGCATATTTTAGTAGTTTTCAGACTGCAATCTTTGACGAGCCAGAAAAATGATGATGCTGGGTTCAATGGTATAGCAAATCCGTTTGGGGAACTAGTACGGATGAAAAAGCATGGGATATAGAAGCAATTAAAATGAGTTAGTTAGTCAAATGATGAGCGTAGAGATAAATAACTATCTTCTGTGTTTTCCCACATGTAAATAAAGAATGTTAATTGAATTCATTTTACAGACCATCATAAATTAATTAATTTGGCAGGTTGATCTAAGAGATTCAGCATTTTTCTCAAATATTCATGTTAAGATAGTATTATTCAATTCATTAGAAACATGTGAAAAGGCAACAACAATGGAAACTAAACAATAGCAGTCAGTGTCAATTACAACAAAAACAACAACTTGTATTTATATAGCACCTTTAACGCAGTGAAACGTCCCAAAGTGCTTCACAGGAGTATTATGAGATTTTAAAAATTGACACCGAGCCGCATAAGGAAAAATTAGGGCAGGTTGGTCAAAGAGGTAGGTTTTAAGGAGCATCTTGAAGGAAGAAAGAGAGGTAGAGAGGTGGAGAGGCTTGGCAGGGAATTTGAGAGCTTTGGGCCTAGGCAACAGAAGGCACGGCCACCAATGGTTGAGTGATTATAATCAGGGATGCTCAAGAGGGCAGAATGAGAGGAGCGCAGACATCTCGGGGGGTTGTGGGGCTGGAGGAGATTGCAGAGATAGGGAAGGGTGAGGCCTTCGAGGGATTTGACAACAAGGGTGAGAAGTTTTAAATTAAGGTGTTGCATAACCGAGAGCCAATGTAGGTCAGCGAGCATAGGGGTGATGGGTGAGTGGGACTTGGTGGGAGTTAGGACATGGGCAGCCGAGTTTTGGATCACCTCTAGTTTACGTAGTGTAGAATGTGGGACGCCAGCCAGGAGTGCGTTGGAATAATCAAGTCTAGAGGTAACAAAGGCATAGAGGAGGGCTTCAGCAGCGGATGAGCTGAGGCAAGGGTGGAAACGGGCAATGTTGCGAAAGTGGAAATAGGCGGTCTTAGTTATACTGTGGATATGTGATCGAAAGCTCATTTCAGGGTCAAATATGACACCAAGATTGCAAACAGTCTGGTTCAGCCTCAGACAAAAGGTGGGAAGAAGGATCGAGCCAGTGGCTAGGGAACGGAATTTGCGGCGAGGACCAAAAACAATGGCTTCGGTCTTCCCAATATTCAATTGGAGAAAATTTCTGCTCATCTAGAACTCAATGTCGGACAAGCAGTCTGACAATTTGGAGACCGTGGAGGACACGAGAGAAGTGGTGGAGAAGTAAAGCTGGGTGTCATCAATGTACCTTTGGAAACTCACACTGTGTTATACGGATGATGTTGCCAAGGGGCAACATGTAGATGGGAAATAGGAGAGGGCCAAGGATATCTCCTTGGGGGATACCAGAGGTAACGATGCGGGGGGAGGAAGAGAAGCCATTGCAGGTGATTTTCTGGCTACGATTAGATTGATAAGAATGGAACCAGGCGAGTGCAGTCTCACCCAGCTGGAAAGCGGTGGAGAGGCATTGGAAAAGGATAGAGTGGTCAACCATGTCAAAGGCTGCAGACAAGTCAAGAAGGACATTAAGCGATAGTTTGCCTTTTGCCAAAGGATGTCATTTGTGACTTTGATGGGAGCCGTTTCGGTACTGTGGCAGGCGCGGAAACCGGATTGGAGGGATTCAAACATGAAATTGAGAGAAAGATGGGCATGGATTTGGGAGGCGACAACACATTCAAAGACTTTGGAGATGTAATGGGAGGTTGGAGATAGGGCGGTCATTTGCAAGGACGGAGGGGTCGAGGGTTGGTTTTATGAGAAGAGGAATGATGATGACAGATTTGAGGGAGGGGGGAACAATATCTGAGGAGGGAGAACCATTAACAATGTCAGTTAACATGGAAGCCAGAAAAGGAAGTTTACGTTGAATATATTGTACAGCACATAAATTTAATTAATTTTTTTATTCATTCATGGGATGTGGGCGTCGTTGGCAAGGCCAGCATTTATTGCCTATCCCTAATTGCCCTTGGGAAGGTGGTAGTGAGCCACCTTCTTGAACCGCTGCAGTCCATGTGGTGAAGGTACTCCCACAGTGCTGTTGGGGAGGGAGTTCCCGGATTTTGATCCAGCGATGATGAAGGAACGGCGATATAATTCCAAGTCAGGATGGTGTGTAACTTGGAGGGGAGCTTGTAGGTGATGGTGTTCCTATGCGCCAGCTGCACTTGCCCTTCTAGGTGGTAGAGGTTGCGGGTTTGGGAGGTGTTGCCGAAGAACCCTGGGCAAGTTGCTGCAGTGCATCTTGTAGATTGTACACTCTGCAGCCACGGTACACCGATGGTGGAGGGAGTGAACGTTTAAGGTGGTGGATGGGGTGCCAATCAAGCGCGCTGCTTTGTTCTGGATGGTGTTGAGCTTCGTGAGTGTTGTTGGAGCTGCGCTCTTCCAGGCAAGTGGAGAGTATTTCATCACACTCCTGACTAGCGCCTTGTAGATGGTGGAAAGGCTTTAGGGAATCAGGAGGTGAGACACTCACTGCAGAATACCCAGCCTCTGACCTGCTCTTATTGCCACAGTATTTATGTGGCTGGTCCATTAAGTTTCTGGTCAATGGTGACCCCCAGGATGTTGATGGTGCGGGTTTGATGATTCTAATGCCGTTTAATGTCAAGGAGCGGTGGTTATACTCTTGCTTGTTGGAGATAGTCATTGTCTGGCACTTGTGTGGTGCGAATGTTACTTGCCACTGATCAGTCCAAGCCAGAATGTCGCCCAGGTCTTACTGTATGCGGGCATGGACTGCTCCGTTATCTGAGGAGCTGTGAATAGCACTGAACACTGTGCAGTCAATGGCGAACATTCCCATTTCTGACCTTCTGATGGAGGGAAGGTCATTGATGGAACAGCTGAAGATGGTTGAGCCTAGGACACTGCCCTGAGGAACACCTGCAGCAATGCCCTAGGGCTGTGGTGATTGACCTCAAACCACCACAACCATCTTCCTTTGTGCTAGCTATGACTCCAGCCAGTGGATAGTTGTCCCCCTAATTCCCATCGACTTCAGTTTTACTCGGGCTCCTGGTTCCATACTCGATCAAGTGCTGCCTTTCTGACAAGGGCAGTTACTATCACCTCACCTCTGGAATTCAGCTCTTTTGTCCATGAGGTCTGGAGCTGAGTGGTCCTGGCGGAACCCAAACTGGGCATCGGTGAGCAGGTTATTGAGTAAGTGCCGCTTGATAGCAGTGTCAACGGCATCTTCCATCACTTTGTTGATGCTTGAGAGTAGACTGATGGGGCGGTAATTGGACAGTTTGGATATGTCCTGATTTTTGTGGACAGGACACACTGGGTAGTTTTCCACATGTTGTACATTTTCCAAATTGTGTACATTTATTCTATTTTGGGATACCTCTTGGTAAGATTACAAATTTTGGGAAGATCTTTTCTTTGGGAAGACCTATTAAAGCCAGAAAGAAAGAACTTGCATTTAAAAAGCACTCTTCACATCTTTTTGATATCCAAAAGTGCTTCACAGCCATTTTAAAATGTAGTCTCTGTTATAATGTAGGCATACATGGCAGCCTACACCTTGAGAAAAAAATATTTTTGTTTTTAGCAAAGCTCATGCCTAATTTATTTAAATCCTAGTGCCTGTGAAATTTAGCCCAAGTGTCAAGTCATCATGAGGCAAAGATGGCTCTTCCTACATTTCTAGGTCAGTCTGACCATATAATTCAGTCAATAGAGCACATCCTGACTTTAAACTCCCACTGACAAAGGATAGTCGAGTGACAGGCCAGAACAATACAATTTACCCAAGAAATATCTCCTCGGCCACTGTTTTACAGCGACTGAATAAATCAAATTCTGCTTTTATCACTTGAGAGTGAGGAATTTTTACCAGCATTTTGGGCATTAAATTTCATGGTTCCATCCATTTATAATTAGGTCTGCTGGTTTATGTGACTAACTTAAGTTAAATTTTCTTTTTATTACTTGGCATAGATACAAAATAAATTCCAGTTACTTGCTCTATGGAATAATATGCCTCAGTCCTAACCTCAGCAGACCTGCCCTTTTGCACCAGGCTGTTTTGTGATTTCCATTCTGTGGTCTTGCTAAGTAAGATTGATAGTTTAATGCCAGTTTAGGAGTTGTTTGGTGCTGTGGGTCCACGTCTATTAGAGACTAGATTAAGACTAACCGAATTTATTTCACATAGGATCCTTACAGTTAATGAGCCAATGAGATTTCCATCCCATCATTCATTTTGAACTTAAACTCAGGCTGCAGTCTATCCTGTTGATGCTGATGCTGCGTCGCAGAAACAGAGGGCCCGAAATTCAGTACCGCTGGAAAGTTAGAAAGTTGGTGCTCCCCCGAACTTTTACAGGCCATTAGCGGCAACATCTTTTCATGGCTGGGCCATCCCATATTCAGCTCCAAAAGTGAACAAGTGGGTTCCAGCGCTAATGAACCCTTCTTTTATGTATGCAACACCTTGTAACCAGCATTCTACTGCCACCAGAGGGCGCATCTGTTGGAGTCCCAAGGGATCCCAGCATCCCTTGGGAGCACTGCATATAAGCAGGCCTCCCATGCTGTGCCAGCACTCTGGAGTCAGACTAACGTCATACTTACTCAAGTCTACAGTACTCAGTCACATTGCTTTTTTTGAAACGTAACAACTGGCAACGAGTAATAGATATCGAACCATCACACGAAAATGCAGAGAACTGTTGGTATCTGGAGAAATTCTCAGAAGGTGACGATTGTGAAGCCTTCGTGGAGTGACTCGACCAATACTTCGTGGTCAACGAGCAGGAAGGGAATGAGAACGCTGCCAAACGAATAGCGATCCTCCTCACTGTGTGCGGGGCAACAAACTATGGCCACATGAAGAACCTTCTTGCTCCGGTGAAACCAACAACCAAATCATATGAAGAACTGTGTACGCTAGTCTGGGAGCACCTAAATCCGAAGGAGAGCGTTCTGATGGCAAGATATCAATTTTATACATGTCAACGGTCTGAAGGCCAGGAAGTGGCGAGCTACGTCGCCAAACTAAGGCGCCTTGCAGGACATTGCGAATTCAATGGATACCTGGAGCAAATGCAAAGAGACTTTTTTTGCTTGGCATTGGCCATGAGGTTATCCTTCGCAAACTATTGACTGTTGAAACACCAAACCTGAGCAAAGCCATAACGATAGCCCAGGCATTTATGTCCACCAGCGATAACACCAAACAAATTTTGCAGCATAAAGATGCATCGGCAAGTATTGTACACAAAGCAATGAAGTTTTCAGGCAGGAATGCATATGGCAGAATGTACTCGCCTGCAGCTGCATGACCTCAGATGACTCAGAGTCCACCATCAACTGTGAATGCGAGGCAATTAACACCTTGTTGGCCCTGCGGAGGTGATCATCGAGCCCATCAATGCCGCTTCAAACACTATGTGTGCAAAGGCTGTGAAACAATAGGACATCTCCAGCGAATGTGCAGACGAGCTGCAAACCCTGCAAACCACCACATTGCAGAGGAAGACCGATCCATGATGGATCAAACTGAACTAGAGACTCAAACCGAGGAGGCAGAAACATACGGGGTACACACCTTCACCACGAAATGTCCACCGATGATGTTAAAAGTTGAACTGAGCGGAATTCCAGTATCCATGCAATTGGACACGGGTGCGAGTCAGTTTATCATGAGCAAAAAGGCCTTCGAGAGGCTGTGGTACAATAAGGCACAAAGGCCCAAGCTGAGCCCTATTCATACCAAGCTGAGAACTTACACTATAGAGCTGATCCCTGTAAGTGGCAGTGCAGCAGTAAAAGTCTCCTATGATGGAGTGGTGCATGAACTACCACTATGGATTGTACCAGGAGATGGCTCCACACTGTTCGCAGAAGCTGGCTGGGAAAAATCCGCTAGAACTGAGACAACATCCGAGCACTTTCATCCATTGATGACGCCTCATATGCCCACGGTTTGAGCAAGTTCCTGTCGTTGTTTGAGCCAGGCATCAGAAATTTCTCTGGGGCAAAGGTGCAGATCCACTTGTTTCCCAGTACACGACCCATCCACCACTAGGTATTTGCGGTGCCATACATGATGCGAGAGAAAGTGGAGATCGAGCTGGACAGGCTGCAACGAGAGGGCATCATCGCACCCATTGAGTTCAACGAGTGGGCCAGTCCAATTGTTGCGGTTCTCAAGGGCGATGGCACGTTCAGAATTTGTGGGGACTATAAAGTAACGATTAACCGTTTTTTGCTGCAAGACCAGTACCCGCTACCCAAGGCAGATGACCTATTTGCGATGCTGGCAGGAGGGAAGATATTCATCAAGTTGGACCTGACCTTGGCCTACATGACACAGGAGCTGGTGGAATCTTCGCAAGGCCTCACCTGCATCAACACGCACAAAGGTCTGTTCATCTACAATAGATGTCGGTTTGGGATTCGATCAGCCGCAGCTATTTTTCAAAGGAACATGGAGAGTCTGCTAAAGTCGGTTCCGTGCAACGTGATTTTTCAGGACGACATATTGATCACAGGTCGGGATACCATCGAACACTTGCAGAACCTGGAAGAGGTTCTAAGTCGGCTAGATCATGTGGGACTCAGGTTGAAATGCTCGCAGTGTGTTTTCCTGGAGCTAGAGGTCAAGTTCTTAGGGAGAAGAATCGCGGCAGATGGCATCAGACCCACGGACGCCAAGATGGAGGCCATCAAGAACGCGCCGAGACCACAGAACGTGACGGAGCTGCGGTTGTTCCTGGGACTCCTCAATTATTTTGGTAATTTCCTACCTGGATTAAGCAGGTACCTCTACACATGTTGCTACGCAAGGGAGATGACTGGGTATGGGGGCAATCACAAGAGACCACTTTTGAGAAAGCCAGAAATCTGTTATGTTCCAACAAACTGCTTGTTCTGTATGACCCATGTAAAAGTTTAGTGCTAGCTTGTGATGTGTCTTCGTACGGGGTCGGGTGTGTGTTACAACAGGCAAACGAATCAGGAACATTGCAACTGGTCGCTTTTGCATCCAGGAGTTTGTCCAAGGTCGAAAGGGCCTACAGCATGATTGAAAAAGAAGCTCTAGCATGCGGTTACGGGATGAAAAATATGTACCAGTATCTGTTTGGGTTTAAGTTCGAGTTAGAAACTGACCATAAGCCGCTCATATCGCTATTCTCAGAGAGCAAAGGTATCAATACCAATGCCTCTGCTCGCATCCAAAAATGGGCGCTCATGCTGTCTGCATATAATTCGCCACAGGCCAGGCACAGAGAACTGCATTGATGCTGTCAGTTGGCTACCACTGCCCACCACCGGGTTGGAAATGGCACAGCCTGCAGACTTGCTCTTGGTGATGGATGCATTTGAAAATGAAAGGTCAACAGTTACGGCCCGCCAGATCAGGACCTGGACCAGCTAGGAACCTTTACGGTCCCTTGTAAAAAACTATGTCCTCCATGGGAGTTGGTCCAGCGTCCCAGCAGAGATGCATGAAGAGATCAAGCTGTTCCAGCGGCGCAAAGATGAAATATCCATACAGGCAGACTGTCTTTTGTGGGGTAATCGCGTGGTTTTGCCTAAGAAAGACAGTGAAATGTTCATACGCGACCTACACGGAACCCACCAAGGCATAGCAATGATGAAAGCCAGATCCCATGTGCGGTGGCCCAACATCAACTCAGATTTGGAGTCTTGCGTGCACCAATGCAACACTTGCTCTCAACTGAGCAATGCATCCAGGGAGGCACCGCTAATTTTGTGGTCATGGCCCTCCAAACCGTGGTCTAGGATCCACGTTGACTTCGCTGGCCCGTTTCTAGGCAAAATGTTTTTGGTTGTTGTGGATGCTTATTTAAAGTGGATTGAATGTGTAATAATGTCTGTAAGCACGTCCACTGCCACCATTGAAAGCCTATGCACGGCTTGCCTGATATCCTTGTCAGCGAAAATATGCCGTGCTTCACCAGCGCTGAATTCAAGGAATTCATGATCCGCAATTGGATCAAGCATGTCACATCTGCCCCGTTCAAGCCCGCATCTAATGGCCAGGCAGAACGGGCAGTCCAAACCATCAAGCAAAGCTTGAAACACGTGTCGGAAGGCTCCCTGCAGACCCGCCTGTCCCGAGTCCTGCTCAGCTACTGCACAAGACCCCACTCGCTCACCGGGGCTCCCCCTTCCAAACTGCTCATGAAAAAGGCACTCAAAACATGGCTCCCTGTAGTCCACCCTGATCTCCATGATCATGTCCAGTGCAGGCGGCATCAATAAAGCATATACCATGATTGCGCAAATTTGTCACGCGATATTGAAGTCAACGACCCCTGAACTTGTACTCAACTATGGACATGGTCCCAAATGGCTTGCTGGCACTGTCGTAGCCAAAAAAGTGAGTAGGGTGTTTGCGGTCAAACTTGCAAATGGACTAACTTGCAGAAAGCATTTGGACCAAACCAAACTGCGATTCACAGATAGCCATGAGCAATCTGAAGAGGACACCACCAACTTCAATCCTCCGATAAACACACAAGTGGCAACCGACATCACGGTTGACCATGAAGCTGAACCCAGCATCCCCAGCAGCCCAGCAGCAGCAGCCCAGCGACGGCCCAATCAACTCACCTGCGCCTGAGTTTGTACCGAGACGATCGACTAGTGAGCGGAAAGCCCCAGATCGTCTCACCCTGTAAATAAGTGTACTATTGACTTTGGGGTGGAGTGATGTTATGTATGCAACACCTTGTAAACTGCATTCTACTGCCACCAGAGGGCGCATCTGTTGGAGTCCCAAGGGATCCTAGCATCCCTTGTGAGCACTGCATATAAACAGGCCTCCCATGCTGTGCCAGCACTCTGGAGTCAGATTAAAGAGACTAAGGTCACACTTACTCAAGTCTACATTGCTCAGTCACATAGCTTTATTTGAGACAGAACACCTTCCAAAGTGGATTTTTCAGTGGTGTGGCTGTCTTAATTTGATAATTTGAGCATTTTTACTATTGATAATTTCAGTATGCTAAAGTAAGGGTTTTCTAATAAGCCTTTTTAGCCCAGGGGTTTTCAGCAAGATCCTGAGGGGAGAAGGAGGTTGGAAGGACGTTGGAAGGCTGGCTGTTGCAAGAGGTACAAGGAGAGCCCACAGGTTCACTGATATGGAGCTGGAGACACTGATGGACGGTGTGGAGGACAGACGAAGAATACTATTTCCTGACGTGGGGAGACCTGGCAGACTGCCAGTACATAATGCATGGAGGGAGATTGCAGGGGAGTTGTCAGGCACCTCAAGATAGGTGAGGATGCACCAGTCTACACCCGGCCCTTCCAGGCCCAGAGGTGTTCCAGGGCATCCTAGAAGGACAGCTGCAGGTCCCAGACAACAACCACAGCAGTTTTCCCGGACCCATGATGCAGCCACGGGGATGACAGTTAGGTGTAGTGTTAGCGTAATTGGTGTTATAATGAGATGCACATGGGTAAAAAATGATTACAGTATTATTATATTGTTCTTTATGTTCTGTTTTTGCAAAGTTTTGGATAATTGGATAATTCTTTATTTTTTGGCACATATATCTGGCCAGGTGTTTTATTTGGGAGTGGGCAATTCTGCGTTAAGGCACTCATTGCGATGGCTATTGAAAGTGAGACCTGAAGAGTCATGTATGGATGGGATTATCTGAAGCGAGCAGCTATAAGACTCAGCTGCACCCCCTTTCCAGGGTTGCGATGGGGACGACGCCTCCTAACTCAGGGGCGACGGGAATCCTCTTCCTCCTCCTCCTGCGCCTCCGCCTCCTCAGGTGGTCCTGTTGGCTCGACCTCCAGTGGCTGTCCCCCCCTCATGATCGCCAGGTTGTGCAGCAGACCACGGTGATTACGGAGACCCGTTGAAGAGAGTACTGCAAGGTGCCACCAAGCACCGGAACCTTTGCTGAAGGATGACTATGCACTGCTCGATGATACACCTGGTGGCACAATGAGCATCATTGTAGGCATGCTCTGGCACTATCCTGGGGTTCCGCAGTGGAGTGAGCAGCCAAGTGGACAGGGGATATCCCTTGTCTCCAAGCAGCCAACCGCAATCCTGATTTGGGCCGGTGAAGACGGTGGGCACGCTGGTCTGGTGCAGAATAAACGAATCATGGCTGCCGCCTGGGTACTTCGCATCAACTGCCAGGATCCGACGGTGGTGGTCACACACGAGCTGCCCGTTCAGCGAGTTCACAATGATCTCGGGGTGATGATGTGGCACCATCATCCCAAGATGTGTGCAGTTAATGGCATCCTGTACCCTCGGGAAGCCTGTCATTCGGGCAAATCCGGCCTGCCGCTCCACCTGTTTGTCCCTTGTCATCGGGAAGGAGATGTACTGGACTCTTCTCCTGTACAGTGCATCTGTGACCTGCCGGATGCACCGATGTGCCAATAATTGTGAGATGTTGCCAGTGTCCCCATGGTGTAAAATTTCATGGCAATGGTGACCTTTGTCTTCACGGTGAGGGTGGTCCTGAGGCGTGTTAGAGGCTGCAGATCTTCTCTTATGACAGTGCAGAGCTCCCTCCATACTTCTGTCCAAAATTGTAGCCTTGGCAGGCATTGCCCCATGTCTGCATTGTCCCCTGGCAGCTGCCTGCTGGCCATCTCCCTGGTCCTCCTCATTCTCGGGCTCCTGTGGAGGCTCTTGCTGGAAAAGCTCCTCTCCCAGCATTTGGTGGGTGGGGCAGGATCAGCATTCCTCACCTTCCTCCTGACACCATCTCCCTCCTGGCCACCCTCTCTAGCTGCAGGTCTGTGCATATCTGCACGCCCTTCTCTCTGTTGTAAAGCCATGGCTGCTGCCTCCCTTGCCCGCTGCCTCTCTGCACGGCGCTGACAGCGACTCCTTCTCCTGCGTGCTGCCCTGCTTCACACCAGGTGTACGAGGTGTCGCCCTCCCAACACTCCTCTCATCCTCAGGGTGAATCCTGCCAAGCAGGTCTCTGCAGCCCACAATGAGGCCCTCAGGCCTCCACTAAAGAGTCAGACCTGAAAGTTGTTCAAAAGTCTGTGAAAACCTCTGAGCAGCACTCAGCAGGTTTAATGAAGCTAAAACAATTAATAAAACTTATTACACTTTTAATTAAAATTATAAATTAATAAAACTATTTACCTACCAAACGGCAAAACTCCAGCAGTGTCGCATTCGTGCACTGACTGGAAAACTTCATGCGGGCACTGCCTGAAGAAGCCTTCGGTTTTTGTTGCTGAAAATCGCGGTTGTGGCCATTTTCCAGTGGCTCGCCTGCTGATTACCTCACCGCGCCACTAACTCTTTTAGCGTGGCTTCACCCTGCCAATTCCAGCAGAAGTGCGCACCGCTCAAATCACCCCCCCCTCCGAGCTGAATATGGCTGCCCAAACCCCGCGGTAGCTGTTCCTTCAGGAACACTGAATTTCGGCCCCAGAATCTCTTCCATTCCCTTAGTATCCCTCACCTTGAGGACAAAATTAGTGACAGTAAAGCATTATGCGATCAAAATATTTTAGTTCAATCTTCTGTTTGTTCACTTTTTTCACATTTGGGAATTTGGTGTATGGTCTCTTTTCATTGCAACCAGTTAGTCTGCATTGTCAAAATGTCACTGATTTGGAGGTTGTCTGAATAGTTCGACTGTTCTTTAATGCCAAATGAAGGGAGTGGTGATGGAGGTAACAAGGACCCTTAATGCAGAGGGGCTTTGTGGCATTTTTCAGGTGAGTGGATTGAGCAGGTCAACGGAAGCGCTGAGAGATCAACTGCTCCCTGACCTCTGGCTGCCAGATGTTTTGCTGCTTCTCCTTCTTTTGGTTCTCCCTCACTTGCATCCAATTCTTCCTTGTCGGTTATGCCTCTCACTGTTGATGTGCCTCTTCCAATAACAATCCTTGTTCCATAGCCATGTTGTCAGAATGCAGAACACTGCCATGATGCGACCCACTTTGTCTGGGACCTATTGCAGGGATACCCCTGAACCTGATCAAGTCACTGGAACTTTCAAGCTTCAAGATGTTTTCAATTATGTGCTCGGTGGTCACATGGCTATTACTGTTGTTGCGTTGCTTAGACATGGTCAGGTTGCAGAGTGGCATCATCAGCCAGGTATGGAGGGTTTTTTTTTTGCCCCAAGCAGCCATCCTCTGACATTCCTGGATGGGTGGAATAGTGTATGTATGGATCAGTGTCTCAGGGTGAAAACATTGTGGCAGCTACCAGCAAAAGTGCCACAGACTTGAATGACATTCAGTGATGATCACATTGGACATTGATGGAATGATAGTCTAAGTTTAACTTCTGCTCTGGCTTGTTTTACAGTCCAAACAGCAGCACTGAAGTGAGTTGCTCACTGTAAAAACATCAAGCAGCTTGTCTTTTGGGTACAATTCACTTGTAAAGTTTTTGTTCTATTTCCACAAGTATGTAAGTGTATTTGTAGTGCTCATCAAACTAAATTTATTTCCAATTACACATTTTACAATTCCCAAAACAACATAAACGTTATCGACAAAAGTGAAAATGGCAGAGTAGAAATAACTATCTTTTTGGAGACTTCCATTAAAGGCTCTGTTTTGTTGCAAAACTTGAATAAAGTGTGTCAGCTGTGGTTTAGTGGGTAGCACACTCGCTTCTGAGTCAGAAGGTTGTGAGTTCAAATCCCAGTCCAGGGATGTGCACATAAATCTCAGTTGACACTCCAGTACAGTGCTGAGGGATTGCTGCACAGGAGGAGGTACCGTCTTTCGGCTGAGGCATTAAACCAAGGCCCTGTCTGCTCTCTCAGGTGGATGTAAAAGATCCCATTGCACTATTTTGAAGAAGGGCAGGGGAGTTAGCCCGGTGTCCTGGCCAATATTTACCCCTCAATCAACATAACAAGAACAGATTATTTGGTCATTATCAGATTGATGTTTGTGGGAGCTTGCTGTGCGCAAATTGGCTGCCACATTTCCCACATTACAACAGTGACCACACTTCAAAAGTACTTCATTGGCTGTAAATTGCTTTGGGACATCTAGTGGTCATGAAAGGGGCTATATAAATGCAAATCTTTCTTCCATAAATTGCAAATCCATTGCTCACTCTTTATACCCACTGATGCTATTGCACTTCCACTTGTGGATGAGTTCAGAACAATGGAGAATAAATATAAGATAGTCAAATAAAGAATGTAGGAAAAATTCTTTACACAGAGAGTGGTGAGAATGTGAAATTTGCTGCCATATAGAGTGATCTGATTAAAATGATGGAGCAGGTTCGAGGGGCCAAATGGCCTAATCCTGCTCCTATTTCTTATGTTCTTATGTTAAATGGAGGCCTGATGTATACATGAAGGAGAAGGGAATAGAGGGAAAAGAGAGCAAGATGGAAATAGGTAATTCGAGTTGGAGGAGGCTCGTGTGGAGTATAAATATCCGGAGTGAGTATCTGCACGAACATCTTTGCGACCTTCTGCACATGCATGCTGTTTAGCGAAGTCGCGCAGGTGCAGTACCCAACAGATGCGGCCTAGTGGGCCATGCTTTCCTCAGCTCTATGGAGATGGTCACTGGAGCTGCTGGTGGCCGGGGGGGGGGGGGGGGTTGGTGGGGGGGGGGGGGGGCGGGGGGCGGGGGATCGGGGGTGAGGTGAGTGGAGAAGAGAGGATTGCAGCGGGGAGAGAGAGAGGAGATCGGAGGGCGGAGAGAGAAGGGATCCAAGGGGGGAGAGAGAGGATCGCGGGGGGAGAGAGAGAGGGCATCAGAGGGAGGAAAGAGAGAGAGGTTTGAGAGGGGAGAGGGAGAGGGAGAAGATTGGAGGGGGGAGAGAGAGAGGAGATTGGAGGGGGAGAGAGCGAGTGGATCAAAGGGGGGAGAGAGAGAGAGAGCGAGTGCATCGGAGTGGGGAGGGAGAGACAGGGGATCGGAGGGGGGAGAGAGGATCAGAATGGGGGAGAGAGGAGGGGGGAGGGAGGGAATCGGAGGGGGAGAGTGAGAGCAAATCGGAGGGGGGGAGAGAGAGGGGTTCGGAGGAGGGAGCGAGAGGAGGGATGAGATGGAATCACTGGGGGAGAGAGAGAGACAGAGGGGATCGGAGGGGAGGAGAGAGTGGAGGGAGAGAGAGAGGAGGGGGAGAGAGAGAGGAGGGAGAGAGAGAGAAGAGTTGGAAGGGGGAAAAGAGATCGGAGGGGTGGAGAGAGAAAGGATTGAAAGGGAAGAGTGAGGAGGAGAGAGGAGAGGTCAGGAACTCAGGGGGAGTGGGTAAAGAGCATGGAGAGTACAGTGGGGATGGGGAAAGAATGTGATTCAGGTGTAAAGTGGGGAAAGATGAGAGCAAGAATGTGATCCATATGGTAAGATGAATCACGTTCTTCCAACACCACCCCCACCCACACCCCCTTTACACCCGCACCCTCTCCCTCTCCTCCATCTACAAATGGTAGATTTCTTGGAAAACTTGATGCGTGTCTGGCAAATGACATCATTGGACTGGACGAAATCTGGAAGTCATGACACTGTCATTATTCATTTCATACCCAATAAACCTGTTAATAATCCATGACCCACACACCATGCACAATTCATTGGGGTGGGGTGGCAGGTCAGGAACCCAGAGCGGGGAGGTACTTGGGCAGGGGCAGAAGTTCAGGAACTTGGGCCGGGGAGAAGAGATTAGAAACTTGGGGGAGAAGATCAGGCATTTGGGCAGGGGACGAAGGTCAGGAACTTGGGTAGGGGGGAGGTGGTCAGAAACTTTGGGGGAGGTCAGAATCCTGGGCAGGGGAGCAGGTCATGAATTTGGTGGGGACGGCGGGGGGGCGGGGAGGGCTGTGGAGTTAGGGTCAGCAACTTGAGAGGACAGAAAAGGTCAGAAACTCGGGGGACAGGTGGAAAGTTAGGAGCTTGTTGGATGGGGCAGAAACTTGTTTGGGGGTGGGCGAAGATCTTGACCCACGAGGGTGAGTGCTGATTGTTCTATGTGAGCTCTGTTCTGTCTGGAGCCTGGCAGTCAGAATAATCAAATTACACTTTGAAAGTAATTTGATAACTTGGATTGGCTGGGTGCATCTTGTCCTGAAAGGGGACCAATCATAAATTAGGTATTGTCCTCTGAGGTGACCAATCAGAAATCTGATGTTGGAAATAAACGTGACAATAAATATCGGCATGGCCCAGTTTGGATCAGAATGTCCTATTTCTGTATTGTACAGAAATAAAGTAAAAACTTGCATTTATATAGTGCATTTCATGACTTCGGGAAGTCCCAAAATGCTTTCCAGTCAATGAAGTAGTTTCGAAGTGTCGTCACTGTTGTAATGTAGGAGATGTTACAGCCAATTTCCACACATCAATAAGGGAGTTAAGGGTTGTGGGGAGCGGGCGGGCAAGTGGAGCTGAGTCCATGGCCAGATCAGCCATGATCTTTTTGAATGGCGGAGCAGGCTCGAGGGGCTAGATGGCCTACTCCTGTTCCTAATTCTTATGTTCTTATGTTATGTTCTCACACAAACAAATAGTGATGTGATAATGACCAGATAATCTGTTTTAGTGATTTCAGTCGAGGGATAAATATTGTATAGGATACTGGTGAAATCTCCCTTGCTCTTCTGAAATAGTGCCATTGGATCTTTTACATCTACCTGAGAGGGCAGACGGGATCTTGGTTTAAGGTCTGATGTAAAAGACGGCACCTCTGACAGTGCGGCACTCACTCAGTACTGCACTCAAGTGTAGCTTCTATGTTATTCTGAGTACTGCAAGGTAGTTGCAGTTGGAAGGGAATATATGAGACTGGAAGTGCTCGTTAGCATCTTTAACATATGCTCCCTCATAATCAGCAAAGTACAAAATAGTGTCTTTGTTCTAAGATTCTAGTAGTTCTGGTAACTTTAAGAATGTTGATAGTTAAGTAAAGGAAGGAAATAACTGCCCACATTTCATGAAATCTAATCCATGAAGTGATTTGTGTATAGCTGACCACTGCAGCAATGCTATATTATACACTGTATAATTACCACTGTGGACTTTTGTCAGCAGTGTGTTGACTGGAGGATTAGGTGAAAGAAAATAAAGGAAGTACCTTATTTTCTTAGCAAGGATCAACTGATACTTGATATCTAATATGCTAGATGGCAATATCGTATCGTATGTTCTGAGTTCCAGGATTTAATATTTATAGAGTAGAGCAATGTATGTTTTAAATTTGCACTTACTAACATCGAACGCAAGTTAAATAAGGCTCTGAGCCCTGAAGACTAAAGATCTCCAATGGCATGTGTGGGAATTTATATTTTTCAACAAATTTTCAAGGTTTCATTTGTTATTCTCTTTCCTGGCCATGCCCATTAAACATACTCTTAAAATATTAAATTGTAAAAGCCACTACTCCATCAATCTTCATTTTTAGAACCCACACCACTCAAAAGTCTTTCCCCAGCAATTCCTTGTATTATTTATACAGGTGCAACGTCCCAAATCCGGAACGCCGAAAACCCGAATTGTCCGAAAACTGGACATTTTGCGCATAGCTGATGGTGCCATCCAGAATCCAGACTTATTGGGCCCAAGTTTCCACATGATTTGCACCTGATTTTTTGGAGCAACTGGTGGAGAATGGACTATCTTAGAAATTGCAATTCTCCACATTTTTTTTTCTGCAGTTCCAGGCAGGTAGAACAGTTCTACTTTGGAACAGAATTTTTTCTTCAAAAGGGGGCGTGTCCGGCCACTGACGCCTGATTTCAAAGTTTCCACAGTGAAAACATACTCCAAACTAAGTTAGAATGGAGCAAGTGAAGATTTTTGTAGAACTGAAAAAACCTGTTCTACACATTAAAAAATCAGGCGCAGGTTACAAATTAGGCGTCCAGAACGAGGTGGGGGGGAGGGGAGGGGGGGCAAGGGAAGTCATTAAATTCTACAATGAATCCTTATTTATACTTCTACAAATATTATACAAATAAATCCAACCTGAATAAACATTTATAAGCAAAGAAAAAATTAAATAAACCATCTTTCTACCTGTGTGAAGGCACGGAGAATGCTGCAGTCAGCCTGAGGCGCCCGTTCTTCCCGCGGGGGGGGGGAGGGTGCGCCCGTTCTTCCCGGGGGGGGGGGGGAAGGAGACAGCGAGAAGGCTGCAAGTGCTGATGTGCTGATGGCAATGTGCTATTATTAAAAAAATGTTCAAAAATTAAACAGCTACAAAGAACTACAAAAATGGCCGAGTGCCAATGTTTGTTTCACACTGTGTGTGCACGAACGCTCCAACGTGTACGCGCAGCGTTGCCGGCAGGAAAAAAACTAATTTAAATCGTACCCGCCTCTTCCCACTTACAAAATCGGCGCGAGTGTAGGCTCCGCCCCCCTGGGCGCCGCGCCAGGCAGACAGGGAGCTGCAGAACGCTCCAGAATCGCGAGATTTTTTTTAGGCGCCGTTTTAGGCGCGAAAAACGGGCGCCCAGCTCGGAGGGGCGCCCGTTTTTTATCGTGTGGAAACTTGGGCCCATTGTCTGAAAATTTTGGGTTTTGCTAGATTTCGGACCTCACCGCTCAAAACCCAGCACGGATTCGGTCGAGGATTCCCGATTTCAGACAATTGATTTTCTTGTCTGAAATCAGGAAAAACCCAAAAACTGGAACGGACTCAGTCACGAGGCTTCTGGATTTCAGACGTTGTACCTGTACAATAGGAAAAATGTAGAATATTATGAGTTTTCCTGTTCGCAACCTCGCCCTATTTAACCCTGAACTGGGTCTCCGACCCCATGTCCACTCCATGACTAAAACCACTTCCTTCCACTTTCATAATATTGCCTGTTTCCACCCCTACATCAGCCCATCTGATGCTGAAACCATCATCTATGCTTTTGTGACCTCCAGACTCGGCTATTCCAATGCTTTCCTGGTCCCCCATCTTCCACCTTCATTAACTTAAGCTCATTCAAAACTCTGCTGCCATGTATCTCAACTTGCACCAAGTCCCCTTCATCCCTGTGCTTGCTGATCTACATTGTCTTCCTTTCCACCAACACGTCGATTTTAAAATTCTCATCCTCGGGACCAAAATTGCCCTCTGCCCCAAATGGGGCGCACTTACCATTTTGTAAGTGTTCTATCTGCCCCAATGCATGGGGCGGATAATCCGGCGAAATTCAGGACTTTTTTTTCTGGTCGGAGCGGTGTTGCAATTGTCAGCACGGCTGGTTGGAGCGGCCATCGCTCCAAATCATCAGTGCCGCATCACGTTGACACGTCACAACATCCCTCCCCTTCACTTAAAGGGGAGGGCCGCTGCAGACTCTGCAGCCACTTCAGTAGCAAATACTGGGCCACCAGGGAGGGTTTCGGCCAGGCCAACGGCCTGGCACCCAAGAGGGGGTGCTGGGCCTCCTGGTGGCCCGACCAAACCCGTGGGCATCATTGTTGGCCCAAACTGGCAGTCGGCCGACAATAAAAAATAACATGGAGTCGCCGGCAGCATGATCTACCCTTTAAGGGCGGGCGTGCTGCCCAGCCACAGACAGCTCCCTACTGGGGAAAGCTGTCAGTGTCACCGACCAGCGGTGGCATCGCACCCACGGGGCAATTCCATGCGAGAGTCGGAAAGGGGGTCGCCGCAATCAGTAAGGTGTCAACGTGTGCCCGACATGGCGGGAAAACGGGCGATGTGATAACCCGTTCCTGCTGCTTCTGGCCTGGGGGCAATTTCAGTTGGGTCAGCCCATCCATCTGCCCGTGGTCGGTAAGGCCTCTCCACTCTTAGAGGCAGTAATGGAGCTTTTTGATGGGGGCAATTTCAGCCCCCTCATGTTAAAATCTCTCCAAGGCCTTGCCCCTCTCTATCTCTGTAACCTCCCCCAGCCCTATAACCCTCTGAGAACTCTGCATTTCTTTAATTCTGGCCTGTTGTGCAACCCCATTTCCTTCGCCCGTACCATTGACAGCCGTGCCTTCAGCCATCTAGGCACTAAGCTCTGGAATTCTCTCCTTAAACTTCTCCATCTCTCTCTCCTCCTTTAAGACACTCTTTAAAACCTATCTTTTACCAAGCTTTTTCTCACCTCTCCTAATTTCTCCTTCCTTGGCTCGGTGTCAATTTTTGTCTGACTATGCACTTGAGAAGCACCTTGGGATTAATATTCCTTCTTTTTTCTTGGTGTGTGGTCCCTTTTAAGTGGCTGCGCGGCCCATTCAAATTTTTGCACACGTGTTTCTCCCATACAAATGCGGGTGAATGGCCTGCGCAGGAACTCCAAACCGCAGTGCGGCCCCCAGCTTAGCGTGAACGTTGTTTGGGATGCTTTACTATGTTCAAGGTGCTCTGTAAATGCAAGTTGTTGTGTGAGTAAAATACAGAAATCTGCTTTGGAAGTAAACAATATATACAAGCACTAGAAAGAAAAGGATTCTTCCAGCTTTGAAACACCTGTGTATGCAAATATGCATCTCAATGCCCATTGGCACAGACTTTCATCGCTTAAATAAAAGACGACATAATTTCCTTATGTGGAATTAATATTTTCATTTTAACTAGAGTATTTTTGATTTTACAAGCAGCACAAAGTCCTTTCGGGTAAATTCACCAATCCTAGACTTCCTGAAGTGTGTCATGCTTGAAAGGAGCACAGTTCGGAGATGTTATGTATGTAACAACTAGAAAGACTGAATACTGTAAACTCACTCAGGTGCAAACCTGGCTCAACTTTATTCGGGCCCAAAGTGCTCACATTACATGGTGGCTTGCTTTATATACCTGGCCCACACACACGTGCATATAGCCCAATGACCTCCCCCTGGTGGCTAGTAACCCCAAGCATACATACGTGACAATATCCCCCTTCAAGATCTTAGTATCAATCTTTTTACAAGTTAAGATGGTCCGGGGCTTTCCGCTCACGAATTGATCGTCTCAGTTCAACTCCAGTTCTGGGCGAGCGTTCTGAGTCAGTTATGACTGGGGGCTGGGTAGCCGATCTGATGGGAGTGGCAATGACCATGTCAGGGATTGAAAGTCCAGATTCATTGATGACAGCGGAGTCCTCTGACGAATGAATATAGGTTGGTTGGTCACTGATTGTATCTCCCACAACTTGTTCCAGTTCATCCGTGTGCTACAGCTTTATCTGAACAACATGATTCCTGCACATTTGCCCATTCTTGAGCATGAGAATAAACATTTTGTTACCCTCCTTGGCTGTACCGGTACCGGTGACCCACTTGGGACCTTGACCATAATTTAATATATACACAGGATCGTTAACAGAGATGTCGCCTGACACAGCAGCACGATCATGATACCACTGCTGATTTTGATGTCTGTTTTCAACACAATCGTTCAAGTCAGGATGGACGAGAGAGAGCTTGGTCTTGAGACCTCTCTTCATCAATAGTTCGGCAGGGGAGACCCCGGTAAGCATGTGGGGTCTTGTCCTGTAACTAAGCAATATGCATGACAAGCCAGTCTGCAGTGAACCCTTTGTTACACGTTTCATACTCTGCTTGATTGTTTGGACAGCAAGCTCTGCTTGACCATTAGAAGCAGGTTTGAATGGTGCTGACCTCACATGAACTCTTGAAACTCCAGACTTGTGAAACAAGATCCGTTGTCGCTCACACCGATGTCAGGCAGACCATGAGTAGCAAACATGACACAAAGGCTGTCAATTGTGGCTGTGGATGTACTGGATGACATGAGTATACGTTCTATCCACTTGGAATATGCATCACCACAACAAAAAACATTTTACCAAGGAAAGAACCCGCAAAGTAGATGTGGATCCTCGACCATGGTTTGGATGGCCACAACCACAGACTCAGCGGAGATTCCGCTCGTACTTTGCTTAGCTGCATACAAGTGTTGCACTAATGCACACAGGTCCAGGTCCTAACTTGTTGAGCAGTGACAGGGGTTCCTTAACTCTCAAAAGCATCCATAACTAACAGTAGATCTGCCGCTTATGGCGGCTCCACCTCCGGTGTGGGCAAAGGCAGACGGCTCAGTGTATCGGCACAATTCTCGGTGCCAGGTCTATGGTGAATGACATAAACATAGGCAGATAATGTCAGCGCCCACCTCTGAATACGGGATGATGCATTGGTATTGATACCTTTGTTTTCCACAAACAATGAAATAAGTGGCTTGTGATCCGTTTGAGTTCAAAATGAAGACCAAACAGGTATTGATGCATCATTTTAACACCATACATGCAGGCTAAAGCTTCTTTTTCTACCATGCTGACGGCTCTTTCCACCTTTGACAAATTTTTTGAAGCATACGCAACAGGTTGTAGTTTACCCGACTCATTAGTTTGTTGGTGCATGCATTAGTTTGTTGGTGCACGCAGCCAACCCCATATGATGAAGCATCACAGGCCAATACTAGACGCTTACACGGATCATAATGTACCAGCAACTTTATAGAGCAAAGCAGATTTGTAGCTTTCTCGAAAGCTCTATCTTGAGACACACCCCAAACCCAGTTGTCGCCTTTTCTGAGCAGCATGTGCAGTGGCTTGAATAAAGTGCTCAATCTAGGTTAGAAATTACCGAAGAAGTTGAGTAGACCAAGGAACGAACGCAGCTCCATCACATTCTGAGGCCTGGGTGCATTTTTGATGGCCTTGGTTTTCGAGTCCGTCGGCCTGATGCCATCAGCAACAATCTTCCTTCCCAGAAATTCGACTACGATGCCATGAAGACGCACTTCAAACGTTTCAGCCTGAGTCCCACTTTTTCCAGACGATGTAGAACCTCTTCAAGGTTGTTCAGGTGTTCGGCAGTGTCACGACCTGTGACCAGAATGTCATCTTGAAACACAACAGTTCTAGGGATGGACTTCAGTAGACTCTCCATGTTCCTCTGTAATATGGCTGCAGCCGAGCGAATTCCAAAAGAACACCTGTTGTAGATAAACAGTCCTTTATGAGTGTTGATGTACGTAAGTTTCTTCGACGTGTCGATGAGCTCCTGTGTCATACAAGCCAATGTCAGATCCAGTTTAGTGAATGACGTCTCTCCGGCTAGCGTTGCAAACAGGTCATCAGCCTTCGGTAACGGGTACTGATCCTGTTCCAAAATCGGTTGTTCGTAACCTTGTAGTCTCCACAAATCCTGACAGTGCCATCACTCTTCAACACAGGAACAATGGGACTGGCCCATTCGTTAAATTTGACCGGTGATATGACCCTTTCATGTTGGAGTCTATCCAGCTCAATTTCGACATTCTCCCTCATCATGTACGGAACAGCCCGAGCTTTGTGATGGATGGATTTTGCATCTAAGTCCAGATGAATCTGCACCTTGACTCCCGTGAAATTGCTGATGCCCGGTTCAAACAGCGAGGGAAACTTGCTCAGCACTTGAGCACACGAAGTGTCATCCACCGATGACAACGCTTTGATATTGTTCCAATTCCATTTGATTTTTTCGAGCCAATTCCTGCTGAACAGCGTTGGACCATTTCCTGGAACGATCCATAATGGTAGATCATGAATCACACCATCATACGACACCTTGACTACTATACTGCCAATCACCGGTATGAATTCTTTGGTGTAAGTACATAACTTGGCATTGACTGGACTCAGCTTAGGCTTCACCGCCTTAGGGTCCCATAGCTTGTCGAGTGTCCTTTGGTTCATTATTGACTGACTCGCACCTGTGTCCAATTCCATCGATACCGGCACGCCATTTAGTTTCACATTAACCATTATTGGTTGGCTCTTTGTCAGGAATGAATACAGTCCATACACTTACTCCTCGGGTATCTCGGGTTGCATATCCTGGTCCACGCTGGACTGGTCGTCATCATCCACGTAGTGTGTCGCAGCCCGCTTGCTCAGTTGTGGACACATTCGCTGAAGATGCCGCACTTTTGAACTGCCTTTACAGATGTACTGTTTAAAATGACACTGATGATGCCAATGATTGCCCCCACAATGCCAACAGGGTGAAATCGGATTCGTACCCATTGGCGGACTTTGAGCAGCTACAGGTTTCGCATACACAGTCGAGTAGACCCTGCCATAAGCAGCTCTGTCATACGACGACACAATCTTGTTTACAGTACTTGCCGTAGAGCTCCAACTCTTCGATGATGTCTGCCTTAAATTATCATCCGTCATCATGCATGCCTGGGCAATCGCGATGGCCTTGCTCAAATCCAGCATCTCCGCAGCCAATAACTTCCGTAGAATCACCTCGTGGTTGATTCCTAGATTCCTATTACGAAGAAATCTCGCAGCATGTCTCCTAACGCGTCTTCGAACTTACATGGCCCAGCAAGACTTCTTAGGTCGGCGACCAATTCCGACACATTCTGGCCCTCAGAACGAACTTGGGTGTAGAATTGATAGCGTGAGATGATGAAGCCTTCTTTTGGTTTGAAATGGTCATGTACCAGAGCATACAATTCCTCACAGTCCTTGTCCATTGGAAGTGCAGGTGAGAGGAGATTCTTTATGAGGTCATAGATTTTCGGACCGCAAACAATGAGGAAAACCGCCCTGTGCCTAACTGCGTCAGTAGCTTCCTCCATTTTGTTGGCCACAAATTACTGGTCCAGGCAATTGATAAAATCCGACCAGTCATTTCCTGCCATGAATCTCTCCAGAATTCCAATGGTGCTCATTTTGCATGCAAAGGTTTTTTGAGTTACCTCGTCGCCAAATGTTATGTATATAATAACTCGATAAACTGAATATTATAAACTCACTCAGGTGCAAACCTGGCTCAGCTTTATTCAGGTCCAAAGTGCTCACATTACATGGTGGCTTGCTTTATATACCTGGCCCGCACACATGTGCGTACAGCCCAATGACCTCCGACAGTGGCACCCCCTGGTGGCTAGTAACCCCAAGCATGCATACATGACAGGAGATAAGGCCAGAACATCATCATCATCATAGGCTGTCCCTCGGAATCGAGGAAGACTTGCTTCCACTCTTAAAATGAGTCCTTAGGTGGCTGAACAGTCCAATACGAGAACCACAGTTCCTGTCACAGGTGGGACAGATAATCATTGGGGGAAATGGTGGGACAGGTTTGCCGCACACTCTTTCCACTGCCTGCGCTTGATTTCTGCATGCTCTCGGCGATGAGACTCGAGGAGCTCAGTGCCCTCCCGGATGCACTTCCTCCACTTAGGGCGGTCTTTGGCCAGGGACTCCCAGGTATCAGTGGGGATGTTGCGAATGATGTGGCCTGCCTAGCTGAGCTGATCAAGTGTGGTCAGTGCTTCAAAGTTGGGGATGTTGGCCTGGTTGAGGTCGCTAATGTTGATGCGTCTGTCCTCCCAGGGTATTTGTAGGATCTTGCGGAGACATCGTTGGTGGTATTTCTCCAGCGACTTGAGGTGTCTACTGTACACTGTCGTGCTAATCCTCTAATCCACACTCCATTTGTGACCTGACCTTGGGATCGGTGAATTTACTCTTTTATGTGCAGTTTCTGCTATGATCAGGGGCGACTTCTTATGTGTCAGTCTTATAACTGTCCAAATTACTTGTGTTTACTTTCTGCTCTGTCGATTATTTATTATTGGTATGTTTGTACTTTCTAAATATTTGGAAAGCTATATGAAATAAATCACACCCACATGATCAAGTATGGTTATGTTATCCAGTGCCTTGTTCAGGTGACCATTATTCTTATGTGAGCTTAGCTATGGTCGTGAAATCACAGGTTTTTCACCATATGGGGGCGGGGCATCGCAGCCAAGCCCAATTTTATCCTCACCGAATGTCCACGAATTTGTGCTTTCCAGCAAGAGTCAGTGAGTAGTAATTAAGAGCAGAATGCCTCCCTAGCCCAGGCATGCTAAGGCTAATTGTAGACTTTCCCCCAGCTGAGATCAGCTATGGCTCAGTTGGTAGCACTCTCACCTCTGAATCAGAAGGTTGTTGGTTTAAGTCCCACTCTCGAGACTTCAGCACAAAAGTCTATGCTGACACTCCAGTGCAGTACTGAGGAAGCACTGCACTGTTGGAGATGGTGTCTTTCAGAGAAGATATTAAACCGAAGTCCTGTCTGCTCCCTCAGGTAGATGTAAAAGATACCAAGGCACTATTTTGAAGAAGAGTATGGGAGTTACCCCCAGTATCTTGGCCAATATTTATCCCTCAATCAACATCACTAAAACAGATTATCTGGTCATTATCACATTGCTGTTTAAGAGCCTGAAGTGTGTAAATTGGCTGCTGTGTTTCCTACATTATGACGGTGACTACACTTCAGAAGTACTTAATTGGCTGTAAAGCACTTTGGGACATCCTGTGAAAATCTCTATATAAATGAAAGTCTTTCTGACTTAGCACTGACAAGTGATGAAAACTGGGACCTGCTTCATCTGTACAGCTCAGTTCCACATTAATCAGTGCCTTTACTAGCTGAGCCATCAGAGGAACTGCATTTTGTGAATCTTATTGGGGCTTGTAATGTGATCTTGGGCACTGGCTCCCTGTATTGTATTATCAAGCATGGAGGCTTGGTGGGATCAGCACAACCCAATGTAACCAGCCAGTGTGCAGAGCCCTGAGAGCCAGCATGAAAACTGTGCATAACATTCATCAGGGTAATCAAAAAATGTTTAAACTCGAGGCTTCTGCCTTAATGTAACAGGAACCCCGGAGCAGCCCCCCAGTGGCACAGCACCCCTTGGAACAGACGCTGAACAGAAATCCTATTAAAAATGTTGTTTAAAAAATCATTGCCTGGCATTTCTCTCCTCTTCAACAACAAATACTGGCATTTATATAGCACCTTTACTGTAAGAAAATGGCACAAGACACTTCTTCGCCTAATCCATCTCTTACTATCTCCCTCCTTCCCCACTGCCACCTGTCCCATATCAGGAATTATGTGAAAAGTCAGAAATTCACTTATTTTCCAGCCCAGTAAGTGACTGAAGGAATTGAGGAATTGCCATTCTCATTCAAGTTTCATAGACCAGGTTTACACGAAAGTGAATTTGCGGATTTCATAATTTTGCATGCACTTTATATTATATTCCTTTCTGAATTCCACAATACAATCACAAATCAGCAAGAAAGCCTATTTTACTTCCAGTATGATATCAGTGGCATCCGATATAATATAAAATGACAAACTCAGAAGCTGGTATCTGCCATGTCTACTGGCAGGCAGGCATTGTTCAATCTTTTCAATGTATTTTTTAAATGTTTCTATTCAATTTGCCCCAACAGACTATAGATTGATGGAACTGCTAAATATCATCGAACAAATAATGGATTTCTAACAATAACAGGATATTTTCATATCTGTTTCTTAACTTGTAATTGGGCTTGCAGCAGAAAATAACTGCAAGTGTCTTGGGCATTGAAAGACAAAGTACACTTCGCACCACAGAAAACACGCATGCTGTTTGTAAGAGAGCTAGTGGCCGCAATTGCCACTTTCTGTAAGGTCATTGTAGACTGGCCGCTGAGTCTCCGCGGAGGGCCCTTCCTCAGGGGACTGCTCCACTTGTTTTCCCATCGCGTCGTGCACGCACTGACCCCTTACTGACCGGCGGCAACCCCTTCCTGAAATTGCCCCGTGGGAAATTGTCCTTTTCAAAAATTGCCCTGCGGGAGTGGCGCCGCCGGTCGGTGCCACTAACGGTTTTTGCTACCGGTATCCTTTCCATGGCTGGGCGCCACGGCCACCCTTAAAGGGGAAGTGGCATTGCTGGCGACTCCATGTTATTATTTTTGTCGGCCGACTGCCAGGTGAGCCGATAATTATGCCCGTGAATTCAGCCGGGCCGCCAACAGGCAGCCTGGCACCTCCTCTTGGGTTCCAGTTTGCTGACCCAGCCAAAACCCTCCCTGTGGCCCAATGTTTGCCACTGAAGTTGCTGCAGAGTTCACAGCGGCCCTCCCCTTTAACTGAAGGGGAGGGACATTGCGATGCGCCATGGCAATAACGCGGCGCTGATGACTTCAAGCGTCGGCAACTCTGACCTGCCCCCACTTCTGCCCCGCTGGTGACTCCTATGCGACTGTACTTCTGCCCCTCTTCCCACACCAACACCGCTCCGACTGGATACATCAACCAAAAAGCTGAATTTGTCCGGATTGTCTGCCCGATACATTGAGGCAGATGGAACACTTCAAGAGTGGTAGGTGCGACTCGTTTCAGGTGGTGGGCAATTTCAGTCCCCTAATGTCCAGAGGAGGGAGGCCCACCATGGCTCTATTATGGAATAACCAAACTCACATCAAAACCTCAATATTGTGTAATCAAAGCATTAGACTGACTAGCTAGACACTAAAGATGCCTTGAGGCAGCACCTACTGGTCAGTTGAGATTTCCGACAGGCAATGCCCCATTTACACTGAAACCTCAATTCTGTTTTCCAGGAGAGAGTTCTGAGCAGGTGTATAAGCACGGATATGCAGATTTTCTCTTCCAGCAGTTACATTTTATATAGTCAGACAGTCCAATGGCATAGACTGCATTGTCTAAAGATTTAAATAATTGCAAGTAGGTTCCAAAAGTGTACAGGATGGACACACTGAGAACTTTTAACATCTAGTTTGACACCACACTAGAGTTGCTTTAAAACAATGGCCCTGAAATTCCGATGTCCTGGGTCCGTACGAAGTTTCTACGGACCCGGGAAGGCATCGGAAAAGCCGAGTTTCAGCGCGCAATGCGCAAGCGCATGCGCTGAAAACCGGCTTTTCCGATGTGCCAAGTTTCTGGCTTGACAGATCTCGCGCATATCGGGAGTGAGGACACTTGCAGGGCAAGATTTCCGATATTTAGGAATATCTTGCCCTGCAAATGTCCTTTAAAATCTTGTGCCTGGAAAAGCAGGTGTATAGCCTACTTTTACAGGCGCAAGTGTTTAAAAATACATTAAAATGTAATTAAATTAACACATATGAAAACATACTTTATTTTTGAAAACCCTCCCCACTACGGTAAGTTTATTTTAAGGCATCTTTAATAAAAGTCAGAAAAATATTATTTTTCTTTAAAAACTTTAATTTAAATGATTCTTAAATATGTCGTGTATTATTCTATTTTTTTATTGATTTTTTGTGTGTTTGGGGGGCATTTCTCATTCATAATAATGGGAACTCCAACTTACGGAGTTCCCATTATTATGAATGAGAACATACTATATCTTGATTGGCTGCCCAGAGCCATGTGACTACAGCTACATGTGGGGTACCGCAAGGTTCTGTGCTGGGGCCCAGCTGTTTACTTTGTACATTAATGATTTAGACGAGGGGATTAAATGTAGTATCTCCAAATTTGCGGATGACACTAAGTTGGGTGGCAGTGTGAGCTGCGAGAAGGATGCTATGAGGATGCAGAGTGACTTGGATAGGTTAGGTGAGTGGGCAAATGCATGGCAGATGAAGTATAATGTGGATAAATGTGAGGCTATCCACTTTTGGTGGTAAAAACAGAGAGACAGACTATTATCTGAATGGTGACAGATCAGGAAAAGGGGAGGTGCAACGAGACCTGGGTGTCATGGTACATCAGTCATTGAAGGCTGGCATGCAGGTACAGTAGGCGGTTAAGAAAGCAAATGGCATGTTGGCCTTCATAGCGAGGGGATTTGAGTACAGGGGCAGGGAAGTGTTACTACAGTTGTACAGGGCCTTGGTGAGGCCACACCTGGAGTATTGTGTACAGTTTTGGTCTCCTAACTTGAGGAAGGATGTTCTTGCTATTGAGGGAGTGCAGCGAAGGTTCACCAGACTGATTCCCGGGATGGCAGGACTGACATATCAAGAAAGACTGGATCAACTGGGCTTGTATTCACTGGAGTTCAGAAGAATGAGAGGGGGTCTCATAGAAACGTTTAAAATTCTGATGGGTTTAGACAGGTTAGATGCAGGAAGAATGTTCCCAATGTTGGGGAAGTCCAGAACCAGGGGTCACAGTCTAAGGATAAGGGGTAAGCCATTTAGGACCGAGATGAGGAGAAACTTCTTCACCCAGAGAGTGGTGAACCTGTGGAATTCTCTACCACAGAAAGTTGTTGAGGCCAATTCACTAAATATATTCAAAAAGGAGTTAGACGCAGTTCTTACTACTCGGGGGATCAAGGGGTATGGCGAGAAAGCAGGAATGGGGTACTAAAGTTGCATGTTCAGCCATGAACTCATTGAATGGCGGTGCAGGCTCGAAGGGCCGAATGGCTTATTCCTGCACCTATTTTCTATGTTTCTATGTTTCTATGTTTCTATGTTTCTATGTTTCCAGTCCTGCGCATGTCCTGACGTGCACGCGCTCCGATGCATAGGAGTGAAAGTCTCAGGTTTGGAAGTTCGAGCGGGCGCAGCAGCAACAGGTAAGTGCGCAGTTTTTTACCTTTTTTCTTTAGTTTGCCCATGGGAAGACCTCTGTCGGAATTTCAGGCCCAATGTGAGATTTGTACAAACACCAACAGTTCCCAATGCAGGGGTCAGAGACTAGCTATAACCCAAAGGTAAATCTGCGAGGGTTTGCTGAAGGTGGTGACCAGGAAGACATAATTTTGTTGGGTATTCCTTGGACAACTTTAGTGAATCGATCAAGTTTAACTTTGGGTTTTAGTCGGCTGTGCGATACCAATGCACTGGGAAATTGAAGTTGTAACAGGAGTCTCACATATTGGATCTAAAATTCTGGTCAGAGGCTTCCTTCGGACGAACACCTCCGGCCCAAATTTTTTTAACGAAAATACCTGGTGGTCCCGGATGCGTCCTCTATTCCGGTCGGAGGCCTTCATTCCATGCGCAGCTTACAGGGAGATGACTTTCCTGTACGTACGTACAAACATGCTGGAGTCATGTGGGCCTGGACCACCAATCACTCTGCAGTGTTCTCATTGATAATAGTGGGAACTCCGTTTTTATGAGTTCCCATTACTATCAAATGAGAATAATCCCCTAAAACAAGAAACACAACATAATAAATAAAAAAACTCACATATTTAAAATTAATTGAAATTAAAGTTAATTAAATGATTTAGAAAAAAAAGTATTTTTTGGAATGTTTTTAATGTGTTTTAATAAGGTTTAAAATAAACTTACCTTACTGGACAGGGTTTTTAATGTAAAAATGTATGTTTAAATTTAATTTTTATATATTTTAAAACTCTTATGCTGCTAAAAGTAAGCTATGCGCCTACTCTTACCAGGTGTAAGATTTTGAGGGACATTCAATGGGCATGAGTTGGGCAAATAGCCCTATCTCTCCCACGTGAATGTCCTTCTCCCGGGGATGTAGAGGGACTGTCAAGATTTCCCTTGCTTTTGTGAGGCCTTGCCGGGTTCGTGCGCACTTTGTATGGACCCGGTGAAGCCGGAATTTTAGCCCCATATTAAAGCAATGTTAAACTGAAGCAGTGCAAGACTATCCCATCTAGGAAGACGGATTCCTTTCTCTCTGGAGTCAGGTCGAGCCCTTACCTTGACTTTAACATTTGTAATATAAACACATTGTCATGTTTCAGGGTTTTTGACTATTTAATATAGGAGGAATTTACACTAAGATATTGGGGATCATTTTGACTTTGGGTAATGATGTAACACATATGATATTGGAACAGCCGCTATTATAGATCTCTTGAAATGAAGTACGACTCCCGATTTGTATATTACAAGCAGGTTCCTGCCTGTAACAGGTGGGCATTTTGGCAGCTCATTTTCACAATGGGCCACAAATGGCAGCAGGCTGATTGGGAGAGGAAAAGGGGTGGTAAGTTTAGTGTTGTCATTTTTGGAGCAATACCACTCATTTCCCACCTGGTGGAAAATCAGCCCCAGTCTCTCCATTGAACAGCGTTTAGAAAGGTTCATTTAATGGAACAGCCGTGAATTGTTTTCCCTGAAAAACCCAAATCAGGTCGAGCAGATTAGCTGCTGCTCTAAATCTCTGTAATTGAATATTTGCAACCTTGATAAATTTTAATAAATCTTCACAAACCAAAATTGGGTAAATTAAGACTTTCATAGAATTGAAAATGAGTCTGGAGCTTATTCCTGATACAGTCATACAACCTGAAGAATGATTTTAATTATGCTCTTCAGAATAGGCTTATTAATAACCTGTGTATACCTGCATGTTACCAGACTCCTGTTTCAACTCAATATGTCATGGTGATGAAACTCTTCAACAGTATTCGTCAACACAAGGTGACACAATTGAAACAAGCTTTGGAGTGGAAGTTTTACAGTTGCCTGGCAACTGGGGACTAACTGTTATGATAAATTTGGATGGTTATTCTGAAATATTTAAAGTCCACGTCCTGGTGTCTAGAAATTGATTTGTACTGGCCTGCCTGACATGAACTGAACACAGGGAACAATCCCTGCGGCAGAACATGTAGGCCTGAGTCACAACCGATATTGGGCCTTGGGCCTTAGTCACATGAGACAACAAGTTGCAAATCATTTGCTCGGCTTTCCCAGGCAACTTGCCGGTGGAGAATTGAAATCTCAGATAGGGCCTGGAAGAGTGGTGGGTGGAGAATTGAAATCTCAGATAGGGCCTGGAAGAGTGGTGGGTGGAGAATTGAAATCTCAGATAGGGCCTGGAAGAGTGGTGGGTGGAGAATTGCGGCTGATGGAGGTGGTAGAGCCTGGTATCATTAGTGTATGATTTTTGAGGAAAATTTTGCCAAGGGGCAGCATGTAGATGTGGAAAAGGAGGAACTTGAGGCTAGATCCTTGGGAGACTTTAGAGGCAATGTTGTGGGGGCAGGAAGGGACGCCATTGCTAGAAATGCTTTTACTATGATTGGATAGGTAAGTGTATCAAGTGAGGGCAGTCCCACCAAGCTAGACAATGGAAGAGAGGGGTTGGAGGAGGATGGTTAATTGAGAACAACAACGAGATATAATGCACCACAGTAACAGTTATGGAGAAATTCATTTATAACTTTGGATAGGGCTGTTTCAGCGGTGTGGCGGGGCAGAAGATTGATAGGAGAGATTCAAACAGGGAATGATGGGAAAGATGAGTATGGAGGTTAGAGGGGATCGAGGGAAGTGAATGATGACAGCAGTTTTGAAGGTAAAAGGGACAGTACCTTAGGAGACAGAGCCATTTACAACATTAACTTGCATTGGGGCAAGAAAAGAAGCTGAGTGGTTATCAATTTCATGGAAATGGTGTCAAGGGACCAGGAGATGCATCTTATGAACAAGATAAGCTCAGAAAGGACATATGGGGGGATGGGAGAGAAATTAGAGAGAGATGCGGGTTCAGGTCTAGGGATGGCCGGAGGAAGGTTTGACTTGGAGGACAAGGAAAAAGGGAAGACACAGCAAAATGAGCTGAACAAATGGTCTCCTAAATGACAAAGATGTCCATGAGCTCCTGGCACTTGTGGAGGTGAAAGTGTAGTGGCAGGGGAGAAAAATTTAAAGAGACGGTTGATCGTGGAGAAAATAATATCTTTCTCTCCAAGATGATGCTAGAGCAGTGAATTATTTGACAGATGAGGTGACAGGGATAAAGCCAAATCTGCTAGGATTCATAGTGTCACTCTGCTTTCAAAAATGATCTATTCTGATGTATTCACTTATAAAAATAAACTCAGCTCTAAATGTTGCCATCTGTGCCACTCCTACTGATTCTAAATCCCACTCCCATTATTTCTTTAGTATTGACGGCGCTGATTACAGCAGTGGTATCCAGCGAGGAATTAAGCTACCGCCTACCAATAACACATCATGACAGCATGTTTGAGAGGAGCTATTCTGGTTGCCATAGATTATTAATGCCAAACTGGTAAAGGTAGATCATGGCCTGATCAAATTATCATAACTGATGGGTATAAGATTGAAGGGAAAACATTATATTTGTCCCTAAATGTAAAATATTGCCTTCTTATTATTTTCTATTAACTCATACCTATTCTAAACATAACATTAATAATGGACCAAAATTTTCTGGAGCGGGGTATCTTGCGGTGAGCACGTGAGTTGGATTTTTCCCCTCACTTTTCAACTGCAATTGATTTTGCAACACAAATTGCGGGAAGTGCAAACTGATAACAGGGTATCTGGGACCTTGGTGAATGACAGGACCAATACTCTATCTCCTTAACCAATGAAATTTAAGGAATTGAATGGTTAGCAAAGTTCTGAAGTGATAGCTTAGACATCTAATTAAACATTTATGAAAATATCACCAAATTACATGCAGGGAAATCTGTAGTTTTAAATATTTTTGCCAATGGAACATGATGCATGCTCTTATGATAAGACAGATTGTTTTATTAATTTAGAACATTACTGTCTCCCTCCTGCTGTACTTACCACGTCTTCCCACTCCCACCACCCTCGGGACTTATCTGAGTTCTGTGCTGGTGAAGTAAGCAGCCCGAAATTCAGTCCTCCTGAAGGGAGAGCTGCCTGTTTTGGGTCCCAACAGATGCTTGTAGCTCGCCCAGAATATTTAGATAAGGCCCAAGGCCTAACTTCACATGGGTCTTGGGCCTCTCAGTTCAGGCTTACATTGCGTGTGCAGAAAACGGGCCTAGACTAGCTGCCACCATTTTGTGTTTGTATGCAGGTAAAAGCAGATTTCCTTTGGTCTGACTTGCTCATGATTATAAATTGCTTCTGTTCTGTCAAAGAGGGTAACATTGTTATTCTGTGACCAGCTATACACTTCATCCTTTGTATAGGCCTTATTCTTTTTATGGTTTCAAAAATAGCTGTAAAGCCCTGATTCTATATTTGTGGGGAAGACGTTTTACAGTACCGACAAGAAGATTACTCATTACAGAATTTCTAAATCCATTTCTTGTTGTAAAATTCATTATCAGATAATAATTGAAAGTTCAAGATGACCTATAGGCAGTTGGTGGTCACTTTATTGCTGATCCAGATGTCTGACTGATCCCCTATCATTCCTTCCTGCCAGTCAGGATACATTAATTGCATGTACTTTAAATTTCTTCCTCCAAAACAAATTAGGAATTTATTTGATCTCTGTTTTTCAAGTCCATAATTTTTGGGTTAGGTCATTTCACAAACTAATTTAATGTTCTGCCAGTGAATTGATCTGAAGAGACACAATCCAGATCTTTAGTTAAGAATAAAAACATTTGCTCTTTACAGTGTTGAGACTATCTTGTGGATTACCGCAAAAGTATCATCAGCCATGCAATGCTTCAAAATGCTGTATTGTGGATTGAATATCACAGTTGGGATCTGCTTAGTGTTCCTTTTCGTAGTTCTTCATCTTGGTGCGGTAAGATAATTTTGATTTCATCCAACAGCAGCTGTTACATTTGTTACATTCTATCAGCCTTTGCTTAAAATGGACAAATCAGTGTAAAAACCAACTGCTATCAGAGGTAGAATTTCAGTATTAGTTCTCCCGATCGTCTGCCATAACTTTAATGATGGATCTGCCCCAAAGATGATAACGCATTTTTCTGGGGTTTCCACTGATCTTTTGCTAAAGTTCCAGCGGATGATCAGAAGAACCCTCATGGGAATTCTGCCCTATAATCTCTTATCTGACCACATCAGTATTCTCAGTTCCCATTCATTTTGTTCTGTCAGGTTTTGAAAAGCTCAGTCTCAAAGATAAAAGAAGGAACTGGAAAGAGTTAATGATGGTACCTGTAGTACTTCATTTCACTTTCATTTCATTGAAAACTCTTTTAGAACCACGATGGCTGAGTGTGTAACTGCACACAGACCAGAATTCCCTGGTTTAATTCCTGCTTTATGCTGCAGTTTTTGATTCCAGCTGGGGGCTTTAATCTTCCCAGGCCAGGGAAGGAGGAAGGCAAGCAGGATTCCAGCTATTCATCACTTTCCAATGACCACATCTAACATGTGCACATTTATGGATGTTGGGTAATTATCTCAACTATGGTTCACCCGATGGTAAGTTAACCTGTCAACACTTCTGGACAAACAGATGAACGATAGCTAGTTAGGCGAGGCACCAAGGATTGTTGGTGTTGGTGCAACCATGATCCTGCTTGAATTACACCTTTAGAAAAGGAGGGAAAATAATTGGAGGAAAGAAATAAATGCAACACTAAGAACATCCTTGATATACCGCAAGCTCTGATTTGTCTTTTCTGACATTCCAGCGTAATACTAAGACTGCTACATTGCCAGAAATACTGTTCTTTGGATAATATGCTCCACTGAGACCAGACTGCCTGTTCGATCAGCTTAGATCTCCCAGTAGTATTCACTAATGTCCTGGCTAATATTCCTTCCTCAATCAACAGCACTGAAAGCAGATTAACTGTCATTCATGTCATAGCTGCTTGTGGGTAAATGGCTGTAATGTCTGATTACAAAACACAATAAAGCACTATATTAGTCTATTAACTGGTGTTTTTTCACCATCTCCTTTTCACTAAAAGAGGAATATCACTCCCATTATCTCTACAATATGCCATTCCCTTAAAACGTTGCAGCACCAAAGGTTGTTATATAATATGCTAACATAGAATCACGTAAACTGCAGTCTGTTCATGAAACTCATTTTTCACAGCCTTTCAAAGACAGTGTTATAGGGAGAGTCAATCACTGTAATTAGAATATAGTAGTGGGTGTCTCAGGTATGACTCAGATGTTAAATAAAACCAAGGGTATTTTTTTTGGACAGGTAGACTTGGCAAGCTTATATGTGTTATAATTCATTTCAGACTATGGTATTATAGGACAACAAATAAAAGACTAATTAGAAGAAAACACTGCGTGCCTTCAGTAAATAGAATTGATGAATATGCAGAACTCAGTGTGAAGATCACATTACCCACATTATTGGTTCTGAAAAATATCAGAATAGAAACAAACAAGGGCAATTTAATTATATGCTCTGCACAAACTGAATCATAAAACAAAGCCTATTATTTGAAAAATTCTGAATGCTTATGTTTCCTAAATGCTGCAAAAAATGATATATGTGCTAACTACCGATATGGAAGTATAATCACTGCCAATTGTTGTTATGGTCCACGTGATTAAAAAAAGATAGATGGGAATACTGGTTTCTGACTACAGCAATTAGTTGAACAATGAAGCAGCAGAGTGTACGTGCAATTTCCATTACTATGAACACGTTCATTGATCATTTGTTTCTGTGAAGATTATTCCAAAGGTTTATTACTGGTGGTTAATTCACCTATTTTTCTCTCTCTCTCTCAACCAGCACTCAATGACCACCCCCTATATGGCTGGAATCTTTACCTTGGAGTCGGGTTTTATGCATGCGAGTGCATAGTGTGTCGGGAATGTGATGTTGTGAGAAGCATGTTGTTCAGTCCGACTTTTACTTAATGGCCCCAGTTAAACCAATCATGGTATAATCAGACCAATTAAATGGAGTGGGTCTGATGACATCATCAATGAGTCGTTTCAAGCGCTGATATTTAAAGCAACCTTGCACGCATCTCATTTGAAAGTTGATGAAGGTGTTCGGAAAGTCATTTGCAGAACTCTGGCTACTATTACCAAGTTGAAAAAAGTATCACTCATGGATGCACAAAGGCAGAGGGCCGCACCAAGACTTAGCGATGCATCCCTCCATGTTCTAGTGCAGGCAGTGAGAGCACGCAGAGAGGTCCTCTTCCCTGCTGATAGGTGTAAAAGACCACCCAAAGAAACCAAAACAGCATGGTTACAGATTGCATAGAAGGTCACAGCAGGGATGTTGTCAGGAGGACATGGATCCAGTGCAGGAAAAGATTAAATTTTCTCATGAGGTCAGCAAAGGTGAGTGCAATGTCACACTCACCTACATCCTGATGTGCCTGTCAACACAACCCCATCATTCTGCCTTTCCAAGCCTACTCCTGTACATCATTCCTCTCACCAACACAACTTGCACGTCTACCCATCCCTCTCTATCTATGTACATACTCACATCCCCATCTGACTAATCACCATGGATACTCACCCTCATCCTAATGCAAACATAGCAAGTAACAGCACAGAAGGAGGCCATTTGGCAATGACACACCACTCCCTCATAGTCACCCTCGACAGATGTAACCCATCCATTCCTTACATTTATTCCATCAATCGGGCCCACAACAATAGGGAGAGAAAAAGAACCAGAGGTACACAAGAACATAAGAAATAGAAGCAGGAGAAGGTCATTTGGCCGCTCGAGCGTGCTCCGCAATTTAATAAGATCATGACTGATCTGATCATGGACTCAGCTCCACTTCCCTGCCCGATCCCCATAACCCTTTATTCCCTTATTGCTCAAAAATCTGTCTATCTCCGCCTTAAATATATTCAATGACCCAGCCTCCACAGCTCTCTGGGGCAGAGAATCCCAGAGACCCACAACCCTCTGAGAGAAGAAATTCCTCCTCATTTCAGTTTTAAATGGGCTGCCCCTTATTCTGAGACTATGCCTCCTCGTTATAGTTTCTCCTATGAGTGGAAATATCCTCTCTGCATCGACCTTGTCGAGCCCCTTCATTATCTTATATGTCTCGACAAGATCACCTCTCATTCTTCTGAACTCCAATGAGTATAGGCCCAACCTACTCAACCTATCTTCATAAGTCAACCCTCTCATCTCCAGAATCAACTGAGTGAACATTCTCCGAACAGCATCCAATGCTAGTATATCCTTCCTTAAATACGGAGACCAAAACTGTACGCAGTACAGGTAGTCCTCCAGTGTTCACACAATTGACTCCAAGAGAGGAGGAGGCCCTGGCGATATCTTGAACTGCAAAGCTGCTGGCGGTGGGAGATGGAGAGAGGGGGACCTCTCAGCAACCTGCTGACAGAATTACATCTTATATAGCCACATGGCATACAGCAGTCACTCATATGGGGACTGATGTCAGCAGCCAGTGAAATATCATCACATGCATAATAATAACTGTCATGTTTGTAACCTTCACATAACTGTAACCAATATGTAACAACACTGTACACTGTATATAACTGTGAAATACACGCCTTGACCACAGGGGGTGAACTTGTGGGAGACACTCCTCACCTGATCAGCCAGGTACTTAAAGGGAGGTTCCACACAGGCTCAGCACTCCTTGGTCCTGGGAATAAAGGTACAGATCATGAGTGACCTTGTCTGCAGTATATGCCTTGTGTGACTTTATGATACAGTGCTGAGACACTACATTTAGTGACAGGAAACGGGAATCAACGACTCACGAGAATGGCGACCGGTAGCACAGTCGAAAGGTACTGTGTTGGTGAGGACTGGGACAATTTTGTTGAGAGGCTCCAGCAGAGCTTTGTCACGAAGGACTGGCTGGGAGAGGCAGCAGCCGACAAGCGAAGGGCGCACCTATTGACCAGCTGTGGGCCTAAGACGTATGCGCTGATGAAAGAACCTGCTCGCACCTGAGAAGCCGGCGGACAAAACCTTTGAGGAGCTCAGTAAACTGATCGTTGAGCACCTCAAACCGGCGAGCAGCGAATTCATGGCCCGACACCGATTCTATTCACACAGACGTCGGGAGGGACAAAGCATACCGGACTTCGTTGCGGACCTTTGGCATTTGGCCAGCCTCTGTAAGTTCACAGATGCCTGCAGGGGGGAGATGTAAAGGGATTTCTTTATTGAGGGCATTGGTCATGCTGGGATTTTCAGGAAGCTTATTGAGACCAAGGACTTGACTTTGGAAAGGGCAGCTTTGATAGCTCAGACCTTCTTGGCAGGGGAAGAGGAGACCAAGATAATTTACGGACGCAGCCCTGGTTTCAACATGGCGATGAACCAGGGAGTTAATGTTGTAAAAGCGATGCAGAACCCCGCAGGCAGGCAAGGGCAATTTGACACCGCCCAGGCAGGCAGGCAAGGGCAATTCGACACCGCCCAGGCAACAACAGATTCCAGGGTGGGACAGCAACAGAGACAATGGCAGGAGGATCGGCAATTCACACCATCACAAGGGACAATTGACACACAGCAACAGAGTGATCAGGAGTAACCAAAGAGACAATCAGAGAGGAATGCCTGGAAACAGTCCCTTTGTCCACAACAATCTCAGCTCATGCTGGAGGTGCGGGGGCAGACACAATGCGAAAATCTGCAAGGGTTCAACAATTTATCTGCAGAATCTGCCATTTCAAGGGACATTTGGCCAGAATGTGCAGAAAACCCAAAGCGAGGTTAGTTTACGAGGCAGAGGAACCAGACAAAGAGTCTGCAAGGCAGTTGGATGCTTGGGGCACAGCCATGGACGCTGAAGTCCAGCGGGTTCACGTGGCAGACATCCACAGCTCATACACTAAAACGCCATCTATGATGATGAAAGTTCTATTAAATGGCATCCCGGTACGCATGGAGCTGGACACAGGAGCTAGTCAGTCACTTATGAGTGTCCAACAATTCGAAAGACTATGACCACTCAAAGCTAGCAGACCAAAACTAGAACACATTGAAATGCAATTATGAACGTACACCAAAGAGATCATCTCAGTGCTCGACAGTGCAAATTTGGTGGTCACACATAATGGATCAGAGAACTGGCTGCCACTCTGGATTGTCCCGGGGAATGGTCCCGCGCTTTTGGGGAAGAGCTGGCTAGCCGAGATGAACTGGAAATGGGGGGATGTGCACCCATTTCATCTGTGGAGCAAAGTTCATGTTCACAGGTCCTACAAAAATTCAAATCACTATTTCAACCTGGGGCGGGGACTTTCAAGGGCACCAAAGTAGTGATACGCATCACCCTGGACGCCAGACCAGTGCACTACAAAGCCAGAGCTGTGCCATATGTGATGTGTGAGAAAATTGAGAGTGAGTTGGACAGGCTGCTAAGAAAGGGCATAATATCGCCTGTTGAATTCAGTGACTGGGCAAGCCCCATCGTCCCTGTCCTTAAAGCGGATGGCTCGATCAGGATCTGTGGCGACTACAAGGCCACCATCAACCGAGTGTCACTACAGGACCAATACCCGCTTCCGAGAGCGGAGGACCTTTTTGCCACGCTGGCAAGTGGCAAGCTGTTCACAAGTTGGACCTCACGTCAGCCTACATGACCCAGGAACTGGCCGAAGAATCCAAGCTACTAACCACCATCACTACGCACAAGGGGCTATTTGTATACAACAGGTGTCCGTTTGGCATTCGTTCAGTGGCCACTATCTTCCAGAGGAACATGGAAAGCTTGCTTGAATCCATTCCTGGCACAATCGTATTTCAAGATGACATCCTAATCATGGGTCGAGACACCGAGGAACACCTCCACAACCTGGAGGAGGTGCTATGCTGACTGGACCGAGTAGGCTTGCGACTAAAGAAGCCCAAGTGTGTGTTTTTGGCCCCAGAGGTCGAGTTTTTGGGCAGGAGGGTTGCCGCAGAGGAGATCTGGCCTACCGAATCCAAAACGGATGCAATCCGTCGTGCGCCCCAGCCCGGCAACACATCGGAGTTGCGGTCATTCCTGGGACTCTTAAACTACTTCGGGAATTTTCTGCCGAACTTAAGCACATTGTTGGAGCCACTACACGTGCTCTTGTGTAAGGGTTGCGAATGATTTTGGGGGGACTGTCAAGAACGGGCTTTCATCGGGCGCGGAACCTGCTTTGTTCTAATAAGCTGTTGACCTTGTACAACCCCTGTAAGAAACTGGTTTTAACGTGTGATGCATCATCCTATGGGGTTGGGTGTGTGTTGCAGCAGAGTAATGATGAGGGCCAACTTCAAACTATGTCCTATGCCTCCAGGTCGCTTTCCCAGGCAGAACGGAGATATGGGATGGTTGAAAAGGAAGCACTCGCATGTGTCTATGGGGTAAAAAAGATGCACCAGTACCTTTTTGGCAGAAGGCTCGAGTTAGAAACGGACCACAAGCCGTTAACATCCCTGTTGTCTGACAGCAAGGCTGTCAATGCCAATGCGTCAGCTTGCATACAGCGATGGGCTCTCACGCTGGCTGCGTATGATTGCACTATACGGCACCGGCCAGGCACCGAAAATTGCGCTGATGCTCTCAGCAGGCTCCCACTGGCGACCACTGAGAGGGCGTTGGAGCAAAGCGTGGAGATGGTAATGGCTGTTGAGGCTTTCGACACCGCAGGCTCCCCCATTACAGCCCGCCAGATCAAAATCTGGACCAACAGAGATCCCCTCCTGTCACTGATAAAGAAATGTGTCCTAACTGGGGATTGGGCATCCGCACACGGAGCGTGTCCCGAGGAGGTCAGACTGTTTCACAGACGGATAGATGAGCTCTCCTTCCAAGCCGACTGCCTACTATGGGGCAGCTGGGTAGTCACGCCCCAGAAGGGAAGGGAAGTTTTCATCAGGGAACTCCACAGTGAGCACCCAGGCAACGTGCTGATGAAGGCCATTGCCCGGTCACATGTATGGTGGCCGGGGATTGACTCAGACCTGGAATACTGTGTTCGCAGGTGCACGACGTGTGCTCAGCTGGGAAATGCCTCTAGGGTGGCCCCCCTCAGCCCGTGGCCCTGGCCCACCAGGCCATGGTCACGTATTCACGTGGACTATGCAGGCCTGTTTATGGGAAAAATGTTCCTGATTGTTGTCGATGTATACTCAAAATGGATCGAGTGCATCATATTGAATTCGTGCATGACATCCACCACTGTGGACAGTCTGTGCATGGTTTTTGCGACCCACGGCTTGCCAAACACCCTAGTTAGTGACAATGGCTCATGCTTTACTAGCTATGAATTCCAGGAGTTTATGTCAGGTAATGGTATCAAACACGTCAGGACAGCGCCATTCAAGCCGGCTTCCAATGGCCAGGCGGAACGTGCGGTTCAAATCATAAAACAGGGCATGCTCCGGATTCAAGGACCCTCCCTTCAGTACTGCCTATCCGCCTCCTGCTGGCCTATAGGTCCCGTCCGCATTCGCTCACGGGAGTCCCGCCCGCGGAACTACTCATGAAACGCACGATTAAAACACGGCTGCCCCTCATTTATCTTGCTCTGTCGGACATTGTTGAGGGCAAGCGCCAATCCCAAATTGAGTGCCATGATCGCAACTCAGTGGGGAGATGCCTAGAAATCAATGACCTGGTATTCGTTCTCAATCACGCATTGGGACCCAAGTGGCTTGTGGGCACTGTAATAGGCAAAGAGGGGAATAGCGTCATAGTGGTCAGACTAAACAATGGGCAGATATGCCGCAAACATCTGGACCAGGTAAAGAAAAGGTTCAGCATGGACACTGAGGAACCTGAAATAGACCATGGGATGTCAACCACAGCGATGCCAGTGAACGAGCAACAAGGACATTCAACAGCATGCACAGTCCCTGCAACCAGCCCGGACAGGCCGGAAACAACTCAGGCGACAGAGACACATGCCACAGCTCAACCACCAGAGCCACAACTGTGGCGCTCCACGAGAGAGCGTCGACCGCCTGAAAGACTCAATCTTTCACCCAAAGACATTAGGGGGGAGGTGATGTCATGTTTGTAACCTTCACATAACTGTAACCAATATGTAACAACACTGTACACTATATACAACTGTAAAATACACACCTTGACCACAGGGGGTGAACTTATGGGAGACACTCCTCACCTGGTCAGCCAGGTACTTAAAGGAAGGTTCCACGCAGGCTCAGCACTCCTTGGTCCTGGGAATAAAGGTACAGGTCATGAGTGACCTTGTCTGCAGTATATACCTCGTGTGACTTTATGGTACAGTGCTGAGACACTACAGTAACTTAATCCATTCTTAATATAATTCATCTCTTTACTCTCCCACAGGTCCATCAAGTGCCTCCACCACTCCCCCACTGCCCAGCCAGAGGAGGAAGATAACTCCTCAGAGGAACCTGCTGCTTCTGAGGGTACACTGTTAACAGACCCAAGCGCACCCAGCACCAATGCAGATACACACACCTTGGTGGGTCTTGTGTGAGATAGAGTAGTGTTGTAACTTGGTGTCTCATTGTACAAGTGAGCAAGAGCAGATGGCGCTGACAGGGACAGCAGTGGAGACTCCTCGCCGGAGGGCACAGGATGCTCCAAGCTCTGCTCAGCTGCATGCAGACACTGAGCCTAAGGGACCATCGAGAAAGAGGGTGATCCTGGCGGGGCAGCAACAATTGCATACGGCTCCGGCAGCTTTTTGCAGCCATGATGTCTGCAAATGTGCAGAGAATGGAGGAGACCATCTCCAACTTGCACCACCGTGTCGCAGGCGATGGCGACGATGTGCTGTTCCATGGAAAGGGTGGCCACCTGCATGGAGCAGCAAATGCACCAGTCACACAAGAACATGCTTGCTGTGGACAAAAGATGGCACACGCTTGTATACCTCATCTCTAGGATATAATGGTAGACTTGGGCATTCACCAGCCCACTGCTGTGCAGCAAGGTGCTCTCCAGTTCCTTGCTAGCAGGAGAGTGCAGGTGGCCCATGAGAGGGATGATGGTGAGAGAGAACGTGGAAGTGAGGACTCCTCTCAAAGTGCTCCTCCATTGCCTCCTCCTCAGTCACAGACCCAGATTCATTCTCAGATCGCAATGGCCGAGTCTGACCCTGCACAGTTGTTGCAAGAGGAACAATCTTTGGCGAGGCCCTCACAGGCTCCAAAACCCAGAAGACGTCCGTCAAATGTGTCTGACGAGTCGCAGCAGGGAAGTGACCAGTATGTGTCTACCTCTGCTGAAGCCACAGGGGTAGTACTTCGTAGAAGCATTTGGAAAAGAAAAAAAGACACAAAAGTAGATGCTCAAGGGTATGCACATGGGTGTATGAAAAAATGTAATTTCAAGTTTAAGTTATTTTTATGACACAGATAAAGTGGCAATGTGGTGAGAGTGGCTTTCGAGGTTGCAGAAATGACCTTCAAACTGTTGACAGCTAAATCTCTGCACAAAATGGAGTCAGCATGAGCCTTTCTATTAATCAAGTAATCAGGTGTAATGTGGGAGTATTTATGTGTTTTTTCAGCTCTCAATTAATGGACATGCACAATGGCCACTGAGCTCCCACCTACCCACCGCAGGCGAGGTTCCCGAGGTGCGTGATACCCATGCCCCTGAAGTTAAAGCCAAAAGCTGGTGTTAAAAACCCTCTTAATTGTCTCTCAACAAGCATTTAATTACTTGAATGAGGTCACCCGCCCCTCTCAATCGGGTCCATGGTGCACCTCCAAACGCACCCGAGTTAAATGCGGAAATCGGTGGGATGACGGCGGGTTCCCGACGCGCTGGAAATTTCGGCGATTTTTACTGCCAACACACCCCCAAACCCACAAGCTTGGAAATGAGAACATTGTGGCCTATGCCTCTGTTCCAGGACAGTGTCACATTATTAGACCCATGTTTCGACAGCACTTGGGCGGCAAGCACCTCTGCCGTTGGGAATGAGAGCCGGTTGCCGCCCAGATTGGCGGCGGATGTCGCAGATTTGACGCCCGCCGACCTTCAAGGGACCTGGGTGATGAAAACCCCACCCAAAGAACCGTCAGGGACCTCGGCGGCCATCGGCAGTCCTTTGGGCGGCAATTGGGTGGTCGGGGGCCTTCATCAAATTCGGGCCCAGCATTTTATTTGACAATGCAGGATTAGTATGAAATAAGTGTCCCCATAGGGAAATAGAGTAGTTTTGCACTTGAAGTGCCGCAACCTACAAGGCTATGGACCAAGAGCTGAAAAATGGGATTAGGCTGGATAGCTCTTTGTCGGCCGGCATAGACACGATGGGCTGAAATGGCCTCCTTCCGTGCTGTAAATTTCTATGATTCCATGATTCTATGAATTCCTGCAGACTGATTTAGATTGTTAGTACAGTTCATTGAACCCCTCCAAGTTCATGTAAAGGTAACATTTGTTACACACTCTGTAGATGTGGGATTCTTGAACAACAACTTTCTGTGATTTGCTAGAACTATATAACACACTAGTTAAGTCACAACTAAAATACTGTGTACCATTCTGGTCACCATATTAGCGGAAGGATGTGACTGCACTTGAGAGGGCACAGAGGAGATTTACGAGGATGTTGCCAGGACTGGAGAATTTTAGCTACAAGGAAAGGTTGGATAGGCTGGGGTTGTTTCCTTGGAACAGAGGAGGCTGAGGGGAGATTTAATTGAGGTGTAAAGTCCTGTCCCCTCAGTACAGATTCACACGAGGCATGTAGTGAAGTCAAGTCACTCTGGACTTGCACCTTTATTTCACAGCTCTGGAATGCTGCACTTGTCTGAGACCTGTCCTGATATACCTGTCTCTTGCAAGTGCACCCCTGGTGGTAAGGTATGCTGGTGGTTACAGGTCATATCTTATTACAGTCATGTATATGTTACAGTTATATATAATAATGTAAGATACATGACATCACCCTCCCCCAAGGTCTTATTGTCTTTATAGGTTCAGTCTCTCAGGTGGTCTACGCTCTCGCGTGGAGCGTCTGAGTTGTGGTTCAGTTGTTTGCCTTGGTGTCTGTTTTTCTTTGGTGTGGTTGCTGGTATCTCACCTGGGCTGTCTCTTTCGATTGGTGTGATTGTTGTTGACTCACCTGTGCTGTCTGTTGGGATTGCCCTTTCCTCAGGTTGTTCCCTCTGTCTGTCCACCAAGTGTGGTGTGAGTTCCACATTGTAATCTGCCTCTGGTTCCGCAGTGTTGTTGGTAAATCTGCTTTTGACTTGGTCTACATGCCTCCGGCAGGTTTTGCCATTGTCTATTTGTACTACCAGTAGCCTGTTTCCTTCCTTGCCTGTTACTGTCCCTGCAAGCCATTTGGGACCCCTGCCATAGATTAGTACAAACACTTTGTCCCCTATCTCATTCCATCTCCCCCTCAAATTTCTTTCATGGCACTCAGTCAGCTTACGGCGCTTTGCCTAAACAATTTTGTGCATGTCTGGGAAGATTAATGAGAGCCTTGTTTTTAAAGTCCTTTTCATCAACAGTTGCGCGGGGGCGATCCCAGTCAATGAGTGCGGACGAGATCTGTATGCCAGCAGCAGTCGCGACAGACGACCCTGCAGCATGGGACCTTGGATTTTAAGCATGCCTTGTTTAATGATTTGCACAGCTCTCTCCACCTGGCCGTTGGAGGCCGGCTTGAACGGTGCCATCTTGACGTGATTTATGCCGTGGTCAATTATAAAGTCTTGGAATTCTGCGCTGGTGAAGCACGGACCATTGTCACTGACCAATATGTCGGGGATTCTGTGCGTTGCAAACATGGTTGCAAGGCTCTCCACAGTGGTGGAGGTTGTGCTCGAGTTTAAAATGGTGCATTCGATCCACTTTGAAAATGCATCTACAACTACGAGGAACATTTTGCCCATGAATGGGCCTGAATAATCTACGTGCACCCGCGACCACGGTTTGGTAGGCCAGGGGCTCAGTGGAGCCTCCCTGGGGGCATTGCTGAGTTGGGCACAAATGGTGCACCTTCGGACGCAGAGCTCCAAGTCCGCGTCAATACCAGGTCACCAGACGTGGGATCTGGCTATGGCCTTCTTGAGAACGATCCCTGGGTGCTCGTGGTGGAGCTCCCAGACAAATGCCTCTCTGCCTCGCAGAGGCATGACTACTCGGCTGCCCCACATCAGGCAGTCTGCTTGGAGTGATAGCTCATGCATGCGCCTGTGAAAGGGTTTGAATTCCTCAGTGCAGGCATCGCGAGCCTCTGCCCAGTCACCAGTTAGGACACATCTTTTTACTAAGGATAACGTGGGGTCGCTGGCCGTCCAGGCTCTGATTTGGCGAGCCGTCATGGGCGAACCTGTGGACTCAAAGGCATTGATTGCCATGACTATCTCACATTCCTGTTCGTCAGACCCTTCCGTGGTTGCCAGGGGTAGCCTGCTGAGCGCGTCGGCATAGTTGTCTGTGCCTGGTCTGTGCCTTATGGTATAGTCGAAGGACGCCAGCATGAATGCCCACCGTTGAATTCGCGCCGAGGCGTTGACGTTTATTGCCTTGCTCTCGGATAGGAGGGACATGAGGGGCTTGTGGTCGGTTTCTAGCACGAACTTGGCCCCGAAAAGATATTGGTGCATCTTTTTGACACCGTACACGCACATGAGCGCCTCCTTCTCTACCATTCCGTACCCGCGCTCCGCCCGCGAAAGTGAGCTGGAGGCATAAGCCAAGGGTTGTAATTTGCCCCCACTATTGACATGTTGCAAAACGCACTCGACCCCATACGCTGACGCATCACATGTGAGAACTAGCTTTTTACCTGGATCAAAGAACGTCAAAACACTGTTGGAACACAGAAGGTTGCGTGCCTTATTGAAGGTGCGTTCTTGGGCGTCCCCCCAAAACCAATCGCACCCCTTCCTGAGTAGCATGTGGAGAGGCTCCAGCAGCGTGCTTAAGTTCTGCATAAAGTTCCCAAAGTAATTGAGTAGCCCGAGAAAGGTGCGCAGTTCTGAGACATTCCGGGGCCTGGGTGCCAGCCGAATTGCTTCTGTTTTGGACTCTGTTGGGCGGATTCCATCAGCGGCAATCCTTCTGCCCAAAAATTCAACCTCGGGTGCGAGAAACAGGCACTTGGATTTTTTGACTCGTATGCCTACCCGATCCAACCGCTTTAGTACTTCCTCCAAATTACGGAGATGGGAGTCGGTGTTCCTGCCCGTGATGAGTATGTCGTCTTGAAATACAACCGTCCCCAGGATGGACTTGAGCAGACTCTCCATGTTGCGCTGGAATATGGCAGCTGCTGACCTGATGCCGAATGAGCATCGATTGTACATGAAAAGGCCTTGATGTGTGTTGATGGTGGTGAGTAGCTTGGATTCCTCGGTCAATTCTTGCGTCACAAACGCAGATGTGAGGTCTAATTTTGAGAAAAGTTTACCTCCAGCCAATGTGGCAAATAAATCCTCCGCTCTGGGCAGCGGGTACTGGTCCTGTAGGGAGATTCTGTTTATGGTAGATTTGTAGTCCCCACAGATTCGTACGGATCTATCAGGCTTCATGACTGGGACAATGGGACTTGCCCAGTCGCTAAATTCCACAGGTGATATAATGCCTTCCCGCAGAAGCCTATCTAGTTCGTGTTCAATCTTTTCCCTCATCACATAGGGTATAGCTCTGGCCTCGTGATGGACCGGTCTAGCATCCTGTGTGATGTAGATTTTGACTTTGGCTCCTTGAAAGTGTCCACACCTGGCTGAAAGAGATGTTCAAATCGCTTTATAACTGTTGAGCAGTAGGTCCGCTCTTCTAATGACATGGCATGGACATCATCCCATTTCCAGTTTAGTTTTGCCAGCCAGCTTCTTCCCAGCAGTGCTGGGGGGTCTCCGGGGACAATTCACAGGAAAAGTCGGTTCATTGTCCCTTTGTGTGTGACAGAGAGCATGGCGCTGCCGAGGACTGGTACGATTTCTTTGGTATAGGTCCTTAGTGTGGTGTCGACCCTTGTGAGTTTTGGTCTGTCTCTTTTATGCGGCCACAGTTGTTCAAATTGTTGAGCGCCCATGAGAGATTGACTCACTCCCATATCCAGCTCCATGTTGACAGATATCCCGTTGAGTAGGACCCTCATCATTATAGGAGGCGTGCTGTTGTAGGAGCAGCGGTCATTGATCGTGTTGACCTGCTGTACACCGGTGTCCTGGGTACTGTCCCCACCATCTTCTGGTCCGCTTTCCGACCCATCCGATTCGTATACCAGCTGAGCTGCCGTTTTTTGCACATGCGGGCCAAATGCCCTGTATATTCACAATTTCTGCAAACAGCCTGCTGAAATCGACATCCCCTTGCCGAGTGCCCACCCCCACACCTCCAGTACAGACCTGTTCCATTGTTCAAAGAGTTTCCAAAGAATGAGTTGCGTCTGGCTGATCTCTCTTGAGCTTTTCTCAGTTTATAGTTGATTGCTCGCATTGTGGGTTGATGAGGTGTGAACGGCCATTCCTGTGGCCCTTGATGGCTTCTGCCTGCTGTCGAGAGCCTGTTCTCCCGGTTTGTCTGTGTTTGGGGGTAGCAGCTTGTTTAGTGCTGTGAACTTCTTGTTCCAATATTTCGTTAGTTGTCGTACCTGCATTGTAAATCAACCTTGTTTCCCTACCAAGAATGTCTGTGCAACCAGTGCTGCTGCCTCTAAGGTCAGGTTCTTGGTCTCTATGAGCTTTCAGAATATGCCTGCGTGGCCTATTCCTTCAATGAAAAAGTCTCTCAGCATTTCTCTCCTCAGTTCATCAGAGAACTCACATAAACTAGCCAACCTCCGAAGTTCCGCCACAAAGTCGGGTATGCTCTGGCCCACACAGCGTCTGTAGTTGTAGAACCTGTGTCTGGCCACATGTGTAGGCTGCTCACTGGCTTCAGGTGGTCTCTTACCAGTGTGCTCAATTCTTCAAATGACTTGCTTGCTGGTTTCTCGGGTGCCAACAGATCCTTCATTAAAGCGTATGTTTTCGAGCCACAGCTGGTCAAGAGATGGGCTCTTTTCTTGTCTGCCTTATCATCGGCTAACCAGTCTTTGGTTACAAAGCTTTGCTGGAGCCTTTCTATAAAGTCCTCCCAATTGTCTCCCACATTGTACTTTTCATCTGATCCGTTGTTCGCCATTCTGTGGATTCTGTAATCCCGTAACCCGTCACCACCGTAAACTCCTGTCCCCCAGTACAGATTCGCACGAGGCATGTAGTGAAGTCAAGGTCACTCTGGACCTGCACCTTTATTTCACAGCTCTGGAATGCTGCACTTGCCTGAGACCTGCCCTTATGTACCTGTCTCTTGCAAGTGCACCCCTGGTGGTAAGGTATGCTGGTGGTTACAGGTCATATCTTATTACAGTCATGTATAGCATGTTAGGATACAGTTATATATAATAATGTAAGATACATGACATCGGCCTGAATCCCCAAGAGGAGCCAATTTTTAAAAAACTATTTTTAAATCTCGCTCCTTGGCAAAAAGACCAACTGGGAGCTCCATAATGTTGTTGTCGGTTGGGGACCCTGATCCAGACTTTACAGTCCTCTCAGTATGGCTGGTGCCCTGGCTGTGGTTCTAGTGGCATGAGTGCCTGACAATGGTATGCTAATTAGGGAACCGCCCTCTGACCCTGCAATGTTTGCCTGAGTCAGCGGCAGAGGCTCCTGCTGGACGTGATCCTGGTGTAATTGCTGGGAATGCTGCCCAAGGACTTTCAGGGATGGCAGATTTAAAATAAAATTGATCATTTTAGAATTCTGAACTGTTTCCAGTGATCATTTAAATGCAGACTTCTCTCAACACGCAACTCATACACATATCGGCTGAGAAGATGCATGCAGCTGGTGATGTTTTCCGTGGCACTGATCCATGTATAATCTTTCTATAAATTAACGCTTCCCTTGATGTTTGATAAGAAACTGGATTTGACTCAAATGTAAACAACCCGATCTCTGCTCATCTCCTGTCTCAAGAGATTGTCTCTCACATGTGATGTATTGAAGGTACTGTTCAATGTTTACTCAGCATGTGTGTGTTTAGGGACTGGTTCAAATTTTTGATCATCTTGATGAAAAATATTCAGAATGAAACATTTTATGTTTTTGCTTTCACTTGCACTCAGGCATTCCCAGATGAGGTATAACACATATGGTAGTTGGAGTGTAGAGTTCGCACAGCACTGCTTTCTCAATGTGCCTTGATTCTATCCTCACAACAGCACCTATCATCCTCTTAGTATTATACATTAATTTCTTAACAAGCCATTCTTCGTTTTCACTAAGGGTGAGTCTCCAATTAATAGTGAATTAGAAGCAGTTTTATTCTATGAATTATGAAAACTAGGCTAAAACTGACCACAACTGTTTCACCAAAACAATCATTCAAAAGGGATTTACATTCCATTAGTCTGCAGTTGAAAGAAAATACATTGTACAAATAATATATATGAGTTCAGGTTGTATCCACACGATTGTAGATTCTAAATGGAAGAAAGAAAGAAAGACTTACATTTATAGAAGCAAGTTGTTAGGGGCGAAATTCGGCACGGCCATTTTTGAGGCGGTGTGACTGGCTGAGAGAAACTTTTAACGGCAGGCGTTAGGCACAGACCCAAACGCAAAATTAAGTTTTGCCACTTAAAGAGTGGATAACAGCGTTAAATAATGGCATTGTACATTTACCTTGAGGTGCTACCCAGTGCTAAGTGGGCCGTTAAGCATGGGCTCAACAATCGGGCGATAGGCAGAATTTGGAGCTGTGCCACAGACATAGTGGCCACCTGGATTCCATTGAGGTGTTGATTCGACGCCTCAGCGTCTTGTGGGTATATTCGCTTCCAGCGCACTTACTCTGAAGCTGAGCATGACAGACCTAACAGTAGCAGCTCGTCAGCGTGCCCATTGGTTCTCGGACGCCGCAGTGGATGCACTCCTTGATGCACTGGAGAGGCGTCGGCAGGTGCTCAGGACTGAGGCTGGGAGGAGACCACAACCCTAGAGGTACTGAATGCTATGGAGAGAAATGGCAGAGGGATGCGGCCGACCACCCTCGGGACAGTGACAGTATATTGAGTTCCTTTGCAGTGAACTGCAGGACACTTGACCCTCACACCATAACCGTGCAGCTCTTTCCATGAGACTGGCATTCACAAATGCCTTTCCCATGCCTGTCCCCCGCCCCTGCAGGTAACCGCTTTTCTATGTTTGTGCTTTCAGATGATCAACCAGATCCACCAGGGTCTTCTTGGATGCCTTCCATGGGTGCAGATGGTGGCAAGGATGAAGAAGAGGAAGAGGAGCAGGAGGATGACGCCTCGTTTGACCTCACGCAGAAGTGTGCGCTGTCTGAGAGTGGGGCTGGCAGCACTGTTAACAAAGGGGTGGTTGGGGAGGTGGAGGTGGGTGATGCTCCGGGACCCAGTGGCCTGCAGCAATAATATGGAGGGAGGGGAAGGCTGGGGGTCAGCTCGCCCGAGGATGTGTGTGCGCCTAAGTAATGCTCAGCAGCACTCTGATGATGAGCCTGATCTAGAGGTTGTCGCAAGACAATCCCTACAGTTGTATAGTGATCAGCTGGGTGCAATAGCAAGGGTGCCCCAGAGTCTCGATGCATTAGCTGTGAGAATGGAGGAGTCCACCTCAACAGTTGCTCATGCCTCTCAGCAGCTCACCAAGCCCATCCTTGGTAGATACCAATGGATGCTGAATGCAAACAGAGACCATGTGTTCCCAGATATGGCTACAGCTATGGCTGACATTGCAATGGCCATTGAGCACCAGGCCAATGCTACTGTAGGCCTACATATACAAATGTCATCAGTGTGTTGTGTTCTGAGTCAGCTCTCTGTTGTACTGCAGTTGCAGTCACTCTTGATGCAAAGGCAAATGGATTCAATGGATGCACTTACCGCTGCCATCCTGTCCGTAGCCCCATCAGTTCAAGGGGACCTATCATTGCCGAACCAGGGCAGCAATCTGACCTCACTGCAGATGATGAAGCTCTGCCCCGGGGAGCAGTAGCCTGTTGGGCCAGTTGGAACGTAATGTCATTTCTCAGCACGACATCATTCAGTCTTCGCAACTGCCGCTCTCTGCAACCCATCCACAAAAGGGTGCTGCTGCCCATGCTGAGTGACAGGTCCTTACTATACAGTATAAATGCACACGTGGCCCATGCTTGAGAGAAGGTCAGTCTGTGACCTGTCCTTTATTCCTTAACACTCCAAGAGATGAAGGTGGGTGGAGCTTCCCCTTTTGTACCTGAAGGCCCAGGTTAGGAGTGTCTCCCACCTAGTGGTCATTGTTCTCACAGTGTACAACTTAGGTCAGATTATACATGGGTTACAATGCTGGTTGAATACATGACATCACCTCCCCCCAAAGTCTTATTGGGATCACAGGTTAAGTCTCTCTGGTGGTTTACGCTCTCTTGTAGAGGACCTGAGTTGGGGCTCCGGTTGTTGGGCGCTGGCCTGAGTGTCTGCTGTTTGCGGTGCCTCAGGCCTGTCCGGACTGTCCACAGTGATTGCGCTCTCCTTCCTTTGGTTCCGGTGTTCGGTCACCTGTGGTGGAGTGAACTCTACATCGTGTTCTTCCTGTGCTTCTTCGATGGGGTTGCTGAACCTCCTTTTTGTTTGATCCACATGTTTGCGGCAGATTTGTCCATTGGTAAGTTTAACTACCAGAATCCTATTTCCCTCTTTGGCAATCACAGTGCCTGCGAGCCATTTGGACCTTGCAGCGTAGTTAAGGACAAAAACAGGATCATTTACATCAATACATCGCGCCCTCGCATTCCTGTCATTGTAGTCATATTGTGGCTGGCGCCTGCTCTCGACAATTTCTTTCATGGTGGGGTGTATAAGGGATAACCGGGTTTTGAGCGTCCTTTTCATTAGCAGCTCTGCGGGTAGAACCCCTGTGAGCGAGTGTGGTCGGGATCTATAGGCCAACAGGAGGCGTGATAAGCGTCTTTGTAGGGAACCCCCTTGGATTCTGAGCATCCCCTGTTTGATTATCTGCACTGCTCGTTCTGCCGAGCCGTTTGAGGCCGGCTTGAATGGTGCCGTTCTGACATGGTTAATTCCATTTCCTGCCATGAAGTCCTGAAATTCAGTGCTTGTGAAGCACGGGCCATTGTCGCTGACCAAGATGTCCGGTAGACCGTGGGCGGCGAACATTGCCCGTAGACTTTCTACCGTGGCAGAGGATGTGCTTGAATTTAAAATGTCACACTCGATTCATTTGGAGCAGGCGTCTACTACAACCAAAAACATTTTTCCCATGAAAGGACCTGTGTAGTCCACATGGATGCGTGACCAAGGCTTGGCGGGCCATGGCCAGGGGCTAAGGGGGGCTTCCCTGGGCGCATTGCCCAGCTGGGCACACGTGTTGCACCTGAGAACACAGAGTTCCATATCTGCGTCTATCCCTGGCCACCAAGCGTGTGACCGGGCAATTGCCTTCATCATGACAATGCCCAGGGTGCTCATTGTGGAGTTCTCTGATGAACACCTCTCTGACCATCTGGGGCATGACTACGCGGTTTCCCCACAGTCGGCAATCGGCCTGAATTGAGAGTTCATCCCTGCGCCTGTGAAATGGTTTAAATTCCTCAGGGCATGCCCTGTTCATGGCTGCCCAGTCCATATTCAGGACACATTTCTTGACTAGAGACAATAGCGGGTCTCTATTTGTCCAGACTTTAATCTGACGGGCTGTCACGGGTGAACCTTCACTTCCGAAAGCTTCAACAGCCATGACCATCTCAGCAGCATGCTCGGTAGCCCCTTCAGTGGTGGCTAGTGGGAGCCTGCTGAGTGCATCGGCGCAGTTTTTGGTGCCCGGTCTGTGCCGAATTATATAGTCATAGGCAGCTAACGTGAGTGCTCACCTCTGTATGCGGGCCGGTGCGTTTGCATTTATGGCCTTGTTGTCGGCCAAAAGGAACGTTAGGAGTTTGTGATCTGTCTCCAGCTCAAATTTCCTGCCAAACAGGTACTGGTGCATTTTCTTTACCGTATATACACATGCAAGCGCCTCCTTTTCTACCATCCCGTAACCCCTTTCTGCCTGGGACAGACTTCTGGAGGCATAAGCTACCGGCTGTAACTGACCCTTGGCATTGACATGCTGCAACACACACCCGACACCATAGGATGACGCATCGCACGTTAACACAAGTTTCTTACATGGGTCATATAGCGTTAACAGATTGTTGGAACATAACAAATTGCGTGCTTTATTAAAAGCTCTTTCCTGGCTGTCCCCCCAGACCTATTCACGACCTTTGCATCGGAGCACGTGTAGCGGCTCTAGCAGCGTGCTCAATTTGGGAAGAAAGTTACCAAAATAGTTCAGGAGCCCCAGGAACGAACGCAGCTCCGTCATGTTACGGGGTCTGGGTGCTCTCTGGATCGCTTCCGTCTTGGATGCAGTAGGGCTGATCCTGTCTGCTGCTACCCTCATCCCCAGGAATTCTACCTCTGGAGCTAGGAAGACGCACTTCGCCTTTTTCAGTCGCAGCCCTACCCGGTCCAGTCTGCGTAGCACCTCCTCCAGGTTGTGGAGGTGTTCTTTAGTATCGTAACCCATGATGAGGATGTCGTCCTGAAAAAACACCATCCCTGGAATCAACTTGAGGAGGCTTTCCATATTTCGTTGGAAGATCGCGGCGGCCGAGCGAATCCTGAACGGACATCTGTTGTACTCAAACAACCCCTTGTGTGTCGTGATGGTGGTCAGCTTCTTCGACTCACTCGCCAGCTCCTGGGTCATGTAAGCTGAGGTCAGGTCCAATTTTGAAAAAGGTATGCCACCGGACAGCGTCGCAAAGAGGTCCTCCGCTCTCGGTAGCGGGTACTGGTCTTGGAGTGACAGCCAATTGATAGTGGCCTTGTAATCACCACATATCCTGACCAACCCATTCGCCTTGAGCACCGGCACAATCGGGCTCGCCCAGTCACTGAATTCAACTGGTGAGATGATGTCTTCCCTCAGCAGGCGGTCCAATTTGCCTTCTATCTTTTCCCGCATCACGTACTGCACCGCTCTGGCCTTGTGGTGTACTGGCCCGGCGTCCGGGTTTATGTGAATCACTACCTTGGCCCCCATGAAAGTGCCGATGCCGGGTTGAAATAGTGAGTTAAATTTGTCCAGGATCTGTGAGCATGATACTCGCTCCACAGAGGAAATTGCATTGACATCGCCCCATTTCCAGTTCATGACAGCAAGCCAACTCCTCCCCAGTAGTGTGGGACCGTCCCCTGGGACAATCCAGAGTGGCAACCTGTTCTCCGAATCTTTGTGGGTCACGACTACCGTGGCGCTGCCAAGTACCGGAATGATCTGCTTTGTGTAAGTCCGTAGCTGTGCGTCAATCGGCGATAATTTTGGCCTCCTGGCCTTGGACGCCCACAACTTTTCGAACTGTTTGATACCCATCAGAGACTGGCTGGCCCCCGTGTCTAACTCCATTGATACTGGGATGCCATTGAGGAGCACTTTCATCATTATCGGTGGCGTCCTGGTGTATGAACTGTATACGTGCTCCACATGAACTCGCTGAACTTCAGCTTCCAGCGATTTCCCCCAACGTTCATTTCTGCAATTTCTGCAGGTATTTTGCTCATCTCTGCAAACTCCAGCTGAGTGTGTGCCTCCACACCTCCAACATGAGCTGTTGTTGGAAACAAAAAGTCCCTTGCTAGTCGATCATCCCTGACTGCCCCTGTTATTTTCCTTGAGTGCGCCATTAACAGGTGTTGATGGCCCCATTACTGGCCGCATTGTCCCTTGCAATCGGCATTCAGCTTGCCATTGTCTCTGTCGCACTCCCGCTCTGGGTTCGACTACATGTTGGGGCATGCCCGATTGCCCCTGTCTGCCTGGAGAACTGTGTGCTGCTTTAACAATGTTGAATCTCTGTCCCAACCATTCCTTAACACAGTATCTCTTGTCTGTTCTGCCAGTGGCCATGCTCGCCTGGTTTAAAACTCAGTTTCTCGTCGCCATTGATAGGTCCTTACTATACAGTATAAATGCACACGAGGCCCATGCTTGAGAGAAGGTCAGTCTGTGACCTCTCCTTTATTCCTTTGCACTCCAAGTGATGAAGGTGGGTGGAGCTTCCCCTTTTGCACCTGAAGGCCCAGGTTTGGAGTGTCTCCCACCTAGTGGTCATTGTTCTCACAGTGTACAACTTAGGTCAGATTATACATGGGTTACAATGCTGGTTGAATACATGACACTGAGGTTATGCAGTCCGCTGTTGGGGGCATCCTGCTAGGCCAACATATATGGCTGCGGTTCCAAGTCAGCACCCGACTGCATAGAAACATAAAAACATAGAAAATAGATGCAGGAGTAGGCCATTTGGCCCTTTGAGCCTGCACCACCATTCAATATAATCATGGCTGATCATGCAACTTCAGTACCGCATTCCTGTTTTCTCTCCATACCTCTTGATCCCTTTAGCCGTAAGGGCTACATCTAACTCCCTTTTGAATATATCTAATAAACTGGCCTCAACAACTTTCTGTGGTAGAGAATTCAGAGAGGAAGTTTCTCCTCATCTCGGTCCTAAATGGCTTACCCCTTATCCTTAGACTGTGACGTCTGGTCCTGGACTTCCCCAACATCGGGAACATTCTTCCTGCATCTAACCTGCCCAGTCCCGTCAGAATTTTATATGTTTCTATGAGATCCCCTCTCATTCTTCGAAATTCAAGTGAATATAAGCCTTGTCGACCCAGTCTTTCTTCATATGTCAGTGCTGCCATCCCGGGAATCAGTCTGGTGAACCTTCGCTGCAGTCCCTTAATAGCAAGAATGTCCTTCCTCAGATTAGGAGACCAAAACTGTACACAATATTCAAGATGTGGCCTCAACAAGACCCTGTACAACTGCAGTAAGACTTCCCCGCTCTTATACTCAAATCCTCTCGCTATGAAGGCCAACATGCCAGTTGTCTTCTTCACCGCCTGCTGTACCTGCATGCCAACTTTCAATGACTGATGTACCATGACACCCAGGTTTCGTTGCACCTCCCCTTTTCCTAATCTGTCACCATTCAGATAATATTCTGCCTTCCTGTTTTTGCCACCAAAGTGAATAACCTCACATTTATCTACATTATACTGCATCTGCTATGCATTTGCCCACTCATCTAACTTGTCCAAGTCACCCAGCAGCCTCTGAGCATCCTCCTCACAGCTCACACTGCCACCCAGATTAGTGTCATCTACAAACTTGATGATATTACATTCAATTCCTTCGTTTAAATTATTAATGTTTATTGTAAATAGCTGGAGCTCCAGCACTGAACCTTGCGGTACCCCACTAGTCACTGCCTGCCATTCTGAAAAGGACCCGTTTATTCCTACTCTTTGCTTCCTGTCTGCCAAACAGTTCTCTATCCATGTCAATACATTACCCCCAATACGATGTGCTTTAATTTTGCACACTAATCTCTTGTGTAGGACCTTGTCAAAAGCTTTTTGAAAGTCCAAATGCACCACATCCACTGGTTCTCCTTTGCCCACTCAACTAGTTACATCCTCAAAAAATTCTGAAAGATTTGTCAGGCGTGATTTCCCTTTCATAAATCCATGCTGATTTGGACTGATCCTGTCACTGCTTTCCAAATGCGCTGCTATTACTTCTTTAAGGGGTATGGAGACCAATCTGGAAAGGGGTACTGAGGTGAATGATCAGCCATGATCTTATTGAATGGTGGTGCAGACTCGAACGGCTGAATGGCCTACTCCTGCACCTATTTTCTATGTTTCTATGTTTCTATTATGGTCACTTTTCCCCAAGGGGCCTCGCACAACAAGATTGCTAATTAATCCTCTCTCATTACACAACACCCAGTCTAGGATGGCCAGCTCTCTCGTTGGTTCCTCGACATATTGGTCTAGAAAACCATCCCTTATACACTCCAGGAAATCCTCCTCCACCGTATTGCTACCAGTTTGGTTAGCCCAATCTATATGTAGTTTAAAGTCACCCATGATAACTGCTGTACACTTATTGCACACATCCCTAATTTCCTGTTTGCTGCCATCCCCAACCTCACTACTACTGTTTGGTGGTCTGTACACAACTCCCACTAGCGTTTTCTGCCCTTTGGTGTTCCGCAGCTCTACACATACAGATTCCACATCATCCAAGCTAATGTCCTTCCTTAATGTCTCCTCTTTAACCAGCAACGCTACCCCACCTCCTTTTCCTTTCTGTCTATCCTTCCTGAATATTGAATACCCCTGGATGTTGAGTTCCCAGCCTTGGTCACCTTGGCGCCATGTCTCCGTAATCCCAATTACATCATATCCGTTAACAGCTATCTGCGCAGTTAATTCGTCCACCTTATTACGAATGCACCTCGCATTGAGACACAGAGCCTTTAGACTTGTTTTTTTGATACACTTATGTTGTAATATGGCCCTTTTTGATTTTTGCCTTTGATTTTTCTGCCCTCCACTTTTCCTTATCTCCTTTCTACCTTTTGCTTTTGCCCCCATTTTACTTCCCTCTGTCTCCCTGCATCGATTCCCATCCCCCTGCCTATTAGTTTAAACCCTCCCCAACAGTACGAGCAAACATTCCCCCTAGGATTGCAGCCTTGCTGAAAGCCCTGAGACCTCATTGAGAAGGATCAGAAGATGTGGAGGGGGGAGAAGGGAAGGGGTGGTAAAGCACTCTTCAAGACAAAGTAAAGACCTGTGGGAAGGTGGACACATATGCTGACCTTGAGCTTTTATAACTAGTTGCACTTGTATGACCCACCAAACACTTGCTTGATAGTCAACAGAGATGGGTAGCTTATTACAATGTGAGTTCAGGTAAATTGTTGTTCTTGGTTGAACGATGAAACAATTGTTTGGTAGTCAGCAGCAATGGCTACCTTATTCGAAAATGAACTGATATCAATAGTTGGACTTGGATGTTTCTGAGAATGTTTGAAGGGGTTCTGTGGGTATATTGATGTGGTGGGGATGAAGTTGTTGTCTTGTGCTTGTTTTCAGCACACATGATTTATGTTTGCAATAAACCAAGTTTTGTTTGTTCACATGATTATGTATTAATTATTAAAGACGGAAGGCTGCAGGGTGTGCAGCGATGTGTTGAGTTGATGCCCAGGTGTATAGGTTGGCTTTTCGGCACATCAAGAGTTATTCACTGGAATTGATGAGCGATGAGTCTCTGATGAGTGGCCCTTCCAGCTGTAGCAGTGTCATGCTGCCTCCTCCTTGGCTGAAGCTCCTGGTCTTCCTCCTCATCATCGTTGTCCTCCTGAGGTGGATTATCCATCCTTGGTGGTAATGGCTGGCCCCTCATAATGGCCAGGTTGTTCAGCATGCAGCAGACAACAGTGAACATGGAGACTTGATCAGATGAGTATTTGAATGCCCCTCCAGAGCAGTCAATGCAGTGGAAACATTGCTTCACAACCTGATCATTTGCTCTATAATGGCCCGGCTTGTGGCATGGCTGCTGTTGTAGCGCTACTCGGAACGGGTGATGGGATTGCAGAGGGGTGTCATCAGCCAGGTGGCCACACCATATCCTTTGTCGACGAGGAGCCAGCTACGGCCTTCATGTGGTGGCTGGAAGAGTCGTGGCAAAGTGCTCTCCCGCAGGATGAAGTCATCATGGCAGCTGCCAGGATAGCGGGCATTGACAGTGTGGATCATCTGCCTGTGATCGCAGACCAGCTGAACATTGAGTGAGTGAAATCCCTTGCGATTCCGAAACACCTCTCCATTGTGGGGCAAGGCCCTCAATGCCACATGCATACAATCAATGGCTCCCTGAACCCTGGGGAAGCCCGCTATCGTGGCAAAGCCACGGGTGTGCTCATCCAGGTCATCCCTGGACCTGCTGAACTTGATGTAATCCATTTGTTTGCTGTAGAGAGCATCGGTCACCTGGCGAATGCAGCATTGTACTGCAAACTGCGAAGTGTTGCATATATCGCCTACAGGAGACTGGAAGGAGCCAGTAGCATAGAAGTTCAGTGCTACTGTCACTTTCACTGCCACTGACAGTGAGGCCCTGGTGCCGATGTCAGCTGGCAGGTATGTCTGCAGAAAGTTGCAAAGCTCCGCCACCACCTTCTTTCGGAACCGCAGCCTTCTTAAGCAGTGCTCTTTGGACTGCTTCTATATGGCCTCCTGCCCCGCCGTCTGGGGTGTCTCCTCTGGGGAGGATCCACATTTGCCCTAAGCTGTCTCTGCAGCCGGCACCTTTCAAGTCATCACCGCAGGATGACATGGTGTGCGATCACTGTCCTCATATCTTTACAGAGGTCACAGTGAAATGCAACTTTCACATTTTTCCGATATGGAACCCAACAATGTATCCAAGATACCAGTACTCTATCTGACGAGTCAACGGCAGTATGGTGCCAACACCCTACTCTCTGTGTGAGCATCAAACGCAGCACTGACCGAGACCTCTGAGCCCCGGCTGCAACTCTCTTTAAATACCACTCCGGATTTGTTTCTCCATCTTGTGCAGTCCAACCTTTTCAGCATCATTGATGCCAGCCGTTAAGTGAGGCGGAATGTGGTGAGAAGGGCGCCAAGGAGGTGTTGAATGTGTACTGACGTCATGATTTCCATGGTATTAACTGGCGGTACGTTACATCTTAAAGCTTTTAAAAAATGACTTTCGAATTTCGCGGTAGGCGGCAACAGCTCCAGTCCGAACCGCCTTACGCACACTTAACATCTAACACCGCCATTATCAGCAGACGTTAGCAACTTAATTTTGACCCCTCAGTGTTGTGATCTGAACAGATTTACAGATTCAATAAAATCTAAAATTTGTCTCTATTTGGATGATTTAAAGCGATAACACAGTTTATGTACAATTGGATAACACTTGTCCTTCTGTGCACATTTTATGCATGTTGTAACAAATTTGTACTTCATGTTATATATAATTTTGCCATCTAGTTCGTCTCCTCCCCCTGAGCTCCTCGAGACCTCCTTCTCCCAACTTTAGAATACTCTGCAATTTCTGCCCTATCCTGGCACTTACAAGAACATAAGAACATAAGAATTAGGAACAGGAGAGGGCCATCTAGCCCCTCTAGCTTGCTCTGCCATTCAACAAGATCATGGTTGATCTGGCCGTGGACTCAGCTCCACTTACCTGCCCGCTCCCCATAACCCTTAATTCCCTTATTGGTTAAAAATCTATCTATCTGTGACTTGAATACATTCAATGAGCTAGCCTCAACTGCTTCCTTGGGCAGAGAATTCCACAGATTCACAACCCTCTGGGAGAAGAAATTCCTTCTCAACTCAGTTTTAAATTGGCTCTCCCGTATTTTGAGGCTGTGCCCCCTAGTTCTAGTCTCCCCGACCAGTGGAAACAACCTCTCTGCCTCGATCTTGTCTATCCCTTTCATTATTTTAAATGTTTCTATAAGATCACCCCTCATCCTTCTGAACTCCAACGAGTAAAGACTCAGTCTACTCAATCTATCATCATAAGGTAACCCCCTCATCTCCGGAATCAGCCTAGTGAATCGTCTCTGTACCCCCTCCAAAGCTAGTATATCTTTCCTTAAGTAAGGTGACCAAAACTGCATGCAGTACTCCAGGTGCGGCCTCACCAATACCCTATACAGTTGCAGAAGGACCTCCCTGCTTTTGTACTCCATCCCTCTCGCAATGAAGGCCAACATTGCATTCGCCTTCCTGATTACCTGTTGCACCTGCAAACGAACTTTTTGGGATTCATGCACAAGGACCCCCAGGTCCCTCTGCACCGCAGCATGTTGTAATTCCCACCGTCTGATCCCTCGCCTCCTCTTTCACTCCTCACACCTCTGCTACCGTCTCTCAGCCCATTGCTTTCAAACATTGCTCCCTTTCCTCAAGCATTGGTGTAATCACCCACCTCCTTGACCTTCCTTACCTTCCCAGCTGCTGGCCCATCTCCAACCGCCCCATTCTATCCGAGTTCCTTGAACACATTGTTGCTGCCCAACTGCATGTGTACCTCTCCCACTACTCCCTGTTCAAATCTCTTCAGTCTGAAGCAGTCCTAATCATAGGAGTGAAGGTGCTCTTGTTAATGTCACCATCAACATCCACAGTGATTGCAACCTCTTCATAGCTTTTGATACAGTTAACCATTCCATTCGCCTCCATTGCCTCTCCTCTGTGAACCTTCTGCTTAGCATTACCATCTCATATTTCCAAACTATAGAAATATGCAGGCTATGGCAGCATAAGATGGGAAGACCCGAGAGTAAGGTTAAGATGTCTTGAAAATAGAAATGAATTACCAATTGAAACTGAAATTTAGTCAATCCTTCCTTAGCATAGCCAGTAACAATTATAAACTAATCATAGAAAATAAAGTTTAGAATAAACTAATCATCAGGGCAGACAAATATGTAATCAAAGGAGATGGGATAGATTATAGAATAGTATAAACCAGAAGTGAAAACCCCACCTAGACAGCGAGAACCTAGGGCTCACCTTCGAGAGAAGCTGGACCTTAAGCTGGGAGTTTAAAGCAGGACACGAGAGAAACCAGACTTTAAGCTAGGAGCTTAAAGCAGGACACCAGTGGCGGAGACTGATCACCTCTGTTAACGGGTAATACGAGCACAAGTAGCGAGGCTTATGTGCTATTTTATATATTATTTGTAATTTAATTCTACTTTGGGAAATAACGTTTATTTGGCTTAAACATAACGTTTATCGATGACTTTCTTTCAATACTCGAAGTCCCACCAAATTGTTGCGACTGTAATGACTAAATATCCACCGAGTAAACTGTCTACCAACCTACAGTGAGTTTTGGGCAAAACAAACCCACCTGTCTTAATGACACCAACGCATTTCAAGCATTAGCACCACCTCCTCCTCAGTCAACAACTTACCTCCACCTCTAAAACATAACCTGCATCCATCTCACTGCTGCTGAAACTCTCATCCCGACTGACTTTTCCAATGCTCCCTCACTGGCCTTCTGAACTCCACCCAATACAAACTTCAACAAATCCAGGATCTCCCACTCACTTTGTCCTTTACAAAGTCTCACTCACCCATCCCCTCAGTTGACGCCAACCTCCACTGATACCCCATCTTCCAAAACATTGATTTCAAAATCCTTGTTTTCATTTTCAAGTCCCTCCATGGCCTTATTGCTGTGACCTCCTCCTACCTTCCGTCTCAGCATACATCTCTGCTCTGCTGAGTCCAGACTGCTGTGCAATCACTCTCCTTCTGCTTCATCAATAGCAGCAGAATCTTTAGCTTTCAAGGTTTAGTGCTCTGGAGTTCTTTTCCCAAGCCACCCACTTTACTCCGTCTCTTTGTCTACCTTAACAATCCTTGTTGAAACCTACCTCTTTGACCTAAGCTTTGGTCACTGTTCTAAACTTCAGCCTACTCCTGCTTGGTTTTGAAGAGCTTAGTATTTTTTTCAACATTTAAGACACTTTATAAATGTAAGTTGATGCGATAAGTCTAGTTAGGTATACATTAGAGCATTTTTGCTTGTGTAGTAGTGCCATGCAACTATATGCCCTTTTCCTTTATTATCTAGAGCAGGAGGCCCAGCTGGGATATTCATTACAATGTAGTTATGCATTTCAGAAGTGTTGATTTCCATGGTGGTTTGCAAGATGTCCTTCAGTGATCTTGATTTCCCTAGTGGTCTAAAGAAGTGCTCTTTAGTGACCTGACCATATAACTTTTAAGTTGTCCAAATTCAAAGTGTAAACCAAGCAGAAACTCCGTCCTCATTAGTACTTTGGGCAGTAGAACCGGGTGCAGGTGAGCAACAGCTGGAACATCTGCTAGTCGTTAAAGTTGTAGTAAAATGCTTTTCAGGTTGATTGAAAGGTCTGAGGAAGATCTTTAAGAGATATGATTGAGTTCAGCTAGATGACTATTTGGTTGGGAACGTAATGATATTGGGGGCTCTAGGTATAAGAGATGATTGACTGTTGTGTACCTGAACTACTGGGTCCATGGGAATAACATGTCAAGAAGGGAACAAGAAGAGTGGATAATATTTGGTTCATACATACCAACCTAAAAAACTGGCAAAAGCTGACTAACAACTTAAAAAAAAGCTGACAGCACAAAAATTATTCTGAATATAGCCTGATGACATAAGAAAACAAGGAACTAGACTGAGAATATAGTGGGATATGGGCTTGTCATAACTTAAGCTACAGATATAACATTCTACCACTTTTATTGCAGTGCACAAAAGCTCAGTTAGCAGCAGTGTAGATTTAAACCTTTCTTAAACCCACCTCTTCGTCAAAGCTTTTGGTCATCCCTTGTAACATTTCCTCTTTGGCTCGGCTTCCATTTTTATCTTATTACGCATCTATGAAGCAATTTGGGATGCTTTCCTAGGTTAAAGGTACTAGATAAAAACAAGTTGTTGTTGTTATGAATTTTATCAAAGGATGTACAAAAATACTTTGACCCAAAGATACAACATCAGCAAAGGCTGTCATTCAACTTCTGTCACATCTGGCAGTAGTACACTAATACACTGTTCATTGTCCAGTCGTCCTGGTTAATCTTTTCCACTGGATAAAGGCCTAGCTCTGTCGAGCTTGTGTGGTGGCTGATGTGCAACGGTCACCACACGTTAAAAAAAATCCATGCACAGGCATCTTCCACCCCTTCATTATTCATGGCACTTTTGTAAATGCTCAACTAGGCAGTGTAGTTCAAATAGGATAGGTTTGATTTTTTTCGCCTCATTAATTGATAGTGAGCTATTGATTCTGGTAATATAAATTATGATTTAGTCATCAAAATACGAACATACGAAAAATGACGGACAGGTAAAGACCATCTGGCCCATCAAGCATGTCCCACAAAATTGCGATACCTTGTGTATCACAAGATATACACTCCACCCCACCCAAAACCATGTGATCTCTTGGGAGAGGTAAATAAACAGATAAAAGACCGCATGCCAATTTGGGGGAAAAAAAATCTGGAAATTCCTTACTGACCCATCTAGGCGATCAAAACTAGTCCAGGAGATTACTCTGGCCATTAAATTTCCTGCAACACATACCTTCTGTTTGGGATTTTTCCAACATTTATCAAAATAAAAACAGACAAGTTTTTTTTTAACTGCAGTGTATTATTTTGAGAACTCTGACAACTATATATTCCAGTCTAAAAGCAGAAATTGGTTCTTCAATTTGCTTACTATTTTTTTTTACTGAGTAACTTAGGTGAAAGCTGAGGCCCATAGTATATCATCGAGGTTGGAAGGAATGGGACAAAAGTCACGGGCTAGGAATTTCCTCAGAGCTGCTTGTAACGGCGGTGGAGCGGGAGCAGCTCTGAGGGATTTCCCAGCCAAGGTACAGCCGATTAAATGTTACCAAGTTTGGCTTTTAACAACTCGAAGGTTGCAGAAGAAGGGTAAATAATTCCACAGTTTTGAAATTCTACAAAGCACTAGTTAGATGGGAGAGTGTGCAATGACTTTTAATTCAACATATTGGAGTAGATTTTCATCTTCATTGACTGAGCAGTGATCTAACGGAATGAATTGCACGACCTTTATAGAAGCCGGCTGATTTTCATTCCATTGATTTCCTTAAAAAAAATGAGAGAGGAGCATTTAAAAAGGGTTTAGTGTACTTAAAAAATATATAGATTTACGACAGAGTTATAAAATTGTCCAGGGAATGGGTAAGGTATGGGTGAGACTGAGTTGCATTTAATGATCAACTCTTTGCCAAGTTCAAATGTTATTTTTCTGTTGTTGTTGGAATTATTAGTCATTCCCTGCTGGTCCAGACTTTGGTCCATCCACTAACTGCCACCTGCAGCTGTCAGTCTCACAATCTATCAATACTGTGGGTACTTTTGAAGTCATAAATAACCCAAGCAGTACAATTAAAAGTCATTGCTGCGGCCAGCTGTGTGGAGCCATCTTTTGCTGACTCCAATCATACTTTTCCTCTGTAAAAATAAAGATTTCCTGGTTTTTGACCCATGTTGTATATTAAGCTGTTTATTAGCAGCATAAAAATAAAGAGACGTTTCCTCTCTCACAGTCAGCGTAAATCCTCTGAGAGAAGTCTCTTTGGTGATGAGGGGAAAGTAAAGCAGACAGTGCCTAGCGCCATTACCCTCAAAATAAGGAAAAGGAAAAGCTACAGTTATACTATCATCATGGGAGTGATAGAATTTAATTCCCCTTCATTAGTATGAGGTAACAATTTGGAAGCACAAACAGAAACTTATGATTTAAGACAATAATTCTAAATGTCAGAATTCCCATCTTGAAAAAATACTTGCTGCTTTGTTCATGATTACACTTGTTTTAATGAGCAAATTCTGTAATTTTGTTAATTCTTTCCTTGCGTGGAATTCGTTGGTGAGGCGGGAGATCGAGGAACCAGAGGCCTATAAAGGCCCATGAGCGAGGAGTCTGGGGAGTTCGTGGAGGCGGGAGTTCATTGGTGAGGCGGGAGATCGAGGAACCAGAGGCCTATAAAGGCCCATGAGTGAGGAGTCCGGGGAGTTCGTGGAGGCGGGAGTTCGTTGGTGAGGCGGGAGATCGAGGAACCAGAGACCTATAAAGGCCCGTGAGCGAGGAGTCTGGGGAGTTCGTGGAGGCGGGAGTTCGTTGGTGAGGCGGGAGATCGAGGAACCAGAGGCCTATAAAGGCCCGTGAGCGAGGAGTCCGGGGAGTTCGTGGAGGCGGGAGTTCGTTGGTGAGGTGGGAGATCGAGGAACCAGAGGCCTATAAAGGCCCGTGAGCGAGGAGTCCGGGGAGTTCGTGGAGGCGGGAGTTCGTTGGTGACGTGGGAGATCGAGGAACCAGAGGCCTATAAAGGCCCGTGAGCGAAGAGTCCGGGGAGTTCATGGAGGCAGGAGTTCATTAGTGAGGCGGGAGATCGAGGAACCAGAGGCCTATAAAGACCCGTGAGCGAGGAGTCCGGGGAGTTCGTGGAGGCAGGAGTTCATTAGTGAGGCGGGAGATCGAGGAACCAGAGGCCTATAAAGGCCCGTGAGCAAGGAGTCCGGGGAGTTCATGGAGGCGGGAGTTCGTTAGTGAGGCCTACCGGTGTAGCTGCAGCAGGTAGGCAAAAAAGAAGTCGAAAGAAATCGAAAGCTGATGTCACAGCTAAGGGGGTAAGTGATTGGCTGGTGATTGATAAGTAGTTTTTCTTTTTCTTTTCTTTATCAGTAAGTAACATTTTAACATTGTTGTTGCCCAATTCGATTACTCTAAGGGTTAAGTCATGGCAGGAGAGCTCAGACCCGTGTTATGCTCCTCCTGTACTATGTGGGAAATCAGGGACGCTTCTGGTGTCCCTGACGACTACATGTGCGGGAAGTGTATCCGCCTCCAGCTCCTGATGAACCGCATTGCGGAACTGGAGCTGTGGGTGGATTCACTCTGGAGCATGCACAATGCAGAGAATGATGTGAATAGCACATTTAGTGAGTTGGTCTTACTGCAGGTAAAGGGTCCACAGCCAGATAGGGAATGGAAGACCATCAAAAAGAGCAGTGCAAGGAAGGTAGTGCAGGGATCCCCTACGGTCATCCCCCTGCAAAACAGATACGCTGCTTTGAGTACTGTTGAGGGGGATGACTCATCAGGGGAGGGCAGCAGCAGCCAAGTTCATGTCATCGTGTCTGGCTCTACTGTACAGGAGGGCAGGAAAAAGAGTGGGAGAGCAATAGTGTTAGGGGATTCAATTGTAAGGGGAATAGATAGGCGTTTCTGCAGCCAGGATGCTATGTTGTCTCCCTGGTGCAAGGGTCAAGGATGTCTCGGAATGGACGCAGGACATTCTGAAAAGGAAGGGTGAACAGCCAGTTGTCGTGGTGCATATAGGTACCAACGATATAGGTAAAAAACGGGATGAGGTCCTATGAGACGAATTTAGGGAGCTAGGAGTTAAATTAAAATTAGGACCTCAAAGGTAGTAATCTCAGGATTGCTACTAGTGCCATGTGCTAGTCAGAGTAGGAATCGCAGGATAGCTCAGATGAATACGTGGCTTGAGCAGTGGTGCAGAAGGGAGGGATTCAAATTCCTGGGGCATTGGAACTGGTTCTGGGGGAGATGGGACCAGTCCAACTGGATGGTTGCACCTGGGCAGGACCGGAACCAATGTCCGAGTGGGAGCGTTTGCTAGTGCTGTTGGGGAGGAGTTAAACCAATGTGGCAGGGGGATGGGAACCTATGCAGGGAGACAGAGGGAAATAAAATGGAGTCAGATGCAAAAGATAGAAAGGAGAATAGTAAAAATGGAGAAAGAGAAACCCAAGGCAAAAAACAAAAAGGGCCACATTACAGCAAAATTCTAAAGGGGCAAAGTGTGTTAAAAAGACAAGCCTGAAGGTTCTGTGCCCCAAGTATTCGGAATAAGGTGGATGAATTAACTGCGAAGATAGCAGTTAACGGGTAAGATGTAATTGGCATCATGTAGACATGGCTCTAGGGTGACCAAGGCTGGGAACTCAACATCCAAGGGTATTCAGCATTTAGGAAGGATAGACAGAAAGGAAAATGAGGCGGGGTGGCGTTGCTGGTTAAAGAGGAAATTAATGCAATAGTAAGGAGGGACATTAGCCTGGATGATGTGGAATCGGTATGGGTGGAGCTGCGGAATTCCAAAGGGCAGAAAACGCTAGTGGGAGTTGTGTACAGACCACCAAACAGTAGTAGTGAAGTTGGGGACAGCATCAAACAAGAAATAAGGGATGTGTGCAATAAAGATACAGCAGTTATCATGGGCGACTTTAATCTACATATTGATTGGGCTAACCAAACTGGTAGCAATGCGATGGAGGAGGATTTCCTGGAGTGTATTAGGGAGGTTTTCTAGACCAATATGTCGAGGGACCAACTAGAGAGCTGGCCATCCTAGACTGGGAGATGTGTAATGAGAAGGGACTAATTAGCAATCTTGTTGTGCGAGGCCCCTTGGGGAAGAGTGACCATAATATGGTAGAATTCTTTATTAAGATGGAGAGTGACACAGTTAATTAGGAAACTAGGGTCCTGAACTGAAGGAAAGGTAACTTCGACAGTATGAGGCGTGAATTGGCTGGAATAGACTGGCAAAGGATACTTAAAGGTTTGACGGTGGAAAAGCAATGGCAAACATTTAAAGATCACATGGATGAACTTCAGCAATTGTAGATCCCTGTCTGGAGTAAAAATAAAACGGGGAAGGTGGCTCAACCATGGCTAACAAGGGAAATTAAGGATAGTGTTAAAGCCAAGGAAGAGGCATATAATTTGGCTAAAAAAAGCAACAAACCTGAGGACTGGGAGAAATTTATAATTCAACAGAGGAAGACATCGGGTTTAATTAAGAGGGGGAAAATAGAGTACGAGAGGAAGCTTGCAGGGAACATAAAAATTGACTGCAAAAGCTTCTGTAAATATGTGAAGAGAAAAAGATTAGTGAAGACAAACGTAGGTCCTTCGCTGTCGGATTCAGGTGAATTTATAATGGAGAACAAAGAAATGGCAGACCAATTGAACAAATTCTTCGGTTCTGTCTTCACGAAGGAAAACACAAATAACCTTCCGAATGTACTAGGGGACAGTAGGTCCAGTGAGAAGGAGGAACTGAAGGCTATTCTTATTAGGCGGGAAATTGTGTTCGGGAAATTGATGGGATTGAAGGCTGATAAATCCCCGGGACCTGATAGTCTGCATCCCAGAGTACTTAAGGAAGTGGCCCTAGAAATAGTGGATGCATTGGTGATCATTTTCCAACAGTCTATCGACTCTGGATCAGTTCCTATGGACTGGAGGGTAGCTAATGTAACACCACTTTTAAAAAAAGGAGGGAGAGAGAAAACGGGTAATTATAGACCGGTTAGCCTGACATCAGTAGTGGGGAAAATGTTGGAATCAATCATTAAGGATGAAATAGTAACGCATTTGGAAAGCAGTGACAGGATTGGACCAAGTCAGCATGGATTTATGAAAGGGAAATCATGCTTGATGAATCTTCTGGAATTTTTTGAGGATGTAACTAGTAGAGTGGACAAGGGAGAACCAATGGATGTGGTGTATTTGGACTTTCAAAAGGCTTTTGACACAGTCCCGCACAAGAGATTGGTGTGCAAGATCAAAGCGCATGGTATTGGGGGTAATGTACTGATGTGGATAGAGAACTGGTTGGCAGACAGGAAGCAGAGAGTCGGGATAAACGGGTCCTTTTCAGAATGGCAGGCAGTGACTAGTGGTTTGCCGCAGGGCTCAGTGCTGAGACCTCAGCTCTTTACAATATACATTAACGATTTAGATGAAGGAATTGAGTGTAATATCTCCAAGTTTGCGGATGACACTAAACTGGGTAGCGGTGTGCTGTGAGGAGGATGCTAAGAGGCTGCAGGGTGACTTGGACAGGTTCGGTGAGTGGGCAAATGCATGGCAGATGCAGTACAATGTGGATAAATGTGAGGTTATCCATTTTGGGGGCAAAAACACAAAGGCAGAATATTATCTGGATGGTGGCAGATTGGGAAAAGGGGAAGTGCAACGAGATCTGGGTGCCATGGTTCATCAGTCACTGAAAGTGGGCATGCAGATACAGCAGGCGATGAAGAAGTCAAATGATATGTTGGCCTTCATAGCTAAGGGATTTGAGTATAGGAGCAGGGAGGTCTTACTGCAGTTGTACAGGGCCTTAGTGAGGCCTCATCTGGAATTTTGTGTTTAGTTTTGGTCTCCTAATCTGAGGAAGGATGTTCTTGCTATTGAGGGAGGGCAGCGAAGGTTCACCTGACTGATTCCAGGGATGGCTCGACTGTCATATGAGGAGAGACTGGATCAACTGGGCCTTTATTCACTGGAGTTTAGAAGGATGAGAGGGGATCTCATAGGAACGTATAAGATTCTGACGGGACTGAACAGGTTAGATGCAGGAAGAATGTTCCCGATGTTAGGGAAGTCCAGATCCAGGGGACATAGTCTTAGGATAAGGGATTAGGCCATTTAGGACTGAGATGAGGAGAAACTTCTTCACTCAGAGAGTTGTTAACCTGTGGAATTCCCTGCCGCAGAGAGTTGTTGATGCCAGTTCATTGGATATATTCAAGAGGGAGTTAGATAAGGCCCTTACGGCTAAAGGGATCAAGGGGTATGGAGAGAAAGCAGGAAAGGGATACTGAGGGAATGATCAGCCATGATCTTATTGAATGGCGGTGCAGGCTCGTAGGACTGAATAGCCTACTCCTGCACATATTTTCTATGTTTCTACATTTCTAAAGGGGTTCCTTTTGAAGGTGAGCATTGACTTAATCTCGCAACTGTTAAATGTATGCAGAGTGGCAACAGATAATGGATAATTTAGGCCGAATTAGGCCTTACACAAAAAAAACCATGAAACTTACCTTTAGGCTTTGCAGTTAAAGTATTTACTGCCAGGTTGGGCCGACAATTATGCCCATGGGTTCAGCCAGGCCGCCAACAGGCAGCCTGGCACCTCCTTTTGGGTGCCAGGCTGCTGGCCCAGCCGAAATCCTCCCTGGTGGCCCAATGTTTGCCACTAAAGTGGCTGCAGAGTTCACAGCTGCCCTCCCCTTTAACTGAAGGGGAGGGACATTGCGATGCACCATGGCGATGACGTCATCAGCGCGGCGCTGATGACTTTGAGCGTCGGCTACTCCGACACTACCCCACTTCCGCCCCGCTAGAGGCGGCTACTCTGACGTGACCTCATTTCCACCCCAATGATAAGGCCACTTCCACCCCGCTCCAAAAAAAAGCGCAAAGTGCTGAATTTCTCCGGATTGGCCGCCCCATGCATTGGGGTGACAGGAACACTTCAAGAATGGTAGGTGCGACTCGTTACAGGCGGTGGGCAATTTCGGTCCCATGTATCTCTTTTTATAATGTATAAATGTGGAAATGGAGAGTCAACACCCAGCCACAGCTAACTTTTCTTATGTATTTTAAATTGGAAGATCTGACAAAGAAGAATGCAGCCCATCCCTTTCCACATCATATGAACTGTCACCAGGAGAAAGGACAACATCATGAAGGCAGATTCTTGGCATTGCTGCTCGCTCCTGGATCTGAGTGCCCACTGATTATGAGAAGGAAGACATGATGGTATCAGTTAGATTCTGCAGACCCTGAGAGAACGCACCCAGAATCTCTTGGATGCTATTAGCCTTTGTTCTCTCCAAATAGTCCCTAAAGACCAAAGGACTGGTGATCAAGGCATCCTTGAGCCTGCACAACCTCTCCATATAATAACTATCTGATCCTGCAATTTAGGATAGAGTTAGCATCACGACAGAAGTGGGTTGAAGTCCCACCTTTCCTCAATTCCAGTAGTGCAATGTTATCTTCAGAATTTGGAGCCCCTTTTTCTTTCCACCAAGCAGATTTTGTGTTTGAAACTTGGAGTACTGCGTACAATTCTGATCGCCAGATTATAAAAACGATACAGAGGCATTGGAGAGGGTGCAGAGAAGATTTACAAGGATGATACCATAAATGTGAGGGTATACCTATCAGAAAAGGATGAACAGGCTGAGTCTCTTTTCTCTTGAAAAAAGAAGGCTGAAGGGAGACGTAATAGAGGTCTTTAAAATTATGCATGCTTTTGATAAAGTGGATACTGAGAACGTGTTTCCACTTGTGAGAAAGAACATAACTGGAGGCCATCAATATAAGATAGTCACCAAGAAATCAAATAGGGAATTCAAGAGAGGCCTCTTTACCCAGAGAGTGGTGAGAATGTGGATGTCGCTACCACAAGGAGTAGTTGAGGCAAATAGTATAGATGGATTTAAAGGGGAGCTAGATAAGCATATGAGGGAGAAGGGAATAGAGGGTTATTCGGATAGATTTAGATGAGGAAAGATGGGAAGAGGCTCGAGTGGAGCTTAAACGCCAACATGGACTGGTTGGGCCGAATGGCCTGTTTCTGTGCCTTTTTTCTGATGTAATCCTATGAAACTGTACTCCCTCAATAAGTACAGAAAAGTTCTTTGAGACCACCAGCTCATTTCATTTTCTGGGATAACATTCTGGACCTTTGATCCACATATACTATTTTATCTCCATCTCACTTTAGACTCAGGCCCATGTCCTTCCATCTGCTGAATCAGAATCTTAATCCATTTATTTTCTAAATGATTCCACAGATCCTGCATTCTCTGCATCTGGTGGTAATTTATATTCTATCAATTTATCATTCCAAGTCTGAAGACAGTGCACACTAAATCCTGTTCAGCTTGCGGTTTCCTAACCTTATAATCATGCTACTGATTTTTCTTTTCGGTCCCATACAAAGATATCTCCAAATTCCATTCATCATTTTCAAAACTTGAATCATATTCTCCATTATTCCCAATGAATATAGGCTAATTTCCTTGTAGCTCAATTATCTAGAAATAGAGTAATCATTGTCAAACTTCTTTCCCAATCCAAATACCTTGACATTATAAAAAGCAAATTACTGCAGATGCTGAAAATCTGAAATAAAAACAGAAAATACTGAAACACTCAGCAGGTCAGGCAGAACCTTGGTCAGACCCTATCTGGGCATTCAGTTTTGGAGACCAAATCTCAGGAAAGATATATTGGAAGGGGTATAGCGCAGATTTGCCAGAATTATGCCAAAACTTAAAGGATTCAATTATGAGGACAGGTTGCATAAACTTGGTTTGTACTCTCTTGAGTTTTGAAGGTTGAGGAGTGATATAATTGAAGTTTTTTAAATGATTTGGGGATTTTCTCTGGTGGGGGAATCCAGAACAAGAAGGTATAATTTTAAAATTAGAGCTAGGCTATTTAGGTGTGAAATCAGGAAATAATTTTTCACACAATTCTGGAAACCGCTCCGCCAAAAGTCCCATGAATACTTAGTCAAGTGAAATTTTCAAGACTGAGAATGATAGATTTCTGTTAGTTAATGACATCATGAGATAGTGAATAAAATTGGGTACAGATCAGACATCATCTAATTGAATGAAGCAACAAGCTTAAGGGGCAGAATAGCCAAACTCAAATGGCCAGAATGTTACAATGTTACAACGTTCCTATATTCTTCCTGTTCCTCAACTACTTCCTACTCTTGTGGTTCCAACACTTGCCCCCTTTCCAAGGCAAAGTTGTACAGGCTGCAGCACCACAATGATAAATCCTGACATTTGCTATGGACTATATTGAAGCTGTCGCAAATTTATTGAGACATTGGAACCTTTGCTTCAGGATCCTGATGGCCTGCTCAATGAGAACCCTGGTTCTGATGTGGCTCTAATTGTATGCAGGCTGTGCATCTGTGCTTACATTACATAGGATTACATATGTGTTATATTTTCTTTACAACATCACAAACACACACATACACAAGATGGTACTACGGGAACTTGTCATGTGACCTTGTCACATAATCCTTTTATTACTGCATTTACATCACTAGTTGCATTACCACAGTAGTCCACTAGGTGGAGCTCTACTACACTTCTCCCTCCTTAAAGAAGAAGTAATAATAACAAAATAATCATCATACATAACTTGCATGGTTATATGCAACAAAAGATATGGACTTATTTTGCCATATTTACAAATCAAACTTAACCACTTTTTTTGTTTTGAGGAGGATTATCTTTCTGTTTTAATTGTTTCCCTTCTACTGACTGTGCCAGGTTTGGTTTTAACAATGAGAACTTGGTTCGTGGCTGTCATTTGAGAAACAACTCTGCTGGTATTCTACCAATAGTTATATGAGGAGTATTACGATAAGTAATTAGAAAATTTGTTAATTTGTGGTCCAACGACAACAGCGGTTTCTTTGCATTTGGATCCAACATTTGCTTGATGAGGACACTTTTTACAATTTGTACTGTGCACTCTGCTGCCCCATTTGAAGGGTGGTATAGTGGAATTCTGGTATGTTTCACACCATTTCTGCTCATGAACTGTGCAAATTCTTCTGAACAAAATTGCAGCCTATTATCAGACACAATTTAATCTGGGAGGCCATATGAAGAAAACAATCTTTGCAAATTGTCTATCATTTTACTTGTTGTTATTTTCTGCAACAGAAACACCTCTACCCACTTCGAGTAGCTATCAATCACAATGAACAATTGTCATCCTTCTAGCTCAGCAAAATCTACATGTAACCTTTGCCATACCCTGGGAGGCCATTTCTATGGCTGTAATGGTACTGATGGTGGTTTTTTGCTTATCGATTGACATGTTGTACACTGACTAATGATATACTCTGTGGGGCCCAAATTTGGTGGATATACTACCGCGGACCGCCGACATACCGCCCAAAATCGCAAAATCCGTCAAAAAATACCTATATACCGCCTGGAGGAAAATTCATCAGCGACATACCCCCGGGCAGTATGCATACCGTCTGCCCATGCACACCACCGACATATCACCTAAAATTGCAAAATTGATCACTTACCATCATCATAGGCAGTCCATCGGAATCGAGGAGGACTTGCTTCCACTCCCAAAGTGAGTTCTTTGATGGCTGAACAATCTGATACGAGAGCCACAGACTCTGTTACAGGTGGGACAGACATTCGTCAGGGGAAGGGGTCGCTAGGGCTGGTTTGCCGCGCACTCCTTACGCTGCCTGCGTCTGGCCTCTTCATGCTCCTTGCGTCGAGCCTCAAAGAGCTCAACGCCCTCCCGGATGGACTTTCTCCACCTCGGGCAGTCTGCGGCCAGGGCCTCCCAGGTGTCAGTGGTGATGTCGCACTTTACCAAAGAGGCTTTGAGGGTGTCCTTATAATGTTTCCGCTGTCCTCCTTTGGCTCGTTTACCATGAAGGAGTTCCGCATAAAGCATTTGCTTAGGGAGTCTCGTATCTGGCATGCGGTGTCACCGACATACCGTCGACCCTGCAGACCGCCCTGGAAAAGGTGGTTTTAAGTCGATCCTGAGTCGGTGGTATGCATCTTTAGCTGTAATAAAAATGTTGTCTCTCACCGCCCCCCCCTCGCCATGTCACCCACCCCCAGTCTCTTCCCCCCTGCCCCCACAGCGATCTCTTCTCCCTCCACAGTGATCTCTTCCTCCCAACCCCCCCTACAGTAGTGATCTCCCCCCACAGCAGTGATCTCCCCCTGCAGCAATTCCTACCCTGCAGCGATCTCCCCCCTCCCCATTAAGTTCCCTGCTATATATACATGTTGAAAAAGTATCTGGAGAAAAAAACTAAACCTCATTTAAAAGTACAAGTAAATAAAACCTCCAATCAAAATAAATAAGTGCTATTTTGTACAAAAGAATAGTGTACATACCTCCACAGCGATCTCAAGCCACCGTACAGTGATCTCAGGCCGCCCCACAGTGTTCTCAGGCCGGCAGTCTCTGTGGACCCTCGTCGGTGCCTCGTCGGGGGCGGAGCTTCGCAGCAGCATGCGCGTGCGTACAACCCGGGAGCCGAAGATTCCCGAGTGAAAAGGACTCACCACCCGTACACCGCCGGCTGCATTCCACTCCGCCTGTTGCACTCCGCTCAGCATACTGCCGAGAAAAAAGTCATGAAAATCGAGCGCACTCTGCCCCAGCAGTACCCGGCGGTATGCAATGACATACCGCTGACATACCGCTGACAAATAGGCGGATTATTGGTTTTGACCAATTTCGGCCCATATATCTTTATCTAAACTTGGCCACCATAATTAACTGCATGCAAAATTCTTGGTCAAGCGCATTCCCAGGTGCTGGTCATGAAGATCTCCTAATAATTTGGACCTGAATTTATTTGGAATAACAATTTTGCACCCCACATGATACAATCTTTATCCACTGATAATTCATTTCTATGTGTGAAGTATGGATAAATATATTTCTCTGATAGCTGGTTTCGCCAGCCATTTGCTATGTAATCATACACCTTTGACATAACTGGGTCACGTTTGGTTGCTCTACCAATCTCTTCAGCTGTGACTGGCAGTTCATCAATGTATGAAAAATAGAACACTTCTTCGATATTGGGTGTAACCTGTGATGGGAATGGCAACCTTGACATAGCATCAGCATTACTGTGATCAGCTGATCGTCTGTATTCAATGTCATACGTATATACTGACAAAATCAAAGCCTATCTCTGCATTCGGGCTAGAGCTAAGGTTGGAACTGGGGACTTTGAATGGACGATTGCTGTCAGGGGCTTATGGTCAGTAATGATGGTAAACTTATGACCATACAAGTATTTGTGGAACTTCTTGACCCCAAAAATCAATGCCAAAGCTTCTCTTTAAATTCGCGCATAATTACGCTCACTGACACTGAGAGTGTAGTACATGAGAGAGCACTGCCCCAACTCCATACGGAGAGGCATCACATGTTAGCTTGATCTCCTTAGATACGTCATAGTGAAGTAACATGATACTCTCTACCAATTGGCTTTACACTCTTTGAATGCTGTGTCGCATTCTTCTGATCACTTCCAATGGATCTGTTTTTTCAACAGCTCATTCAGTGGATGTAACACTGTAGCCAAGTTTGGTAGGCACTTCCCATATAGTTCACAGACCCAAAAAGGATCAAATTTCAGTGACATTCTTGGGAATGGGTACATTTTGCATTGCATCCAGCTTTCTCTTAGTTGGATGTAAACAATCTTTGTCTGCTCTGTGCCCTAAGTACTCCACTGAGTTTAGAAATAACTCACACTTGTGAGCAGTCACTCGTACTCTGTGCTTCTCTAGCTGTTTGAGCACTTCATTCAATACGTTATTATGGATTTTCCTGTTTGGTGCTGAAATGAGTATGTCACCTAAATAACATACGACCCCTTCAATGTCTTGTAAAACCTGGTTCATCACGCCTTGGAATATGGTGGGGGCGGAAGACACTCCAAATGGTAGCCTATTAAATTGATATAGGCCTAGATGAGTATTTAATGTCAAGCATGACTTGGACTCCTCATCTAGTTCAAGTTGTAAGTAGGCACTTGTGAGATCTAACTTTGAGAAGATCTGGACTTTTTCAGCATTGTGAACAAATATTTTACATTTGGCAATGTATTGGGGAGATTACCCTCTTGAACCTGGTTTATGGTAACTTTATAATCACCACACAACTTTACCTTACCATCTGACTTGGGTAGAACAACAATGGGTACAGCCCAATTACTTAGATCTATCAGACATAAAGGGCCCGAAATTGGTGAAGGACCCCGCCCGCCCAAGTGCTGCCCAAAGGACCGCAGATGGCCGGCGAACTACCTGATGGTACTCTGGGCGGGGTTTTCATCGTGAAGGTCCTTCAAAGGGCGGCGGGCGGCAAACGAGGGACTTTCGCTACCAATCTGGGCGGCAGCCAGCGGGAGCTCTCATTCCAGCAGCAAAAGCACTTGCCACCCAAGTGTCGTCGAGGATAGAGATGGGCCCACAGAGGGTCGAAGACCTGCAAAGAAAAATCATCAGGAAAAAAAAAACATCATAAGACCTTCAGGGGACCCCATTGAGGTAAGATGCTGTGGAAAAAAATATATATATTTACTAACCTTTTTTTCAGGATCTTCATACTTAGACCAGTCTCCAGCCAGTGGTCCTTTCCTGTTCTGGTGCCGATTCCCGCCTACACCAATCTAGCATCGCGGCGGTCGGGAAGTCAGTTGCACCACTCGACTGTCCTCTGACGTCAGCAGGCGGTTCCCGGCGGTTCTCTCCTCCCGCCCGCTCCAGCCCACATCGAACGTTGCACTGGGCGGATCTTCCAGAGGAATGTCGGCGGCAATCAGCAGCACTGGGCGGGGAGTTCATCAATTTCGGGCCCATTGTTCTCAGTTTCTAGTCTTTTGAGTTCTTGCTCAACTTTCCCCTTGCGTGCGTATGGTACCAGACGTGGCTTGCAGTAAACTGGTCTAGCATCCTTTTGTACCCTGACACTTGCCTTGAAACCTTGGATAGGACTGCCTATTGCTTGATGACATCATCCTTTATTTTAACACGAAAAATCTCATTCCAATCCAGGCTCTAATTGTATGCATGCTCTGCATCTGTGCTTACATTACATAGGATTACATAGGATATACAACACAGAAACGGGTCATTCGGCACAACCAGTCCATGCTAGCGTTTATGCTCCATCAGAGCCTCCTCCTGTTTTTCTTCATCTAAATCTATCAGTATAACCCTCTATTCCCTTCTCCCTCATATGCTTGTCTAGCCTCCCCTTAAATACATCTATACTATTCACTTCAAAAACTCCTTGTGATAGAGAGTTCTACATTCTCAACGCTCTTTGGGTAAAGAATTTTCTTCTGAATTCCCCATTGGATTTCTTGGTGACTATCTTATATTGATGGCCTATAGTTATGCGCTTCCCCACAAGTGGAAACATTCCCTCTGTATCCCCTCTATCAAAACTTTTCATAATTTTAAAGACCTCTATTAGGTCATTCCTCAGCTTTCCTTTTTCAAGAGAAAAGAGACCCAGCCTGTTCATCTTTTCCTGATATGTATACCCTCGCATTTCTTGTATAGTCCTTGTAAATCTTCTCTGCACCTCTCCAGTGCCTCTATATCCTATTTATAATATGGCAACCAGAACTATACGCAGTACTCTAAGTCTGGTTTAACCAAGGTTCAATACAGGTTTAACATAACTTCCCTACTTTTCAATTTTATACCTCCAGGTTTTCAATTCTATACCTCCAGATCACCCTCCAAGTAATAAGTGACCTGTCTATTTTTCCTACCAAAATGTAATCCTCACATTTATCTGTGTTGAACTTGATTTGCCAATTATATGCCCATTCTGCAAGTTAATTAATATCCTCCTGTAATTTGTTGCAGTCCTCCTCAGTATTAACAATCCCCCCCAATTTGGTGTCATCTGTAAATTTAGAAATTGTGTTTATGATTCCAAAGTCTAGATCATTAATATAAATTGTGAATAACAGTGGTCCCAACACTGATCCTTGTGGAACACTACTACCCATCTTCTGCCACTCTGAATAGCTACCTTTTATCCCTACTCTCTGCTTTCTCTTTTGAAACCAGCTAGCTATTCATTCTGCTACTTATCCCCTGACTCCGCATTCTCTGACCTTGTTCGTCAGTCTATTGAAGGCCTCATGAAAATCTTGATAAATGTCATCTTCTGCGTTACCGTTGTCTATTCTCTGTTACCTCTTCAAAAAATTCAATGAGGCCGGTCAAGCAAATCCATGCTGACTATTCATTATTATATTTTTGGTTTCTAGATGTTCTTCTATTTTCTCCTTTAGTAGGAATTTCATTATTTTTCCTACCACCAATGTTAAGCTGACCGGTCTGTAATTCCGTGGACATGTTCTATTCGTCTTCTTAAATATAGATAATACGTTAGCTATCCGCCAGTGCTCTGGCACACCTTTTTCTAACAAATTATCAAATATGTGTAGTAATGCTTCTGCTATCTCTTCCCTAGATTCTTTTAAATGTGTTGATGCAACAGTTTTCTTCTCTTTGAGTTTGATTAATTTATTTAATATATCCCCTCTTTTTATTTTAAATGTACTTATCTCATTACTATTCTCATCATCCAATGTCATGTCCACATGTTCTGAGACCATCCGATCAGCTGCCTCTGCGAGTTCCCTTCCTTCCCCTAGCCCAGCGGGCCAAAATTCCTCTGAGGTTCCTCCCTGCCCTAGCTCTAAACTTGCATCTTTCTCTAGTTTCTCCCTGATCTCCCCTCTTGACCTCTCCATGCTCATCTTGTCCATGGCCCCTTCCTGCTCCCTTGAACCTATTCCCATTAAACTGCTGACCACCCAACTTCCTTTTTTGGTTCCCATGTTAGCTGACAGTGTTAACAATTCTCTCTCCTCAGGTACTGCCCCCTTCTCATTCAAATCTGCAGTCATCACCCCTCTCCTCAAAAAAACCCTTGACCCCACTGTGCTTGGTAGTCATTACCCCATCTCCAACCTCCCTTTCCTCTCCAAAGTCCCTGAACATGTTGTCACCTCCCAAATCCGTGCACATCTTTCCCGGAACTCCATGTTTGAATCCCTTCAATCTGTTTTCTGCCCTTGCCATAGTACCGAAACAGCTGTCATCAAAGTCACAAATTATATCCTTTGTGACTGTGACAAAGGTAAACTATCCCTCTTCCTCCTCCTGGAACTCTGCAGCCTTTGACACAGTTGACCATTCCATTCTCCTGCAACATCTCTCCACCATCGTCCAGCTGGGTGGGACTGCACTCGCCTGATTCCATTCCTATCTATCTAATCGTAGCCAGAAAATCTTCTGCAATGGCTTCTCTTTCCACTCCCGCATTGTTACCTCTGGTGTCTCCCAAGGATCTATCCTTGGCTCCCTCCTATTTTGCATCTATATGTTGCCCCTTGGCGATATCATCCGAAAACACAGAGTCAGTTTCCACATGTACGCGGACAACATCCAGCTCTACCTCTCCACCACTTATCTCAACCCCTCCATAGACTTTAAATTGTCAGACTGCTTGTCTGACATCCAGTACTGGATGAGCAGAAATTTTCTCCAATTGTATATTGGGAAGACTGAAGCCATTTTCTTTGGTCTCCGTCACAAATTGCGTTCCCTAGCCACTGACTCCATCCCTCTCCCTAGCATCTGTCTGAGGCTAAACCAGACTGTTCGCAACCGAGGCATCATATTTGACCCTGAAATTAGCTTCCGGCCACATATCCGCAGCATAACTAAAACCACCTATTCCCACCTCCGTAACATTGCCCGCTTCTGCCCCTGCCTCAGCTCTTTTGTTGCTGAAACTCTCATCCATGCCTTTGTTACCTTTAGACTTGACTACTCCAATGCACACCTGGCTGGCCTCCCACATTCTACACTACGTAGTCTTGAGGTCATCCAAAACTCAGCAGCCCATGTCCTAACTCACACCAAGTCCCAATCACCCATCACCCCTGTGCTCGCTGACCTACATTGACTCCAGATTGAGCAACGCCTCGATTTCAAAATTCTCATCCTTGTTTACAAATCCCTTCATGGCCTCGCCCCTCCCTGTCTCTGTAATCTCTTTCAGCCTCACAACCCCATGATATTTCTGCGCACCTCAAATTCTGCCCTCTTGTAGATCCCTGATTATAACTGCTCAACTATCGGTGGCCGTGCCTTCAGCTGTTTAGGCCCTAAGCTCTGGAACTTCCTCCGAAACCTCTCCACCTCTCTACTTCTCTTTCCTTCTTTAAGACACTCCTTAAAATCTGCCTCTTTGACCAAGCTTTTGGCCATCTGCCATAATTTTTTCTTATGTGGCTCGGTATCAAATTTATCTGTTTTGTCTTCTGACACTGTGAAGTGCCTTGGGACGTTTTACTTCATTAAAGGCACTATATAAATAAAAGTTGTTGTTCTATCTCCCTGGTAAATGCTAAAGCAAAATAGTTATTTCATATTTCTGCCATCTCTCTATCGTTACCTGTGGTATTATTCTGTCTATCCCTTAATGGCCCTATTCCCATCCCAACGTTCCTTTTTTATTGATGTGCCTGTAAAATATTTTACTATTTTGTTTTATGTTCCTTGATAATTTAATTTCATAGTTCCTCTTTGCCTTCCTAATTGTTTTTTTGACATTTCTTCTAATCCCTTCGCATTCTCCCTTATCATGCACTTCCCTGCTATCTATGTTTTTAATCTCTGCTTCTTTCCTTAGCCTCAATTGTTCCCTTATAGCTTTATTCATCCATGGAGTCTCATTAGTGTTTAGTTTGTTTTTTTCCTTTTAGCTGAATATATTGCTCCTGCACTCTGTCGAACACTGTTTTAAATGTTTCCCATTGCTATTCTACATCATTTTTTGGCAGTATTGTTGCCCATTTTATTTTTCCAAGTTCTATTCTCAGACCCTCAAAACCAGGTTTTCTCCAATCTCATTACCCTGGATTTCATCTTACCTATGTCCTTCTCAAGTATCATCTTAAAGCGTATTATATTATGGTCAATATTGCCTAAGTGTTTCCCTGCTTTCACTTCTCTTATTTGCTCTGGCTCATCCCCCATTATTAGATCCAATAGCGAATCCTCCTTTGTTGGACTTTTTACATATTGGGTTGGAAAAGAGCCCTGCACACATTGTAGGAACTCCATTCCCTCATGTATTTACCTACCTCTTCTGTCCCATTAATATCAGGGTAATTAAAACCCCCATGATTATTATTCTGTTTTTTTACTCATTTCTCTAATTTGTCTGCATTTTTCTTCCTCCACCTCCCATCCACTATTAGGTGGTCTGTAGACAATGCCTATTAGTGTGATTGATCCTTTATTATCTTTTATCTCTATCCATATGGATTCTATTTTTGTCTTGCTGATAGCTACGTCACTTTTTCCTGCTGCCATTATGTTATCACTAATCCACCTCCCCTTTTCCCCTCTCTATCATTTCTAAATATGTTATGCCCTGCAATGTTTAATTCCCAGTCCTGATTTTTCTGTAGGTATGTCTCAGTAATCCCTACTATGTCTGGTTCCTCGCACCGCATGATTGCCTTCAGATCCCCTTTTTTATTATGGACACTGTGTGCATTGCTGTACAGACAGTTTAACTCATTTTTAATAAGATTTCCTGTCACTTTATGTTTAACCATCTTTTTAGAATCTTCTATAACTCTATTTATTACCTTGCCATCATTGTCCTCCCTTACTTTATTCTTTCCTATGCTCTCTTTTCCTGTTCTGTTTATATTTAGGCTGGTTACATTTCTTGTAGATTCCTCCCCCCATCTAACTAGTTTAAAGTCTTTGCCACCTCCCTATTTACCCTTTCTGCTAGGACCCATCCTGGTTCAGGGGGAGCCTGTCCCATCGGTACAGCTCCTTCCTGTCCAGAACTGGTGCCAGTGTCCCATGAAAAGGAACCTCTCTTTCCTACAACAGCCCTTTAGCCACGTGTTAATTCTCCTGATCTGTCTGCTTCTATGCCAATTTGCACGTGACTTGGGCAATAATCCAGAGATTATTACTCTCGAGGTCCTGCTTTTTAATTTAAAGCCTAGCTCCTGATACTGTTTCAGCAGGACCTCTTCCCTGTTCCTATCTATGTCATTTGTTCCAGCATGGACCACGACAATTGGATTTACCCCCCTCCCTTTCCAAGTTCCTCTCCAGCCGTCGTGAGATATCCCTTACCCTGGCAACGGGTAGGCAATACACCATTTGGGATTCTCGTGCTTGGCTGCAGAGTCCCCTATCACTACCACATTTCTATTCTGCTCTTCCATCCCCCTTGGACAAGCTTCTGAGCCACGGTACCTTGGTCTGCATTGTGGCTGTCCTCACTGCAGTCTCCCTCCTTGTCCTCACAAGTAGTGAGTACATCGTACCTGTTGGACAGGACCAGTGTCTGCGGTTCCTCCTTCTCAACCTCTCTTAATCCCTGCTACCCGCCATTGGGTTCCTGACAGAAGTCATGGGGATGGGAACCAATGCAGGGAGACAGAGGGAAACAAAAAGGAGGCAAAAGCAAAAGACAGAAAGGAGATGAGGAAAAGTGGAGGGCAGAGAAACCCAAGGCAAAGAACAAAAAGGGCCACTGTACAGCAAAATTCTAAAAGGACAAAGGGTGTTAAAAAAACAAGCCTGAAGGCTTTGTGTCTTAATGCAAGGAGTATCCGCAATAAGGTGGATGAATTAACTGTGCAAATAGATGTTAACAAATATGATGTGATTGGGATTACGGAGACGTGGCTCCAGGATGATCAGGGCTGGGAACTCAACATCCAGGGGTATTCAACATTCAGGAAAGATAGAATAAAAGGAAAAGGAGGTGGGGTAGCATTGCTGGTTAAGGAGCAAATTAAGGCAATAGTTCGGAAGGACATTAGCTTGGATGATGTGGAATCTATATGGGTAGAGCTGCAGAATACCAAAGGGCAAAAAACGTTAGTGGGAGTTGTGTACAGACCTCCAAACAGTAGTAGTGATGTTGGGGAGGGCATCAAACATGAAATTAGGGGTGCGTGCAATAAAGGTGCAGCAGTTATAATGGGTGACTTTAATATGCACATAGATTGGGTTAACCAAACTGGAAGCAATACGGTGGAGGAGGATTTCCTGGAGTGCATAAGGGATGGTTCTTTAGACCAATATGTCGAGGAACCAACTAGGGGGGAGGCCATCTTAGACTGGGTGTTGTGTAATGAGAGAGGATTAATTAGCAATCTCGTTGTGCGAGGCCCCTTGGGGAAGAGTGACCATAATATGGTGGAATTCTGCATTAGGATGGAGAATGAAACGGTTAATTCAGAGACCATGGTCCAGAACTTAAAGAAGGGTAACTTTGAAGGTATGAGGCGTGAATTGGCTAGGATAGATTGGCGAATGATACTGAAGGGGTTGACTGTGGATGGGCAATGGCAGACATTTAGAGACCGCATGGATGAACTACAACAATTGTACATTCCTGTCTGGCGTAAAAATAAAAAAGGGAAGGTGGCTCAACCGTGGCTATCAAGGGAAATCAGGGATAGCATTAAAGCCAAGGAAGTGGCATACAAATTGGCCAGAAATAGCAGCGAACCCGGGGACTGGGAGAAATTTAGAACTCAGCAGAGGAGGACAAAGGGTTTGATTAGGGCAGGGAAAATGGAGTACGAGAAGAAGCTTGCAGGGAACATTAAGACGGATTGCAAAAGTTTCTATAGATATGTAAAGAGAAAAAGGTTAGTAAAGACAAACGTAGGTCCCCTGCAGTCAGAATCAGGGGAAGTCATAACGGGGAACAAAGAAATGGCGGACCAATTGAACAAGTACTTTGGTTTGGTATTCACTGAGGAGGACACAAACAACCTTCCGGATATAAAAGGGGTCGGAGGGTCTAGTAAGGAGGAGGAACTGAGGGAAATCCTTATTCGTCGGAAAAGTGTGTTGGGGAAATTGATGGGATTGAAGGCCGATAAATCCCCAGGGCCTGATGGACTGCATCCCAGAGTACTTAAGGAGGTGGCCTTGGAAATAGTGGATGCATTGACAGTCATTTTCCAACATTCCATTGACTCTGGATCAGTTCCTATGGAGTGGAGGGTAGCCAATGTAACCCCACTTTTTAAGAAAGGAGGGAGAGAGAAAACAGGGAATTATAGACCGGTCAGCCTGACATCGGTAGTGGGTAAAATGATGGAATCAATTATTAAGGATGTCATAGCAGTGCATTTGGAAAGAGGTAATATGATAGGTCCAAGTCAGCATGGATTTGTGAAAGGGAAATCATGCTTGACAAATCTTCTGGAATTTTTTGAGGATGTTTCCAGTAGAGTGGACAAGGGAGAACCAGTTGATGTGGTATATTTGGACTTTCAGAAGGCTTTCGACAAGGTCCCACACAAGAGATTAATGTGCAAAGTTAAAGCACATGGGATTGGGGGTAGTGTGCTGACATGGATTGAGAACTGGTTGTCAGACAGGAAGCAAAGAGTAGGAGTAAATGGGGACTTTTCAGAATGGCAGGCAGTGACTAGTGGGGTACCGCAAGGTTCTGTGCTGGGCCCCAGCTGTTTACACTGTACATTAATGATTTAGACGAGGGGATTAAATGGAGTATCTCCAAATTTGCGGATGACACTAAGTTGGGTGGCTGTGTGAGCTGCAAGGAGGATGCTATGAGGCTGCAGAGCGACTTGGATAGGTTAGGTGAGTGGGCAAATGCATGGCAGATGAAGTATAATGTGGATAAATGTGAGGTTATCCACTTTGGTGGTAAAAACAGAGAGACAGACTATTATCTGAATGGTGACAGATTAGGAAAAGGGGAGGTGCAAAGAGACCTGGGTGTCATGGTACATCAGTCATTGAAGGTTGGCATGCAGGTACAGCAGGCGGTTAAGAAAGCAAATGGCATGTTGGCTTTCATAGCGAGGGGATTTGAGTACAGGGGCAGGGAGGTGTTGCTACAATTGTACAGGGCCTTGGTGAGGCCACACCTAGAGTATTGTGTACAGTTTTGGTCTCCTAACCTGAGGAAGGACATTCTTGCTATTGAGGGAGTGCAGCGAAGGTTCACCAGACTGATTCCCGGGATGGCGGGACAGACCTATCAAGAAAGACTGGATCAACTGGGCTTGTATTCACTGGAGTTCAGAAGAATGAGAGGGGACCTCATAGAAACATATAAAATTCTGACGGGGTTAGACAGGTTAGATGCAGGAAGAATGTTCCCAATGTTGGGGAAGTCCAGAACCAGGGGACACAGTCTAAGGATAAGGGGGAAGCCATTTAGGACCGAGATGAGGAGAAATTTCTTCAGCAAGAGAGTGGTGAACCTGTGGAATTCTCTACCACAGAAAGTTGTTGAGGCCAATTCACTAAATATATTCAAAAAGGAGTTAGATGAAGTCCTTACTACTAGGGGAATCAAGGGGTATGGTGAGAAAGCAGGAATAGGGTACTGAAGTTGCATGTTCAGCCATTAACTCATTGAATGGCGGTGCAGGCTAGAAGGGCCGAATGGCCTACTCCTGCACCTATTTTCTATGTTTCTATGTTTCTATGAGCCAGATGATATGGGGATAGCCCTTGTTCCCAAGCAGCCAGCTTATTCCTGGTCTGGGTGGAATGAATGGGATATTGACAACTGGTGCAAGATGAAGGACTGCCATGATATCAGGCACAGACCTGCGTAGTGCATGTTTAATGAATGCAATCCCTTTCGAGGGCTTAGTCATGTATGGGAGCATGCTGGACCACTTGGGTGCATTCAATAACACCCAGTGCCTGAGTAAATCCAGCAACTTTCACAAAGTCTATCGGTCCCTTCTCCATTGGGAAGGTGCTGAATTCCTGGCAACAACAAACAGTGCATCTGTGACCTCCTTGATTTCTGTGTGTACAGTAAACTGAGGGATGTTACCGATGTCACCCGCTGGATGTTGGAAGTAGCCCGATGCACAAAATTTCAGAGCCACCATGACCTTCGCAGTCACAGGCAGTGCTGTGGATGTACTGGTGCTGGGCTGCAATTCTAGGTTGAACAGGTGGCAGAGTTCAGGTACTGCCTCCCTGGAGACTCAAAGTGCTGACGCACTGCTCCTCTGTAAAGGTGAGGTTGGATATCCGGTACCTGTGCACCCTCATGGTGTAAGGCCTCCTCCATGCCACCTTCATTCACCCTCTACTGGCAGACTGTGAAGCCTGCTACGGCCTTCCTTGCTGCTGCTGTCACTGCTGCTCATGTCGCAGCGCCAAAGGCAGATTAAACAGAATACCCATATTCCAATAATGTTAGGAAGGTAATTTTTGAAACAGTGAAGGACCTCAAAAAATATCACTCTCCGAGTTCAGCTCAATGCAACAGCAGCCAATAAAAACACCAAAAATCAGCAAAACAATCTTCAGTAGCCGAACAAGTCCGACACTTACGTCAATGAAGGTGAGCATCCCTTTAAGTAGCTCTTTGTTATTAAGGCAATGACTTCCTGGTCGAGGTCAAGACCAAGTGAATCAGGCGCTTCCATTCACAAATTTAGGAAACGGGTGCTTATTCAGGTGCAGGATCCTAATTTTAATATTAAAATCAATGTTGTGCTCCTTACAAGCGATCACCAGGGCCCCCTAGAAAAATCTCAGCATGATTTTAGCAGTGACATCGATGCCCATGTAAATTGGGCACGGGTTGTCGCACTGCTAAATTCGTCAAAGTTGCACCCATTTTGCGCCTGAAAATGGGAGCAAAAATGTTGAATTTAGACCTGATCTGTGTCCCAATGGAAATAATTATTAATTAATCTGGCTGTAAAGTTGAGTTGATTTAATTTTTGTCAGTTGATGCACATTGAGCAGATTTTAGCTTTTGGCTCAAAAAGCGCAATGCTTTCCTACTGAAAAGTGGGCAATCGACAATGTCTAAACTATTATATAATCTCTAAATGGGTAGGTGTGATCCGAGACATCACATATAGTATGCACACATGGCATCATAGGGCTAATTCCTCCACTGTTGCTGGAAATGCCATTAATAAAGCAAATAATTAACAGCCTCCAGCACAACCCAGATGTGGATCAAACCATATAATGTGATAATATGAGCAGCAGAGGGAATTAACTTAACGGGGAGAAAGCAGCTATCAGCAGATAGATATTGTACGATTTAACAGCTCTAATAATTGTGATAAAAGCAGCTGTGGCCAGTTAAACAGCTGTGGAAAGCAAAGGAATGGGAAAGAATGGGAAACTGCGTTTTACTGGCCACGCTGTATCTGCACTTGTGGATGAAGTGCTGGAGGACTAGTCAATTGTTTAGAAGACCAAAGGAAACTGCAAAGGTATATTAATAAGGTGGTGGAATGGGCTTAAAAGTGGCAGATGAAATTCAATGTGAAGTGATGCCATTTGGTTAAAAAAAGTAATTATACTCTGAGTGGAAATAGGCTTGGTGCTGTGGAAGGGCAGAGGGAGTTGAGCGTTAAGATGGACTGTATTTTGGGGTTTTCGCAACTAAGCTCGTTTCCAGGCGCAAATTGCGGCAACATTATTTTTTAGCGCCGGGTTAGCGTTAGTGCCAGAGCGTGCAACTTTTGCTAAATGAAAGTTCATGATGGTCAGTTGCACTAACTCCGGCGTTGCAGACAGAATGTGTGCGGTGGAGCCGAAAGTTCCGACCGAAAAAAATCGGCCGTTCTGCGCATGTGCAAATTTTTTGTTTTCCCGCGTTTCTTGTATGCTCTCTGATCGCAAACGCTAATGCAGGGCGCTGCTGCGCGCATGCGCAGTACACCCAGGGCTGAATCAGCCATTTTACTTTTTGATTTTCATGATGGTGGAGGATAACACCAGGCAGTGTGCGAGGAGATTCAGCCCAGAGGCAAATGAGGCTCTAGTCGGGGCAGTGGAGCATAGATGGCCTGAATTGGACAGGAGGGGTGCATATAGACCCCTCCCATCAGTATTTCAGAAGATATGGAGGCAAATTGCAGAGGATGTCTCTGCCTCCGACATTGTGGAAAGGACTGCAACGCAGTGCCAGAAAAATGTTTACGATCATTCGAGGGTCGTTAGGGTAAGTACAATTTAAATTGATGCATTCCTTCATTACTTAAAATATAAACATTATTCATTCTCATGCTAAAATGCATGACACATAGGTAGGCTTAGTGTGGTACCCTATTTGCCATGAATGATCTTTACACATTATTAAGATTGCTTTCTGAGATCTCAAAAGATGTTTCCGCACTTTGATGTTCTCTTGATGAACCACGTGCAACTTCCAAGGCTATTAAACAGAGGACCATATGGAATAAGAGCTTTGGTGGCTATCTGTGTGTGCGACAAGAGCAGATGGACCCCGTGGTAAACATTCCCATTTTCATCTTTGTAGGCAAAGACATCCCATAACCACCGGGAGTAGCGGCAGGCAGATGGCGGTCTGCCTCGGAGGAGAGAGTGGCAGGTCTCATCGGTGTCTCAGGCCAGGCAACTCCCGTGGGGTTGCTGACCCACTCTTGGATACTGACGGTAAGTCCTGCACACTCCCTGGGCTGGGTTGGGACAATGTGATGCACTGTCTGTGGACGAGGGTTGGGGCAATGTGATGCAGTGTCTGTGGTCTAGGGTTGGGGCAATGTGATGCAGTGTCTGTGCTCTAGGGTTGGGGCAATGTGATACAGTGTCTGTGGACTAGGGTTGGGGCAATGTGATGCAATGTCTGTGGACTAGGGTTGGGGCAATGTCATGCAGTGTCTGTGGACTAGATATAATGGAGCCACGGCGGTCCCTCAAATGAGCCTGTACTGTGTGACCTTCCTCATGTCACCCTGCCCCCACCCCTGCTGCTAACCACTTGTCTGTTGCTTTCTACTTCCAGGTGAGGCGTCGCAGGCACCAAATCAATCACAGCAAACCTCTGCCTCAGGCTGTCATGTGGGGGAAGAGGAGGATGAAGTTGAGGAAGAGGAGCTGATGGAGCAGCCTACTCCAGCGGGGCAAGGCAGATGCACTCGACACCTCTTTTGCCACCGGCAAACACCTCATCCGAGGATGATCAAACATTCCCGGGCTTTGAGATCTCTGAGGCTGCTGGGACTAGTAGCGTGCAGCAATGCAGTTGTGGGGTCGAATCCCGTATGCCATCTCTCCAGAGGGTGAGTCAGCAAAGTCGGTCTGCTGACAGACAGGCAGACGCAGAACTGGGCATCAGGCTCACCCGTCAGCTCCTTGATGTCCTAGATAGGATTCCCGCAAACATCGACAGTCTGAAAGCGACCATTACGGAGGTAGGGTCGCAGATTGTCAGTGTGAGCCACAAAACCTGCGAGGCCATCAATACCCACAAGAGGCTGGTGGCCTCCACCAGTCACACTGGAGTCCTGGAGAGTGTGGTAAGCAGCCTTTCCAAGTTCCCCAGTGTAACACCCAGACACACCCCCACACCACCTGTGATTGGCGACGCCAATCAAGAGGCTCGCCAGTCAGAAGCCGGGCCTTCCAGACCTCGAGCAGATCCAGTGCATCTCCAGACGGCGTCTCCAATGTCTCTTCCTAAAATTCAGCATGACTCTGGCTGACTTGCTGCATGTATTCTTGGTACCACTTTGGGTAAGGGCAGCAGGCGAGGGAGCGGGGGGAAGAGCCGGTGGTAAAAGACAGTGGGGCAGGGGTTGTTGTTGTTGTTGTTGTTATTTATAAAAATTTTCAAAGTTTCCCAATTCTGTTCATAAAGTTATAAAAGTTCACAATGTTTAAAAATGTTATTCAAATTTCTCAATTACATTTACAATGTTTAATACATTCTTTTGTTCACCTTAACCATTCCTATGTAGTGTCTCATTTGCAGAATAAGAGGGGTATTGTCAACATGGTGGGCTAGAGTGGCCAGACAAAGTGTTGAATTATGAACTGCTGATGTAAGGCTTTTGCAGCGACGAAACCTGTAGTTGTGGTTGTGGTGGTGGCATGGTTTCCTTGCCAGGATCCTTTTCCTCATTTTCCTTCTCCTCTTCCTCCTCCTCCTCCCCCACCACCCCCCCTCCTCCTGAGTGCTCCTGCAATCCCCATTGACAAATCCTATTGCCTCATGATAGCTAAGTTGTGCAGCATGCAGCACACCACAATGAACTCAGAGATCTGCTGAGAGGTGTATTGCAGGCAGCCTCCAGAGTGGTCCAGGCATCGGAAGCACTGCTTGAGCACTCCAATTGTCTGTTTGATTATATTGCGTGTGGCTGCATGACTCTCATTATAGCGATGCTCGGCTTCTGTCTGAGGGTTCTGGAGGGGGGTCATGAGCCAGGTGGTGAGGCCGTAACCTTTGTCCTCCACCAGCCAGCTCTGATGCTGGAACATGTGTGAGACACTGCTCTCACACAAGATGAAAGCATCATGGATGCTCCCTGGATATTGGGCATTGACTGCCATGATGCGCTGAGTATGGTCACAGATGATTTGTACGTCATGGAGTGGGATCCATTTCGGTTTCGGTAAATCTCTGGATTGTGTAAAGGTGCTCGCAGGGCGATGTGCATGCAGTCAATGACACCTTGAAACTTGAGGAAGCCAGCAAATTGTCCAAAACCTACAGCCCTCTCATTCTGGGCCTGCTTGGTCATTGGGAAGTTTATGAAGTCCATCCTGTGTGCGTACAGTGCAGTTTAATCATCATAGGCGGTCCCTCAAACGAGGATGATTTGCTTTCACATGGGTTCACAGATGTTTCAATGAAGGACCTGATATTCCAGTCCTGAACTCCAATTGAAGGGTGGAAGATGCCTGTGCGTGGATTTTTTTTAACGTATGGTGACCGTTGCAGCCACCATACGGGCTTGACAGAGCTAGGCCTTTATTCATTGGCAAGGGTTAACCAGGACAACTGGAGACCTGCACTGCTGCACAAAACTAATGCACACACATACCGCAATGTGGGCTGGCCCGTGCTGCCCCTGGGCCCTCGGCTCTTCTGGGCCCCATACCCTCATTTGCCGCACCTCCGCCATGATCTCTCACTGCTCCTCCATCACCATCTCTCGCTGCCCCTCTGCCAAAAACATAGCCACATCTCATATTTCTCATATACTGACCTATTGTCCGCCCGCCAATCAAAGCAGCAAACCCCGTGCCTGCTCACAGGGGCAAAGAATGACGCCTGTACAGTGCAGTAGTCACCTGGCGCATGCTGCAATGTATAGCATGCTGCGAGATGGAGCATATGTCCCCTGCTGATGCCTGAAAGGAGCCTGAGGCATAGAACGCAAGTACTGCAGTCACCTTCACCTCGACGGACAGTGCAGTCCTGTTGCCACTGGTAGGCTGCAGGTCTGCCTTTATGAGCTGACATATCTCTGTCAGCAATTCTTTTTGGAAGCGCAACCTTCTAATGCACTCTGCCTCAGAGAGCTGCAGGTATGAGCACTGTTCCCTGTAAAGTCATTGGGGATATGGCCTCCTCCCCATATGTCTGCGACCTCTTCGATTACATTCAAAAATGATCATTAATAAGCCTTCTTGCAGCTCGATGCCATATAAATATAGCAGCCAGGAATAATGGCTCACAGTGTGACCCCCATCTTTTTAAATGTCATTTAAAACGAACTATAAACTCACATAAAACTTCACTATGAAAAACACAGCCTTCCTCTCCCAATCCTTTTATTCACTCAACTTCAGCTCCATTTTCAAGATGGCGCTGTTAGCGCCGGGTCCAACTGCTTTTTGCTGGCAGGTTCCCAGGTGGACGGTAAATCGAGCGATATCCTGGAAATTTCCGCCCAGGGCGCTAACGCAGTGTTGCACGCCAATTGATGTCATCCAAACGATGAAAGCAGCGGGCGGGCGCTAAGCTGCAGCGCTGCCGCAAAACCACTGCCGAAGGTTCCGCCTGGGCGCAAAATATTATGCGACTCGTTCCACACCAAAATAAGTTGTTTTTGCGGCCCACCCAGGCACTGAACTGGTCGCAAACCTCTCGAAAATCCAGCCCATCAGACATTTCAGGTTAAAGACTGTAAAAGAAAATGTAATATATAGAAATGTAAAATCTAGAATGTAAAAGCCAAGATGTAAAGATGCGCCTATAACAACCTTAGTAAGGCCCCCATGCAGTATTGTGCTCCACACTATGGGAAGGATATTGAGGCTTTAGAGAGGTCACAGTGCAGATTCACTAGGATGTTGCCTAGTATGAGGAAATAGAAATATGAAAAAATACTTCAAAAATTGGGTCTTTTTTCATTCGAACAACACAGATTATGGGGCGATATGACAGAAATGTTTAAAATTATGAAATGGTGGGATTGGGTAGATAGTAGCAGACTGTTTCCAATAATTGAGGGGATCAAAAACCAGGAGTCATAGATACAAGATTAAATGCAAAGGGATGTAAATTTGGTCTTCTGCTGCCTCTCTTAGCGCCCCGGACGGGCAGCAATGTTGGCGGAAAGCATTTGTGCGCGGGCGGCCAGCTTCGAGTGTCCCTCCGGGATATTCACTGCGTGTATCGATGGGGCAGCAGAGCAGTAGTGCCCGGGAGAGGCGAGCCGGTGTGCAATGCCCCTGGTTGCGAAACTGGCTCAATTTTTGGTTGCCGTCCGACCTGTAGCACTCTGCAGCGTGCCCTGCTGGTATCGTCTGTGAAAGCTGGCATTCCAATCTGTAGTGGCCGTAGTGAGTTAGATAATTCCGACCTCAGGTAAGTGTGATTGTTTTAAAAACATTTTTTTAAATGATTTATGTTGTGCTGGCGTGAGCTATGTATTGGGAATGTTTTTTGTGTTTTTTTTCAGTTTTTTCCCCCCGCTGGCCTATGTTATGCTGCTCCGAGGCCGGCTGTTTAGCTCGGGATTTTCGCTTGCTCAGCCGGCCTAGTGCCCTAATAGAGACATGTAACGCCTCCCTTAGTGCCCTGCTCCAAACTCCGGGCCCAGCTGATGAATTTTGCGGTGGCAGACGCAAACCATTTGCCGGCGCAAAATTTACCTCTCCATACGGGACACTGCTCCAACTGAGGCGCGATCAAATTTCCACCCCATGAGATTTTGAACAGAGGGCAAGAGTCATTTCTTTACACAGAGTATTGTGAAGCTGTAGAATTAAGTACCAGGATTAGTGTTTGAAGCAGAAACCATGTGAACTTTGAAGACTAGATTTGAAAGGTGGGATGAAAGAAAAGAGAATACATGGATATGGGAATAGAATGGATAAATGTGATTAGAATTATTTAATCGCATGGAGGGTAAATGTCAATGCAGACTGGTTGGACCAATGACCTGTTTCCTGTTGTAACTTCAATGTATTTTTGCAAGTGATCTGCTGAAATAAACTCGAATCAGGATGCACAATTTGTCAACAGAAGAAGAATTCAAGCCATCATGTCAGTATGTCTACTGTATGGGCAAATCGATGTCACATTTAGTCTGCAGCAGAACAGCATTAAACATCTGGGGCGAGAATTTCTGCATTGGATGCAATCGCCAATCCAGGCGCAAATTGCGCTCAAAATTGTACTACTTTTCTGAACTAAACTTTTTGCTCAAGTTTCTACTCAAACTCATTTGCATATTGCTGAACCTCAAGGGGGTGAAATTTGTTACCTTTGCGTCTCCCGTTAAATTCAGTGGGAGTTTTGCAGCGGCGGTACGGCGTTGCACCGCAATATCCTTCACCTGGAGATCGTGAGATCGACCAGTGCGTCATTCTGCTTGACTGCCGGGCCGATCGCGCGGGATTGCAGCTGCCATCATGGAGAAGGTATGTTGTTTTTCCTTTGCAGGGCCTGCAGCGATGGCCCTTCCCTTTAAGGGAGGGAAGGAGCCTTTCAACGTGGCAGCGCTACTGGGCCCAGTGTGCAGCGCTGCTCCACTCACCACCCCGCCTGCTGCTGATTACTCTCCAGGAAGGAAGTGGAGCAGATTTAACATTCCACTTCCTTCTTGGAGCGCAGAAACTAAATGTTTTTAAAGTTTAAAATGATTAGCATGTTGCGCTAATTTTTCAAACTTTTGAAAGTTAATGCCCCAAACAGAGCGATATCTAATTTTGCCCCTAAAATCTTCCATGAACTAGTGCAATTGGGCAGCGTTTCAGAACGTAATTGCTTTATTTTGTGCATTAAAAAATATTCCTTAATATATTTAAGAGTGGTAACCTGGTGCAGTTTGATTAATACAGCTGAAAATGGGTGTATCACAGAGAATAAGCATTTTTAATTAGTGTGTCTCGTAACCTGATTTTAAATAACTGAAAATGACTTAAAAAAAATATACTGAACCGTTTACTAGTTTCATTGGTGTACAGTAGTCAGTTTGTTAGTAAATGAAATAATTGTTATTATTTAAAAGCTTTTAAAAGGTGCCCATTAGTGTCCTTGGACCTTAAAAAAAAAACAGCTTCATTTTAAGAGCCGCCTCAAAGGCCCGCAAATGGAAACTCGCCACGGTGATTAATTCGATCAAGGGGAGTGGCCAGCTTTGTGGATGGGGCCGGTTTCCAGCGCGATGGTGCAAAAGATCGTAGAAACTGGAGCTGTGTTGGATGCAACTTGAAATTTTTGAAATTCCTCAATCTTTTGTGCTGGTTTGGCCAATTTTGGGTGAATTGCGTTTAAAAATCCAGTGTAGTGTAGTGGAAACTCTACCCCATGAAATCATATTCTAGGTTCAGAACTAACAGAGATCAATGCCATGGCACAGCTATCAATATATGGTTTAAAACAACAAATTAAAATAACTTCCATATTTGAAACTTTAATAAACCTTAAGAGCGCTGGACTTCTCATGAGGGCTTTCCCGATTTCAGGGCGTTACTCACAACAGGGCAGTAAAGATACCGCCTGAAAAAAGTTTGCACACTCGACTGTGATTTTCGGCCAAAAGTGAGGATCCATGATCAGGGGCATTAAATACAATGAACTTTGTGCGCCCAAGCCAAAAATCACGCTGTTGGAAAAGTTATTTTGTTGTTTAGTGATTGCAACATAACGTTGTATATTGTATGGTTTTATTTTGGTGGAGGGAGTTTTTGTGACTTTGTTGCAGTAACATTTATGATTCATCATTTGCCATTGGTGTCTTGTGCATCATTCCAACATTCACCAGAGATGTGCCTTTATGGGGGCACACAGCCTGTCCAGTAATAGCTCCATCTCTCAGTTTCCTCCATTTAGGAGAATTGGTCCATTATGAGCTGGCGACCTGCGACTCTTGGTCCGGCAGCATCTCCACGCTGCATCCCTCATAGATGGTGTGTCTATCCAATGGGGGCCTCGCCAGGCTCCACTTCATTGTCCTCCTCCTCCCAAGGTGCGCATGCAATCACCACTGGTGATGCCTGGCCACGCATGATGGCCAAGTTGTGCAGCATGCAGCACAGCACAATAAATTCGGATACTTGTTGAGGGGATTATTGAACGCTGCCTCCAGAGCGGTCCAGGCATCAGTCTGCCTGTAGGAGATGGCATATCTCTGTTAGCACTTCCTTTCAGAAATGCAGCCTTCTCACACACTGTTCATCAAAGAGCTGGAGGTCTGAGCATTGGTGCCTGTAAAGCCATGTGGGGTAAGCCCTCCTCCCAAGACATCTTTGGCCTCTCCTCATCTAAGGGCCAACATGTCCAAGAGTCCTTCTTCTAGCGTGACGCCACCTGGCAATACCATGGAACATGATACGCTGGCTAACTAATAATGCCCCAATTACATTTGCTTGGGAATTTTTCTACAAATATAAATGCTTAACTGTAACTTGATATTTAAGTGTTTTATTTTCTGTGTAAGCTGGATTTGGAATCCAAAGTGCAACCAGTCTGGCTAGTTGTTTCTTTCCATAAGTGTATGGTCACTATAATGGTAGATAAAAGTGACGCTTGCAAGTCAGAGCTTCATGCAGCGTGATGTGTGCAACTGTTGCAGTCAATGTGACCTGCGATGAAGGATCCTCATCCCTCCATTTAAAAATACTGCAAATACTGCTGTAGACGTTTCCTGGGGCGGTCGTTAAATGAGATGTTAGGGCCGAATTTTGCATCCGGGGCGCAAGCAGAGCATTGCACGATGATTGACGTCATGATCTCAGTGAAGCTGGAGGGCGGGGCAGTAAGATTTTGCACCGCCGTAAACCATGAACCGAATTTACCAGCTGGGCGCTGAAACCTGGACGCCCTGCATAATGCCCAAATGTAGCATTTACCACCCCATCGGGACATAAACAGAGGTGAAAATCCAGCCCCTCATGTTTCATTCTTCTGTTTTAGGCTGGATGTTGAGTTTTTTGGATTTCAGCGTGTTAATCGCGGCTGGGTGTTAAAGTGAGCGCCTGAAAATAATTTGTGCTTTCAACTGCAAGTTTCGGCGAAAATGTAAATTTGAGGAGCGTTGGTGTTAAGTCAGGCGTTGCACAATGGACTTTGTGCGCCTGAGCCAAAACTTGCAGCATTAAATGAGATGGACATTTTGTGCATGCAGAGTTTAAAAAAGAATTCCCAGACGCAAACGCTAATGCAGGGCGAGGCAGCTTCATGCTCACATGCACATATAAACCACCCCACTTCAGCTACTTCTGCAGAGATGGAGGAGCAGGAAGGAAGGCAGCATGCCAGGCACTTCTCTAATGAGGCAAGTGAGGCCTTACTCCATACAGTGGAGAGAAGATGGTCGTCACTCCATCTTGCTGGGGGAGCCAGACCACTCCCACCTGTATTTAAAAGTCTGTGGAGGGAGATAGCACAGGAGGTCTCTGCTGCAGATACTGTGTCCAGAACTGAGACACAATGTCAAAAAAAAGTTCAACAACCTTACCAGGTGCATCAGGGTGAGTACCATTCACATTTATGAATGCCTTCTTTTCCTTCTTGTGGAGACACATCGTGCTCCGGATGCTGAGGCCCAGCCTCGTCGGAGAATCAGTGGCTCCCAGGAAATGGAAGGTGCTGTCCTTCCTCAGGTTGATAGCATTCCAGCTCCCACCATTGACTCGGCAACCATGTACCATACACAGTTGACACCCCAACCACTAGTGACTGCTTACACTGATGATGAGGTGCAGCAGTCCGTAGCCAGGCCTTCCAAGCCAAGAGTTGGTCTACGGTGTCCTCAAACACCATCTGCATAGTCTGCTCCCATAACACAGCAGCCATCTAACAGCCTTGCTGCAGGCACTGAGGCCTCATTGAGGAGGAGCAGAAGGCGTGGGAGGGGGCTGAAAGTAAGATCGGGGAAAATGTGGCTAAGAGCCATTAAGGGCTGGCACAAGGTTGAGCTCATCATTTATGTAGAATTGTTCAAATTGGAATAATTGTGCGTTAAGAAATGGCTTATTTTGAATTGACTTGCTGCAGGAAGCAGTATTGTGTTTAGTTAGTTTTGGTTTAATCATTTAATCGTTTTGGGTTGTTGCGGGGGGCATTATTAATTATTGATATTTATGAAAATGTTTCTTGGACCTTTTCCATTGGTGTCTTGTGACTCATTGCAGAATTCAATGTAGATGAACCGTCATGATGCACAGAGTCATGAGTCAGAGCTGCAAACCCACCTTCCCCATTCAAGCAAACCACTTATTGATGAGCTGGCGACGTAAGGCTTTTGCTGCAGCCACATCTACATGCTGCCTCCCCTGTGGTTGTGGTGGTTCCAAAATGGCTTCTTCGCCATGCTTATCTTCCTCGTCCTCCTCCTCGTGAGGTGGTCCTGCAATCGCCACTGGAAATGCCTGGCCCCTCATGATGGCTAAGTTGTTTAGCATGCAGCACACCACAATGAATTCAGAGACCTGTTGAGGGGAGTATTGAAGGATGCCTCCAAAGCGGTCCAGGCATCGGAAGCGCTGATTGAGCACTACAATTGTGTGTTCGATGATGTTGCAGGTTGCTGCATGGCTCTCATTGTAGCGTTGCTTGGCTTCTGTGGCAGGGTTTCTGGAGGGTTGATATGGGCCAGGCGGCCAAGTCGTAATCTTCATCTCTGAACAGCCAGCCTACCCTTGTTTCTGTTGCTGAAACATTCGTGACACACTGCTCTCATGCAAGATGAAAGCATCATGTGCGCTCCCTAGATAGCGGGCATTCAATGTGAGGATGCACTGCATCTGGTGGCAGACCAGCTGTACATTTAGGGAGTGGTATCCTTGTCAGTTTCTAAATGCCACTGTGTTGTATAATGATGCTCGCAAGGCAATGTGTGTGCAGTCAATGACTCCTTGAACCTTAGGGAAGCCTGCAATTCTTCCAAACCCTAAAGCCCTCGCAATCTGGCTGTCCCTACTCATTGGGAACTTTATGAAGTCCATTCTGCGTGCGTACAGTGGCGAATGCAGCGATGTATAGCGCATTGAGAGATGCTGTATATATCCCCTGCTGCTGCCTGGAAGGAGCCGGAGGCATAGAAGGTCAGTGCCACTGTTATGTATGAATAAAGAGTATGACCAGATACTGTGAGCTCAAAGTAAAGTGTGACCTTAGTCTTTTATTTCAGGTCTCCAGAGTGCCTCTCCAGCTTGTGAGGCCTCCTTAAGTATAGGTGCTCCCAAAGGATTGTGGGATCCCTTCAGACTCCAGGGGATGAGCCCTCTGGTGGTTACAAAAGGTATTTACAGGTTTACATATATAACAACACTACCCGCCATATTCAATAGTGTAACTATTTAGAAGGTGAGTCGATCTGGGGCCTTTCTTTCCCTGGTTGATCGTCTCGGTACAAATGCTAGTTTTGGTGAGTTGTTTGTTGGGCCCTCGCTGGGCTGCTGTGCAGCTGGCCTTGCTAGGCTGCGTGGTGTGGTGAGTCCTGCTGGGCTGCTGCAGCTGATGGGTCCTGCTTCGTGGTCAACCGCTATGTCAGTTGCCACTGGTGTGTGTGTTGCGGGGTCAAAAAAGGTAGGGTCTGATGTGGGTTGCTCTGGATAGTCCATGAATCTGAGTTTGGTTTCGACCAAGTGTTTCCTGTAGATGACTCCATTTGAAAGATTAACCTGTAAATACCTTGTGTAACCACCAGAGGGCTCATCCCATGGAGTCCCGACTCCCCTCTTTGGCCACAACAGTGCCGGGAAGCCACTTGGGACCTTGTCCATAGTTCAACACAAATACAGGATCATTGATTTCAATTTCGCGTGACACCTTTGCGCTATCATGATATGTACTTTGTTGAAGCTGCCTGCTCTCTACCTGTTCGTGTAGATCAGGATGGACTAACAAGAGCCTTGTCTTAAGTGCCCTTTTCATGAGCAGTTCAGCGGATGGAATCCCAGTGAGCGAGTGGGGTCTCATGCGGTAACTAAGCAGGACTCGGGATAGGCGAGTCTGCAGTAAGCCTTCAGTTACCCTCTTCAAGCTCTGCTTGATTGTTTGCACCGCTCTCTCTGCCTGACCATTAGATTCTGGTTTGAACAGGGCAGATGTAATGTGTTTGATCCCATTGCGGGTCATGAACTCTTTGAACTTGGCACTGGTGAAACATGGCCCATTGTCGCTCACAAGAACATCAGGCAGGCCGTGCGTGGCAAACATGGCCCGCAGGCTTTCAGTGGTGGCAGCGGACGTGCTTGCCGACATTATCTCACATTCAATCCATTTGGAGTATGCATCTACAACCACTCGGAACATTTTACCAAAGAACGGGCCTACATAGTCGACATGGACCCTAGACCACGGTTTGGAGGGCCAAGACCATAAACTTAGTGGCGCCTCCCTGGGTGCATTGCTTAACTGTGAACATGTGTTTCATTTGTGCATTCAGGGCTCTAAGTCCGCATCGATACCGGGCCACCATACGTGGGATCTAGCTATCGCTTTCATCATTACACTGCCTGAATGAGTACTGTGCAGTCATTATGATGCCTGGGTGGGTGCTGTGGAGATCACTGATGAAAGTGTCCCTGCCCTTTTTGGGTACCACTACCCGATTGCCCCATAGTAGGCAGTCTGCCTGTATGGACATTTCATCTTTATCTCTTCCTGCATTTCTAATGGGACACTGGACCAGCTCCCGTGAAGCACACAGTTTTTCACCAAGGACAGTAGGGGGTCCTGGCTCATCCAGATTCTAATCTGTTGGGTGTTGCTCACTCTCGAATGCTTCCATTACCATGACTAAATCTGCGGGCTGTGCCATTTCCATCCCCGTGGTGAGCAATGGCAGCCTACTGAGAGCATTGACACAGTTTTCTGTGCCTGGCCTGTGGCGGATGGCGTAGTTGTATGCGGACAACGTGAGCGCCCATCTCTGGATGCGGGCCGATGCATTTGTATTTATCCCCGTACTTTCAGAAAAGAGGGATATCAATGGCTTATGGTCAGTTTCCAATTCAAATTTGAGCCCAAACAGATATTGATGCATTTTCTTTACCCCATAAACACACGCTAACGCTTCTTTTTCAATCATGTTGTAGGTCCTCTCAGCCTTAGACAGACTTCTGGATGCATAAGCAACTGGTTGCAATTTCCCAGATTCGGTTAGCTTGTTGCAATATGCAACCGACACCGTATGACGACGCATCACATGCTAGTACTAAACGCTGACATGGATCATACAACACAAGCAATTTATTTGAGCATAACAGTTTTCTAACTTTTACAAAGGCATTTTCTTGGCTTTTGCCCCATATCCATTCATCTCCTTTACGCAGTAAGGCATGCAGTAGTTCTAACAGTGTGCTGAGACTCGGTAAGAAGTTACCAAAGTAGTTCAGGAGTCCTAGAAACGACCGCAGCTCCATCACGTTCTGTGGCCTCGGTGTATTCTCGATTGTCTCCGTCTTCGAATCGGTGGGCCTGATGCCGTCCGCCGCGATTCTTCCCCCTAGGAACTCCACTTCAAGCGCCAGAAAAATGCACTTCGAGCGTTTTAACCTGAGCACCACTCGGTCGAGCCGCCTAAGAACCTCCTCCAGTTTCTGCAGATGCTCAACTGTGTCCTGACCTGGAACCAAGATGTCGTCCTGGAAGCTGTCCATGTTTCTCTGGAATATCGCCGCGGCTGATCGAATCCCAAACAGGCATCTGTTGTAAATGAAGAGGCCTTTATGTGTGTTGATGCAGGTGAGGCCCTTCGATTATTCCTCCAGCTCCTGCGTCATGTCGGCTGAGGTCAAGTCCAGCTTCGTGAACGTCTTTCCTCCAGCCAGCGTTGCAAAAAGGTCATCTGCCTTTAGTAGTGGATATTGATCCTGCAGGGAGAAACGATTGATAGTTACTTTGTAATTACCACAGATTCTGATGGTGCCGTCTCCTTTGAGGACTGGAACAATCGGACTGGCCCACTCGTTGAATTCGATCGGCGAAATGATGCCCTCTCGTTGCAGCCAGTCCAGCTCAATCTCCACCCTCTCTCTCATCATGTACAGTATTGCTCTCACCTTATGATGGATGGGTTGCGCCCCCGGAATTAGGTGGATCTGCACTTTTGCTCCTTGGAACTTCCCAATGCCTGGTTCGAACAGCAATGGGAACTTGTTTAAGACCTGGGCACAGGAAGTGTCATCGACGGACGAGAATGCTCGGACGTCATCCCAGTTCCAGCGTATCTTTCCCAGCCAGCACCTGCTGAGCAGCATGGGGCCATTGCCCGGTACCACCCAGAGTGGTAGCTTGTGCACTGCTCCATCGTAGGAGACCTTTACGGTAGCACTGCCGATTATGGGAATCAGCAGATAGACTTAACCTGTGATCCCAATAAGACTTTGGGGGGGAGGTGATGTCATGTATTCAACTATCATTGTAACCCATGTATAAGCTGACCTAAGTTGTACACCTTGAGAACATTGACCACAAGGGGGTGAACTTGTGGGAGACACTCCTAACCTGGACTTGCAGGTATAAAAGGGGAAGCTCCAACCACCTTCATCACTTGAGGTCTTGGTAATAAAGGTAACTGGTCACAGAGTGACCATCTCTCAAGTATGGGCCTTGTGTTCATTTATACTGTATGGTAAGGACATATCAGTTCCTTTGTGTAAGTTCTCAGTTTAATGCGAATGGGAGTCAGGACTGGCCTTGAGGCCTTGCTGTGCCACAATTTATCAAAAGTCTTTTTGCTCATAATGGACTGGCTCGCGCCCGTGTCCAGCTCCATTGACACCGGGAATCCATTTAATTCAACCTTCAGCATTATCGGGGGACATTTTGTGCTAAATGTGTGCACCCGACATACATCTGCCTCCTCACTCTGAAGCTCTGGTTCATCGTGATCCGCCGTTGATCTGTCCTCCTCTGCAACATGGTGGTTCGCAGGATTAGCAGGGTTTGCAGCTCACCTGCACATACGTTGGAGATGTCCCATTGTTCCACAGCCCTTGGAAACATATCCTGTGAAGCGGCATGAATGGAAATGATGATCACCCCCATAGTGCCAACAAGGTGTTAATGGCCTAGCATTCATCACCATTGATGGTGGACTCTGAGACATCTGCGGACGTGCAGCTGCAGGCATGTGAGGCCTGCCCTGTACGTTGCGATTCGAAAACAACATTACTTTGTTCACAGTACTAGTAACAGCACTCGTGTACTGAGAGATTTGCTTGGTATTGTCACTGGTGGCAATGAACGCCTGGGCTATCGCTATGGCTTTACTTAAGGTTGGGGCTACTACAGTCAAAAGTTTGCAAAGTATCACTTCATGGCCAATGCCAAGTACAAAGAAGTCGCTGAGCATGTGCTCCAAATGTCCTTCAAATTCGCAATGTCCTGCAAGGCGACTTAGCTTGGTGACATAGCTCGCCACTTCCTGTCCTTATGACCTTTTGTACGTGTAGAACCGGTACCTCGCCATCAGAACGCTTTGCTTCAGGTTCAGATGCTCCCGGACCAGTGTACACAAATCATTGTATGATTTCTCTGTGGGTTTCGCTGGAGCAAGCAGATTTTTCATGAGGCCATATGTTGGTGCCCCACAAACGGTGAGGAGAATTGCCCTTTGTTTGGCAGCATTAGCTTCTCCGTCCAGCTCACTAGAAGTATCGGTCGAGTCGCTCTATCCTCTCCCTCCGAAAATTTCTCCAGGAATCCCACTGTTCTCTGCATCATTGGGTTCGTCATCTGTATCTTGTTGCCAGTTGTTATTTATGAATAAAGAGTCTGACCAGATCTTACTATGAGCTCAAAGTAAAGTGTGACCTTAGTCTTTTATTTCAGGTCTCCAGAGTGCCTCTCCAGCCTGTGAAGCCTCCTTAAGTGCAGGTGCTCCCAAGGGATTGTGGGATCCCTTGGGACTCAAGGAGATGTGCCCTCTGGTTGTTACACAAAGTATTTACAGGTTTACATATATAACAGCCACAGTCACCTTCACCTCGACGGACAGTACAGTCCTGTTGGCGCTGGTAGTCTGTAGGTCTGCCTGTAGGAGCTGGCATGTCTCTGTCAGCACTTCTTTTTGGAAACACAGCTTTCTAATGCACTGCGCCTCAGACAGCTGAAGTTATGAATGATGTTCCCTGTAAACCCATGGAGGGTGGGGTAAGGCCTCCTCCCCAAACGTCTACGACCTCTTCGAATCCGTTACCCAACATGGCCAAGAACTCTTCTTCCAGCTTGACGTAGCCTGCCAATAGCAACCAGCATGATATGCTGGCGAACTAGTATTGCCCCCATTGAAATCTCTCACTGACCTTGTAAGCAAAGTGTCATGGCACATAAAAGTGCAACCGTCGCAGTCACTGACAACTTCGATATAAATATGCTGCCAATAGCGCCTGCTGCACCCTGTGACCGCCTGTTTTTTTCAGACGTTTCCTGGGGCAGTCGTTAAATGAGGCGTTAAGGCTGAAGGTTCCATCAAGGGCACCAACGCAGTTTATTGATATCATAATCACGCTAAAAAGGAAGGGCGGGGCTGTCATTTTTTGTGCTGGCACAAATCTTCTGGCCGGGTGCTAAATCCTGGATGCCTGGCATAATGCCGAAAAACAGCAATTAACCCCCCGGTGGGGCACTAACCACGAACCGAGGCGCAAATGAGCTGAAAATCCAGCTCTATTTTACCAACTTTTCAATCATTCATTTCAATCTTCTCCTTAATGCAGCTGTCTAATCTGTAGTTCTTTGTCACACGAAATGGTGTTTTTTTTTTGTACATTGTTGAGATGGTTCCAATATAGCAGAAGGGTGAAGCATGGCTGCATTTGGAGAAAATTCTAACCTTAAATCCAGTCCATACCAGACTCTTTGCATGACATGTGCAAACATTTTGCAACAATTAAGGGAAAGATTTGTTGGAGGCTGTTTTGAGAAGACAAAAGGGATAGGAAAGAGAACAAATCTTCGCTCTGCCAAGTGCCTCGGAAACTTCAGATGTACAAGCTCATGATGTTTTGTGTCACACGCTGTGTCACATGGGGCTCTTGCTCATCATCATAGCCAACAAGCACCAATATGGCACCAACGCCTAAGTATAACAGAGACACCAGTTACCATTTTACCCCAGATTATATTACAGTCTGTAGCTTGGTCCTAAATTTCCAATTTTCCAGTGCAAATTAACTTTTTTTGAGAACTATGAACGCTATAATCTCATCTTTGACGTATATTATAACCAGGGCGATCTGTACATTTGCTAGAGTTTTAATCTCCAGTTCCTCCAGACTTTTCAACAGATGGCATGGTTTACATAAAACTTTAGTAAAGTCTATCACCTTTCTTAATTCCTATACTATATTAATCTGCAGTAAGAATACTCCTTTTTAAGTATATTGGGGATTTATTTTAAATAAATGAACAACATTCGTTATGTACAGAGTGTCACACTTTCTAGTGAGATTTTATTCTATTTTTGACAAGTGTGAGCAAAAGCAAAAGTGCTTGTTGTTTCATTAACAGCTGTATTTTCATTTCAATCAGTGAAAATGCTCAAGACAGGAAATGTTCCACACATTCACAAGAATAAAATGTTGAAAAGAAAGAATATGCTTGCTTTATACTTACATTGTTGTTTTAAACTTCCCTTACATACAAATACTCCAAATGAGTGGGTCAGGATATATTAGTCTAAAGTTACTGTAATATACATTAATAAGACTCAAAACGGCAGGTACTTGAATTTGCAGTATCCATTTCACTGAATCTGTTGGAGGATGTGATTACTAGTTTCTTTTCAAATACCGTTTTCCTCATTTGTAGCTTTTTTTGTTCTAATATTTATTTTCAATTATTAAATAGAAAAGACTTTCAGTTATATTGTGCCCTTCATGACCTCAGGATGTCCCAAAGCACTTGACAACCAATGAAGTAAATTGGAAGTGTAGTCCATTCACCTATTCTGAGTGATGAAATGGACTGCTGCAGCTTGGAAGAGACCAAAAGATAAGTGGTAAGCAGCAGCTCCTCAATGAGAACACGTCAATGATAGCATTGCGAAACAGATATTGCATGGTATTTGAAAGTTAATTTTTTTTTTAATAATTTACTGTCAGCTCTATTTACTTATCTACTGCCTTTTCCTCCACCTGTGCTTAAGCCTGGTCATACTTCACAAGCGATTCCTATTTTAGTTAAATGTCTGTTCCTCAAGGACATTGTTGGTTTCTCCCTTTTCATTTTCCAGTAAAGTAGTTTTTTTTGCTATTACAAAAAATTCTGACCTTTCCTTTTTATGGTTCAGATGCATAATCATAGGGACAGCTGTACTGTGGTATTAGGTCAGCAAATTTAACTTCAGTGATTTTAAAAAGCTGATCTGGTACTAATCTAGAGGGAGGCGTCTATGGACTGAGTTGTGGGCAGAACAGAAGAACTGTGCATACTTTACCCATGATTAACAGGAGTTCATTCAAAGCTAAGCATACTTAGAGAGAGGGGAAGTTTCACCACCAAAAATCTTTACAGATTACAAACATTGGTTAATCTCACGTGGCATTGCACATGGGGAGCTAAGACCAAGTGCAATCTTCAGTTAAGGAAGCACTAGCAGGCATTGGCCAAGGGGCTTCAGGTTTTTATCAGGTGATGATGCTTGGTGATCATTTGAACTGTATTGACATGACTGTGGAAGATGTATATTTTTAATATTTCCAAAAGGCTACAATTTCATGGGCTACTCATATTCATAAGATGCCTGAAAAATGAGGAATTGGAGAATTAAAATTGAAGGAGAGTTAAACACTGGGCAGGGCGTAGGACTGCAGAGAAACTCAAACCAGGCTTTTCAGTGGGGAATTAAATCGAGCCACAGGCTCTTGTGACTGAAAAAAAGTGAAGATGGATTGAGTGCTTTCAATGGGAAAACCCTTTTAGTGCACCATTTGCAACCATCACAGTCTAATGGTATTTGGACACAATTTAAGTCAAGACCACCGATGGCCCAATCACCCAAGGCTCCACCCCACTACTGGCCAAAAACGGAGAGGCATTCATTAAGGACACCGAGGCAGTCAGGGCCCGCTGGAAGGAGCACTTCGAAGATCTCCTTAACCGAGACTCTGCTTTCAACACGAATGTCCTCGACTCCACCCCCCAGCATGCTACCCGACACCATCTCATCAAAACCCCAGCCCTGCACAAGGTAGAAAAGGCCATCTGTCAGTTCAAGAACAACATGGCATCAGGATCAGATGGAATCCCCACTGAGGCACTAAATTATGGCAGAGAAGCACTATTGGCATGAATACATGACCTCATCTCTCTTATCTGGAAGGAGGCGAGCATGCCAGGAGATCTCGGAGATGCAGTAATCATGACCATCTTCAAAAAAGGGGACAAGTCCGACTGCGGTAACTACAGAGGAATCTCCCTGCTGTCAGCCACTGGGAAAGTCATCGCAAGAATCCTCCTCAATCGTCTTCTCTCTATGGCTGAAAAGTTGCTCCCAGAGTCACAATGCGGATTCCATCCACTAAGGAGTACAACGGACATGTTCTTCACCACGCGACAATTACGAGAGAAATGCAGGAAACAGAACTAACCCTTGTACATGGCCTTCTTTGACCTCACAAAGGCCTTTGACACTGTCAACCATGAGAAACAATGGAGCGTCCAACTCCATTTCAGCTGCCCCCAAAAGTTTGTCACCATCCTCCGCCTGCTCCACGATGACATGCAAGCCGTAATCCTGACCAACGGACCTACCATAGACCCAATCCACATCCGGACCGGGGTCAATCAGGGCTGCGTCATCGCACCAACATTTTTCTCGATCTTCTTTGCTGCAATGCTCCATCTCACTCTTAACAGCCTCCCCGCTGGAGAGGAACTAAATTATAGAACCAATGGGAATCTGTTCAACCGTCGCCGCCTTCAGGCTAGATCCAAGGTCGTCCCATCCTCTGTCATCGAACTACAATATGCGAACAACACTTATGTCTGCGCACGCTCAGAGGCCGAACTCCCAGCCATCGTCAACACTTTCACCGAGGCATATGAAAGCATGTGGCTTACACTAAACATCCATAAGACAAAGGTCCTCCACCAACCTGACCCCACCACACAGCACTGCTCCCCAGTCATTAAGATCCACGGTGCGGCCTTGGACAATGTGAACCATTTTTCATACCTCGGGAGCCTACTATCAACAAGGGCAGACATTAATGACGAGGTCCAACACCGCCTCCAGTGTGCCAGTGCAGACTTTGGTCTCCTGAGGAAGAGAGTGTTTGAAGATCAGGACCTCAAATCTGGCACCAAGCTTATGGTCTACAGGGTAGTAGTGATACCCGGCCTCCTATATGGCTCTGAGACGTGGACTATATACATTAGATATCTCAAAGCGCTGGAGAAGTACAACCAGCGCTACCTCCGAAAGATCCTGTAAATCCATTGGCACCAACATCAATGTTCTCGTTCAGGCCAACATCCTCAGCATTGAAGCATTTACCACACTTGACCAGCTCCGTTGGGCAGGCCACATAGTCCACATGCCTGACACGAGACTTCCTAAGCAAGCGCTCTACTCGGAACTCCTACATTACAAGCGAGCCCCAGGTGGGCAGAGGAAATGTTTCAAGGACACCCTCAAAGCCTCCTTGATAAAGTGCAACATCCCCACCGACACCTGGGAATCCCTGGCCCAAGAATATCCAAAGTGGAGGAAAAGCATCCGGGGGGGCACTGAGCACCTCGAGTCCTGTCGCCGAGATGTCATGTATGTAACCTTCATGTAACGACACTGCAATACTGTATATATTTGAGAAATGCACACATTGACCACAGGGGTGAACTTATGGGAGACACTCCTCACGTGGTCATCCAGGAATATAAAGGGAGGTCTCACGCAGGGTCATCACTTCTTGGTCCTGTGAATAAAGGTGCAGGTCTCAGAGTGACCTTGTCCATAGAATGTGCCTTGTGTGGATTTGTGGTATTGTGTAAGGACTTTATAGTGGCGACGAGAAACGGGAATCAACGACCCACGAGAATGGCCACTGGTAGCACAGAGGAATGGTACTGTGTTGTTGAGGACTGGGACAATTTCATTGAGAGGCTTCAGCAGAGCTTTGTCACAAAGGACTGGCTGGGACATGCAGCGGCCGACAAGCGAAGGGCTCATCTAGTGACCAGCTGTGGATCAAAGACTTACGCGCTCATGAAAGACCTGCTAGCACCCGAGAAGCCGGCGGACAAAACCTTTGAAGAGCTCAGCAAGCTAATCAGTGAGCTCCTCAAACCGGCGAGCAATGTACACATGGCCCGACACAGATTTTATACCCACCGATGTCAGGAAAGACAGAGCAAACCGGACTTCGTTGTGGACCTCCGGCGCTTGGCCAGCCTCTGTAAGTTCACAGATGCCTGCAGGGGGGAGATGCTAAGGGATTTCTTTATTGAGGGCATCGGTCATGTCGGGATTTTCAGAAAGTTAATCGAGACCAAGGACTTGACCTTGGAAGCGGCGGCGTTGCTGGCTCAGGTTTTTATGGCGGTGGAGGAGGAAACCAAGATAATATACGCACGCAACCCTGACTCCAGGGGGTCAATATCATAAACGTGACTCAGAGCCCAGCAGGCAGGCAAGGGCAGTTCAACACACCCCAGGCAGCAATAGACCCCAGAACAGGTTTTCAACACAGACAATGGCAGGCTGAACGGGCATTTACGCCATCCCAGTGGACAATGCGTTCTGGGATGGGGCCATTGACACCCACTAACAGGGTACTCAAGAGCAGTTAAAGGGATAATCAGCGAGGAATGCCGGTAACAGCTCTTTTGTTCACAACAATGGGAATCTCAGTTCATGCTGGAGGTGTGGGGGCAGACATGCTGCCAGGACTTGCAGGTTTCAACAGTTCGCCTGCAGAAATTGAAACCTCACTGGCCATTTAGCCAGAATGTGCAGGAAGCCTGTAACCAGGCTAATTTACGAGGCGGATGGACCAGAAGAGGGGTCTGCGAAGCAGGATGAAGCGTGGGGCAAATCAATGGACGCTAAAGTTCAGCGGGTTCATGTGGCAAACATTCATAGCTCATATACCAAAACGCCACCTATGATGATGAAGGTCCTATTAAACGGCATCCTGGTATGCATGGAGTGGGACACGGGAGCCAGCCAGTCACTCATGAACGTTCAACAATTCGAAAAGCTATGGCCACTCAAAGCCAGCAGACGCAAACTAGAACGCATTGAGACTCAACTACGGACGTACACCAAAGAAATAATTCCAGTGCTAGGCAGTGCAATGTTGGCGGTCACACACAATGGATCAGTGAACCGGCTGCCGCTCTGGATTGTCCCAGGCGATGGTCCCGCACTGTTGGGGAGGAGCTGGTTAGCTGAGATGAACTGGAAATGGGGGGTTGTGCACGCAGTGTCATCTGTGGAGCGAAGTTCATGCTCACAGGTCCTCCAGCAATTTGAGTTGCTATTCCAAACTGGAGTCGGGACGTTCAAAGGTACCAAAGTAGTGATTCGCATCGCCCCGGACGCCAGACCCGTGCACCACAAAGCCAGAGCTGTGCCATATGTGATGCAGGAGAAAATTGAAAGCGAATTGGACCGTTTGCTGAGAGAGGGCATCATCTCGCCCGTTGAATTCAGCGACTGGGCGAGCCCCATTGTTCCCGTCCTAAAAGCGGATGGTTCGGTCAGGATCTGTGGCGACTACAAGACCACTATCAACCGGGTGTCCCTACAAGACCAATACCCGCTTCCGAGAGCGGAGGATCTTTTTGCCATGCTGCCAGGCGGCAAGCTGTTCACCAAGTTGGACCTCACTTCAGCCTATATGACCCAAGAACTGGCCGACGAATCCAAACTACTGACCACAATCACCACGCATAAGGGACTGTTTGTTTACAACAAGTGCCCGTTTGGCATTCGATCAGCGGCCGCGATCTTTCAAATAAACATGGAAAGCCTGCTCAAATCCATTCCTGGAACGATCGTATTCCAGGACAATATCCTCATCACGGGTTGGGACACCTAGGAACACCTCCACAACCTGGAAGAGGTGCTACACTGACTGGACCAGGTAGGCCTGTGACTCAAGAAACCGAAGTGTGTGTTTTTGGCTCCCGAAGTCGAGTTTCTGGGCAGGAGGGTTGCTGCAGACGGGATTCGGCCTACCGAATCCAAAACAGAGGCGATTCGACGAGTGCCCAGGCTCTGCAACACATCGGAGTTGTGTTAATTTCTGGGACTCTTGAACTATTTCTAGAACTTTCTGCCGAACTTAAGCACATTGTTGGAGCTGCTACACGTGCTCCTGCGTAAGGGTTGCGATTGGTTTTGGGGGACTGTCAAGAACGGGCTTTCAATTGGGCGTGTAACTTATTCTGTTCAAATAGGTTGTTGACCCTGTACAGCCCCTGTAAGAAATTGGTTCTGACATGTGATGCATCGTTCTATGGGGTTGGGTGCGTGTTGCAGCAGTACAATGCTGAGGGGCAACTCCAACCTGTGGCTTATGTTCTCTCAAGCAGAACGAGGATATGGGATGTTTGAGAAGGAAGCACTTGCATGTGTCTATGGGGTGAAAAAGATGCACCAGTACCTTTTTGGCAGGAGATTCAAATTAGAAATGGACCACAAGCCGTTAGCATCCCTGTTGTCAACAGCAAGACCGTCAATGCCAACGCATCAGCTCGCATACAGCAATGGGCTCTCACGCTGGCTGCGTATGACTACACCATCCGGCACCGGCCGGGCATTGAAAATTGCACTGACGCGCTCAGCAGGCTTCCACTGGCCACCACTGAGGGGGCAGCAGAGCAAAGCGCTGAGATGGTCATGGCCGTTGATGCCTTTGACAGCGCAGGCTCCCCCAATCACAGCCCGCCAGATCAAAATCTGGACCAACAGAGATCCCCTCCTATCTTTGATTAAGAAATGTGTCCTGACTGGGGATTGGGCGTCCGCACACGGAGCATGCCCTGAGGAGGTCAGACCGTTTCACAGGCGGATGGATGAGCTCTCCATCCAAGCCGACTGCCTACTATGGGGTAGTCATGCCCCAGAGGGGCAGGGAAGCTTTCATCAGGGAACTCCACAACGAGCACCCAGGCATCGTGCTGATGAAGGCCATTGCCCGGTCACACGTTTGGTGGCCGGGAATTGATTCAGACGTGGAACGCTGTGTTCGCAGGTGCCAATGTGTGCTCAGCTGGGAAATGTCCCCAGGGAGGCCCAGCTCAGCCCGTGGCCCTGGCCCACCAGGCCATGGTCATGCATTCACGTAGACTACGCGGGCCCGTTCATGGGGAAAATGTTTCTCATCATGGTTGATGCGTACTCGAAATGGATCGAGTGCATCATTTTAAATTCGTACATAACATCCACCACTGTGGAGAGTCTACGTGCGGTCTTTGCGACCCATGGTTTGCCGGACATCCTTGTTAGCGATAATGGCCCATGTTTCACCATCTACGAATTCCGGTAATTCATGTCGGGTAATGGCATCAACCATGTCAGGACAGCACCGTTCAAGCCTCCAATGGCCAGGTGGAACGTGCGGTCCAAATCATAAAACAAGGCAAGCTCAACGCATCAGCTCGCATACAGGTCCCTCCCTTCAATGCCGCCTATCACGCCTCCTGCTGGCCTATAGGTCCCAAGCCCACTCGCTCACGGGGGTCCCGCCTGCGGAGCTCCTTATGAAACGTACACTCAAAACTCGGCTGTCCCTCATTCATCCTGTCTTGTCCAACATTGTTGAAGGCAAGCGCCAGTCCCAAAATGAGTACCATGACCGTAATTCAAGGGAGAGATGTCTAGAAATTGGTGACCCCGTATTTGTTCTCAATCACGCTTTGGGGCCCAAATGGCTTGAGGATACTGTATTAGACAAAGAGGGGAACAGAGTCATCGTGGTTAAACATAACAATGAGCAGATATGCCGCAAGCATCTGGACCAAGTAAAAAAAAGGTTCAGCATGGACTCTGAGGAACCTGAGGAAGATCATGAGATGGTATTCACACCACCGTCAGGTAACGAGCAACAAGAACATTCAGCAGCATGCACAGTCCCTGCGGTCAGCCCGGACAGACCGGAATCACCACAGGGGACAGACACGCATGCCAAGGCTCAACAGCCAGAGCCCCAACTGCGGCGCTCCACGAGGAAGCGCAGACCACCCGAAAGACTTAACCTGTGATCCCAATAAGACGCTGGGGGGGAGGTGATGTCTGCAATACTATATATATTTGAGAAATGCACACATTGACCATAGGGGGTGAACTTGTGGGAGACACGCCTCACCTGGTCATCCAGGTATATAAAGGGAGGTCCCACGCAGGGTCATCACTTCTTGGTACGGTGAATAAAGGTGCAGATCACAGAGTGACCTTGTCCATAAAATGTGCCTCGTGTGGATTTGTGGTATTGTGTACATTACAGAGAGCATGCAAAAATCAAACGCAGGCAGTGGAAGGAGTGTGCGGCAAACCAGACTCCCCACCCACCCTTTCCTTCAACCACTGTCTTCCCCACCTGTTACAGAGACTGTAATTCCTTCCTTGCACTGTACAGCCACTTGAGAACTCACTTTTAGAGTGGAAGCAAGTCTTCCTCGATTTCGAGGGACTGCCTATGATGATGATCGTGACATAGAATTCTCCATAAGGAATTGTTGACAAGTGACAAATAAAGCAATTTTAATAATATAGAGTTACCACTATATTAACCTCTATTTTGTTTTGCTCGATACACTTCAAAAATAGTTTTATTTTTAGTCCTTAATAGTGAGTGTTTGCGACATAATTGAAGGATACTGCCTTGAGGAAGTTGTTGCAATGACCCATTAAGCAGTCATCATTAATTGAAAAATAGTTATTAGATAATTCATGATTATTTATACATGTTAATTCAGCTTCCTCACATTGCTGCATTAAGCAAGTGTTGTGGTAGTCATTTTATGCCACTAGCGAAATGTTGGAAGTGATGGGGCTGCAAGAACATATCTTTTCAAATGCGACTTCATTCCACCGACTATGCAATCTCCCACCCCTAAATCTCACAAATGTTACAAGATCCGTGCAGGTATGCAACATGGTTTTTGAAGTGTCCCAGACACAAGACCTCCACAGGGTAATTTTGCAGAAAAGAAACATTCCAGAAATGGCATTGCAGACTCACACGCGATTAAAAGATCAGGCTGATTGTTCTGTACTGTACTAAGGTTTTTTCTTTTTACAGACCATTAACTGGGGTTTGCACTAGAATCTTTACTACTGTACATAACATCTCATGCATGGAGCTTACACAGTGGAAACCTCACCAGTCACCTCCTGTTTAAGGTAATTTTATTCTATACTAGCATCTTAAAAGGTTTCCATCCTGTTTCAGTAACTGAAAGAAGATTTGTCTGTAGCTACTATTACACATGATAAATTCAGTAATGGCATGTATTCTCCACATTATTAAAAAGTGATATTACTTTAGTTATGTTTTGATGACCTCAGTGGTTGCCCATTAATACTTCTGTATGTTCGACTATTTTGTGGATAGCTTCAGACATGGTGAGTAATGCTAGAAAGTTATGAGTTGTGGTCAGACACTATGTCATCAGGAGTAGACATGACCATAAGCAGTGGTGCAGCTTCAAAAGTGAAGGGGGGGCGAATTAAGTGTTGCAAATCCCGAGTCATCCTTGTGAGATGTGTGTCTAGTTTAAAAACAAGGGGCTAGAACCTCCACTATTTTTGCATGCTTAACAGACACTTAACTCCCATTTTACTGCTGAAATGATGTATAACGCACATATATCGCCCATTTTGGCACAAAATTGAAACTGACGGGTTTTTTTTAGGAGACTTACTGCCGAGCGTTATTTTCCCAATGGGCTTAATGCCGGGAAAACATATTACCGCCCGCCCACTTTTTTGGGGGCGGAGTCAGCAGAACTGGCAAAATCAATGCCCATAATATCGCCCAGCGTTACTTTCCGCACGGAATTAACACCGAGATTCAATATGAACGCCTGGCCACTATTTTTTGTTGTAAAGAGAATTTTTACCCAAACTACTGGCCATGGAAATTGCCCATCATCAATTTCACCACCTTGCACACATATCGCCCGCAATATCGCTCACTCAAAAAAACGCCCACAAAAAGTGGAACTAACCAGAATAAACTCCAGCGGTGTGGCTGGCATTTGTTCAATCCCACTCTTACGTGAGGAGCTGATATCAGAAAGATTTGCTTGAAAGAGCGCTGATGTGAATGACAATGCTGACACACTGCTGCGTATGTGCAGCTCAGACATCAATGGTGCCAATCACTTTGGTGCCAGTAAAATTTACGTTGATTGATGTTAAGTTGTATTTAACCCTTTCATGGTAAGGAATCACCAGTGTGTAACGGTCCAGCTATCTGAGATAATGCGCAACAAGGTTATGTTCAATAACAAAGTTTAATACCAACATTGGTCTGAAATCATAAGTATCACAGGCAATAACATCCAACCCCCGCCCACACCCTACTTTCTCCACCATTGACATAAATCACATGTTCAACATTTCCAGCAACACAGAATACAAAGGCAAAGCAGGAGCATGGTCCCCAGCCCCTGTACATTGCAACAAATTGCATACACCCAGATGGAGATATAACACAGCCATCACCTGCAGACATGCACCTCACTTTCCTTCCCCCCCTCTCCTTCTTCTCCCCACCTCTACCCCTTCCCCTCCTCATTCTACGGCGCCTGGCCGAGGAGCTCCTTAGGCGCTGCCTCATTGGGGGGGAATGAAGGCAGATGTGGTCATTGCACAGGTACGGGAGCAGGGGGGTGCCGAGGGGAGAACATTCTCTGATGCAGAAGCAGGATCTTGGTCCTTGCTCTCATCTGTCGTTCACAGTGGTGGTGCAGCACCTAGGGGTGGAGTGCCATGCTCGGGGACCACTGGGAGGCCTGTGGCAGCAGTGTTCCTGACTACCAGCTCCAGGGCCTCCTCCATCCCTTCCATGTTATATTATATTTGTTGGACAAAAACTCGGTGCCAACTATGTTCTTGGTGCTTAGTAGGCTTTTTGCTACTAGTGAATCTCTGTCATGCCTTCCACAACAGCCACATAAGCACACACCACAGCCACACACACTTTCAGTCCCTCTGAGGTCCCTCTCTCTCTGTCTCCTCTTCTGCGCATGTCATGATGACCCTTGGCCTTCATAATCGTGGGAATCGAGTGTTGCCATGCCGTTGCTAAGGATGGCCATGCTTTACGGCAGGAGGTCAAAAGAATTTAACGCCACTGCCCATTTGATATTGCTCACGCTAACGCCCATTTTCAAAAATGTACACTCGGTATTTTGAGAATGGTCGAGAAGCCGGCGATCTGAAAACCCTTTTTTAATGCCTACGTCAGAAGTAACACCCATTTTTGGGCGCTAAGCACAAAAGTGGAGGTTCTAGCCCAAGGTCTTAAAAACAGTGGAATGACTGCTGTCAGGGTCCAGATGTGTTTTTCATGTGACTAATTCTCCATATTTTTTCATATTACATATACAACTGAAGCAAGAATTATATCTTGCGTCCAGTAATGGCTTCAAGTAATCATTCTTTAAAAATTCTCTATATATGCTCATGAACACAGGAGTACTCATTAACTTTTGGTTGAGGGGTAAAATTCCTCATGGTGATTTACTCCAGGTCTGCTCTCATAAACCCATCTTAAGGTGCCATGAAGATTGGGGCTGGCAGTGAGAGTGAGATCTGGTCTGGCAGAGGGAGCAGAATCAGGTTCAGGACTCATCGGTGGGTTAAGCATCAACTGGAATTGTAACCTTTTGTCAAAAAACACACAATGAACAGAATTAGGAATTACATCATATTTAATTTGTAGAGGTTTTTAAATTTACACACTCCATTGCACTCTCAACTGGCCCCAACTTCAGGAATGTTCCTTATCTATATTTTGTTAGGCAGACTAGAAAGCAGGGAGGTTATGCTTAAATTGTATTATAATCTGGTTAGGCCACAGCTGGAGTACTGCGTGCAGTTCTGGTTGCTGTATTATAGCAAGGACATGATTGCACTAGAGAGGGTGCAGAGGAAATTTACTAGGATGCTGCCTGGAATGGAGAATCTTAGCTATGAGGACAGATTGGATAGGCTGGGTTTGTTCTCATTGGTACAGAGGAGGCTGAGAGGAGACCTCATTGAGGTGTACAAAATTTTGAGGGGCCTAGATATAGTGGATAGCAAGGGCCTATTTCCTTTGGTGGAGGGGTCAATTACGAAAGGGCATAGTATTAAGGTGGTTGGTGGAAGGTTCAGAGGAGATTTGAGAGGAGGCTTCTTCACGCAGAGGGTTGTGGGAGTCTGGAACTCACTGCCTGGAAGGGTGATGGATGCAGAAACACTCACCACACTTAAAAGGTGCTTGGATGGGCACTTAAAGTGTCGTAACCTGCAGGGTTATGGACCTCGAGCTGGTAAGTGGCATTAGACTGGATAACCCCTTGTTGGCTGGTGCAGATACGATGGTAAGTACTGCACCGAATCAAACATGGCCAGGGTGATCTCCTGGACTAGTTTTGATCGCCTGGATGGGTCGGAGAGAAATTTTCCCAAACTTTATTTCCCCAATTGGCCAGGGTTTTTATCTAGTTTTTGCCTCTCCCAGGAGATCGCATGGCTCCAATTGGGGTAGAGTGTTGAATGTTGCGGTGCAGGAGGTGTCGCAGTTGTGTGAGGTGGACGGGTTGGGCTGGGTGCTCTTTACCTTTCCACCATTGTTCATTGATTGGTTTATTTGTAACCATCGGGGCTGTTGACCGAGGGCCGTGTGGTTCTTTGTTGGCCGGCATGGACACGATGGGCCGAAATGGCCTCCTTCTGCGCTGTGTTTCTATGTTTCTAAATTTTTTCCTCAGCAACCCCACCTCTAAAAAAATCCTTTCCATCCTTTCCCTACCCGAGAGAACAATTGGGGATTTATATATTTTTTTAATGTCCTGATGAGTGTCCCTAAAGATTACCCCAACTCAAAACAAATCTGCCTTCTTGCTATATTTCTTGATGGACATTGTTGCGTGCTGCTTGACCTGAATTAAGGAAATTCAACTACAATGCACTTTGATTGGAAACAGAAAAAAACATTCAATTTCTTTGTAATAAACTTAAAACAAATGCTCACACTACAAAACAGGCCTCTTCAAAGATAATTCAGTATTGGCAAGAAAGCACCAATAAAGTCTGCCGGCAGATTACTAGTGAAACATGAGTTTTATTTGTCATAATGCAGCTTGCACAATGGCCTTCTATAACGTGCAGTTGCAATCAGGTGCGGTGTAGCATAGCAATTACTCGAAGCACTAGCCTCTCGTCATTCACTATCTTTCTCCAAAACATAATACTATTGAAATGAATTAGAGTAACTGAGTGAATTCTATCTCTTCATTCCTACTGTAGTGTTTATGATCGCACAGATGTACATTTGCAGAGCTCCCTTTTTTTTAGGACACTGCACCAATGAGATTGGGACTGGTGGCTGGGTGAGTTCAGAACTAGCAGCAGCTCCTGGAATTTTAGTGGGAGTGGGAGAGCAGCCACAACAGCGGATTATAGTATTGCTATTTGGTTCATAAACCGTACAATGAATTTCTCAGCTCTGACAATGCTTCCTTGCAGAAATTTAATTTGTTGGAAAAAAACCTATTTTGAATGCATTCTACACAGTGAGTACAATGAGGCATTACAGTGCTGACTGTTACTCTTTGCTATCATTCAGAACACTTTCTCTCATGGAACAATGTTAGGTCCTTTTCCTACCTGCTGAATCCTGGGCTGTTAGAACTAAGCCTGTAAAGCTAGGTGGCAAATAATGATCAATTTTCTTTGGCAACGACTGCTGCCAATGAAATTGAAGTAGTTGCACATGTGCAATTTGCAAATGGCAATGTTTTTTTACCCAGAATGCTCCCAACAATAGAGTAGGCCCTATCAATAGTGCAGAGTCCTGGTGCGTGGAGAAAGTTTGGTGTGGGAGGCAGATCCTGGGGGTGCGCAGTATTGCCAGTCGGGTGATAGAGATGGAAAGCGACGGGGTGGAGGTGGCGGAACGCAAAAGGGCAATGAAGCCGGCCGAGAGGCTTTGTAAACACCCGGTGCAGGCCTCAAGCCCTGATCAATAACCTACAGGCCCCACTTTTACACCGAGGGGTTGGCAGCATTGCTACTGTCGAACAGAGCCACCTCAGGAAAAGACAATCTGCGGCAGCAAAATTCAGCAAACGTCCATTTTTACTAATTCTCTCCTCCTTTCCCTTCACACGGAGCTCACACTCTGAACAAATATATCTCTACAACCCCCCGCAAAATTATTAAACATTAAGGGGACTAAATTGTCCTGCGCTCTGAGTGGAGGCGGTAACCTTTTGTGGCCGGGACTTTTAATGCCTGGTGCGGAAATCCTGCCCCGACGTGGAATCACCCTTGCCGCCCCTGAAAGGAAGTGGAGCACAATCACCCGTGCTCCGCTTCCCAGGGCACTACTGGGGCAGTGAGTTAAGCGCTACATGGATGCTCTGCGTAACGCTGGTGCTCCAACACCCTCCCCTTAAATTAAAGGGGAGGGCCACTGCTCACTCTGCACGGCCTCTGATGGCCACCGGGCAGCATGCGACTGGGCCAGCAGCCCAGCACCCAAAACGGAATGCCAGGCCATACGATGGTGACCCGGACCACGCTAGGGCCACCATAGTACAGTCAACCCGAGAGTCGGCCAACAAAAAAGATGGTGGGCTGGGGCACTGGCACCTTCCCCTTTAATCACCACACCGAGAGCGGATGGCTGCCAGCTTCACGACCCACGAAGCTGGCGTTGACATCCATCTGCGCCGGCCACGTGGCTTTAACGGGTCGGCACGGGGTGGTTGGGGGTCGCCTCCTCAACCTTCCAGGCAATTTCCCGGGAGGCAGTAGTGCCCCCCTCCCCCAGGCGAAAACTGCCTGCTGAAGGCGCTAACTGTTATGTATTAATGCTTGGGGGTCACCAGACATCAGAGGGCGCCATGGTCGGAAGTCATCGGGCTACACGCATGTGGCATGTGTGCTTGGTCACCTGTATATAAGCTAGGTCTTTGTTATGCTGGCACTCTTGGGCTGGAATAAAGATGGATTAGGTTGCACCTTGAGTCATTACAATTGGCAACGAGGTAAGTTAAGAACCATTGCATGCACAATGGGCACTGTTGGAATCCCGGAGAGATTTGTGGAGGGCGAGGATTAGGTGGATTTTGTCGACAGCCTGGATCAGTATTTTGTGGCCAACAGCATGGAGGCAGAGGCCTACGCAGTTAAGCACAGGGCAGTTCTCCTCACCGTTTGTGGTCCAAACATTTACAGCCTCATGAAGAATCTTCTCTCGCCTGTACGTCCGGCGTAAAAAGGTACGAGGAGTTATGTACGTTGGTGGGTAACCATCTGAAGCCAAAAGAGGGGTCATCATATCACGCTACCGTTTCTACACGCATGTTCGTGCTGAGGGCCAGAACGTGTCGGGATTTGTCGCCGACCTGCGACGTCTTGCTGAACCATGTAAATTCGAGAATATGCTGGATGACATGCTGCGTGATGTCTTCGTGGTAGGCATCAGCCATGATGCGATCCTCAGGAAGCTGTTGGCTGCAGAGATGCTGGATTTGAAAAAGGCCATCGCGACTGCCCAGGTATGCATGACGACAGATGAAAATTTGAGGCATGATGAGTCGGAGTTCCACGGCAAATACTGTAAACAAGATGGCGTCGTCTTCGGGCAGAACTGCTCACGTGAAACCTGCTACTGCTCAGAGCCCGCCAACTGGTTCGATCCAGATTTCACCCTGTTGGCTTTGTGGGGGCAATCATCGGCCTCATCAGTGTCGATTTAGACTATACTCATGCAATGGATGTTCGAAAGTGGGGCATCTTCACAGGATGTGTCCACAATGGAGCAAGCGTGGTGTGGCTCACCACGTGGTTGATGAGGACTGGTTCAGTGATGGCCCAGATACGCAACCCGAGGAGGAAGTGAATTAACTGTATTCGTTCCTGAGAAAGAGCCAGCCGATAGTCGTTTATGTGAAGCTGAATGGCGTGCCTGTATCAATGGAGCTGGACACGGGTGCGAGCCAATCAATAATGAGCCAAAGGACATTCGATAAGCTGTGGGATACTAAGGCTGCAAAACCGAAGCTGAGTCCAATCAATGCCAGGTTGCGTACTTACACTCATACCGGTGCTCGGCAGTGCAGCAATCGAGGTGTCATATGGCGGTGTGGTTCATGAGCTACCATTATGGATCGTCCCAGGTAATGGTCCAATGCTGTTCGGCAGCAATTGGCTCGAGAAAATCAAGCTGAACTGGAATGATGTCAAGATGTTGTCCTCGGTGGATGATACTTCATGTGCTCAAGTATTGAAAAAGTTTCCTTCTTTGTTTGAACTGGGCATTGGTAATTTTCAGGGAGCCAAGGAACAGATTCACCTGGACTTCAATGCAAGGCCTGTCTATCACAAAGCTCGGTCTGTTCCTTACTTGATGAAGGAGAAGATTGAAATTGAGCTTGACAGACTCCAGCGCGAAGGGATCATATCATCGGTCGAGTTTAACGAGTGGGCTAGTCCCATTGTTCCTGTGTTGAAGAGTGATGGCACTGTCAGGATTTGTGGAGACTACAAGGTTACGATTAACCGATTTTCGAAACAGGATCAGTATCCGTTACTGAGCGCTGAAGACGTGTTCGCCATGCTAGTTGGTGGAAAGTTGTCCACGAAACTGGATCTGACATCGGCCTATATGACCCAGGAGCTTGTCGACACTTCGAAGAAACTCACCTGCATCAACACCCATAAAGGACTGTTCGTCTACAACAGGTGTCCTTTTGGGATTCGTTCAGCTGCAGCCATATTTCAGAGGAATATGGAGAGTTTACTGCAGTCCTTTCCGAGAACTGTCATATTTCAAGATGACATTCTGGTCACAGGTCGCGATACTGCTGAACATCTGAACAATCTCAATTTTCAAATCAATGGGCCTGATGCCATCAGCATCTGGACAAAGTGGGACTCAGGCTGAAACGCTCGAAGTGTGTACTCATGGCACCTGAAGTCGAATTCCTCGGGAGGAAGGTTGCTGCTGATGGCATCAGGCCCACTGATTCAAAAACTGAGGTCATCAAAAATGCACCCAGGCCTCAGAATGAGACAGAGCTGCGTTCGTTCCTTGGGCTACTCAACTACTTTGGTAATTTCTTACCCAGATTGAGCACTTTACTGGAGCCACTGCATGTGTTACTAAGAAAAGATGACAACTGGGTCTGGGGTGCATCTCAAGATAGAGCCTTTGAGAAAGCCAAGAATCTGCTATGTTCAAACAAGTTGCTTGTTCATTATGATCCGCGTAAGCGTCATGTATTGGCCTGTGATGCTTCATCATATGATGTTGGCTACATACTCCAATAAGCAAATGAATCGGGCAAGCTACAACCTGTTGTGTATGCTTCGAGAAGTCTGTCTAAAGTGGAAAGAGCTTACAGTATGGTAGAGAAAGAAGCTTTGGCCTGTGTGTATGGGATAAAAAAAATGCACCAGTACCTCTTTGGTTTTCGTTTTGAACTAGAAACGGATCACAAGCCACTCATTTCATTATTTGTGGAAAGCAAAGGTATTAATACAAATGCATCATCCCGCATTCAAAGGTGGGCGCTGACATTGTCTCCCTATGATTATGTCATCCGTCATAGACCTGGTACTGGTACTTCCCTACTTTTATATTCCATCCCCTTTGCAGCAAAGGTCAAGATTCCAGCCATCGAACGTCCCCTGCCATTCAGAAACCTGTCCAATCGTGCGCGCGTGTGTATGTGTGTGTGTGCGCAATGGCCCGTGAGGGTTGCTGGATAAACGATCGTCTGCCCCGGAGAAGCGGGGGGCTGACGGAACGTTGAGCGGATTACATTTCCAACCGCTGCCTTCGTTTGTACATTTTCTTTTTTTAAACGCCCTTCTCTGTTTTATTTAACACCGTTTATGTAAACACTATTTTATCACTTGAAACGTACAATTTGTAGCCCAGATTTCCCCAGCGAGGAATCACAGACTTGCCATGGTTGGTTAAAACACTGGTCAGACGCCCCGCACCCTGTTAATTAAAGGCAGTGACCTGACCAGCACCCCACCTCCCCTTCTCTAATTAATCACTGGGCCCTGGAATATCGTGGGTCGCCCCAACCTGTGTTAGAACACCACCGCAGTTCGGGGCTATAAATGGAGCTGGAGCGCCGGGCCCTGGGACATCATGGGCAGAGGTGCGGCGAATGAGGGTATGGGGGCCCAGAAGAGGCGAGGGCCCAAGGGTAGCACGGGCCAGCCCAGACTGCGATATGTGCGCACCAGGGCCGTGCAGCAGAGCTGGTCTCCAGTCATCCTGGGTAACCCTTGCCACTGGACCAAGACCTAGCTCTGTCAAGTCCGTGTGATGGCTGGTGTGCAATGGTCACCACACGTTAACAAAATCCACGCACAGGCATCTTCCAACCCGCTCAATTAGAGTTCAGGACTGGAAGATCGGGTCCTTCGTTGAAACATCTGCGAACTCTCATGGAAGCAAGTCATCTTTGTTTCGAGGGACCGCCTGTAATGATGATGGTACTGAGAATTGTGCCGATGCACTGAGTTATCTGCCCTTACCCACAACTGAGATGGAGATGCCTCAACCTCAGATCTACTGTTAGTAATGGATGCTTTTGAGAGTGAAGGAACCCCTGTCACAGCACAACAAGTTAGGATCTGGACCAGCCATGACCCTATTTTATCGGTTGTGAAACGGTGTGTACTCAGTGATGATTGGTCTGCCATACCTATGGAGATGCGTGAAGAGACCAAACCTTACAACCATCGCAAGGATGAGCTGTCCATTCAGTTACTGTTTACTGTGGGGTAATCGTGTAATCATGCCTAAGAAAGGTAGAGAAAAATTTGTACGTGAACTTCATAGCACTCATCCTGGTATTGTCATGATGAAGTCCATTGCTAGGTCTCATGTATGGTGGCCTGGAATTGACTCTGATCTGGAATCATGCATGCATCAGTGCAATACTTGCATGCAACTAAGTAAAGTGCCAGTGGAATCTCCGCTGAGTCTTTGGTCGTGGCTATCCAAACCATGGTCGAGGATCCACATTGATTTTGCGGGCCCATTCCTAGGAAAGCTGTTTTTTGTCGTAATAGATGCATATCCTAAGTGGATAGAGTGTGTTATTATGTCATCCAGTACGTCTACAGCTACCATTCAGAGCCTTCGTATCATGTTTGCTACTCATGGTTTGCCTGACATTGTTGTGAGCGACAATAGATCTTGCTTCACAAGTCTTGAGTTCCAGGAGTTCATGAAACTCAATGGCATCAGACATGTGAGATCAGCTCCATTCAAGCCTGCTTCTAATGGTCAAGCAGAGCGTGCCATTCAAATGATCAAGCAAAGTATGAAACGTGTAACTCAGGGCTCACTGCAGAGACGATTGTCATGTATATTGCTCAGTTACAAGTCAAGACCTCATACGCTTACTGGGGTTCCTCCTGCTGAACTACTGATGAAGAGAAATCTCAAGACCAGGCTTTCTCTTGTTCATCCTGATTTGAATGATCGTGTTGAAAACAGATGTCAAAGTCAGCAATGGTGTCATGAACATGTTGTCTTGTCACGTGGCATCTCGGTCAGCGATCCGGTTTATGTACTGAACTGTGGCCAAGGTCCAAAGTGGATCACCGGCACTGTTAAAGCCAAGGAGGGTAACAGAGTGTTTATTGTAATGCTCAAGAATAGGCAAACATGCAGGCAACACCTTGACCAGGTTAAACTGCGGCACACGGATGAACTGGAACCGAGTGAGGAAGATGCAGTCAGTGACCAACCAACCATTGTTCACTCATCAGAGGACTCTACTGACATTACTGACTCTGAACCTTCAGTCTCTGATGTGGTTATGACCACTCCCATCAGATCGGCTACTCAGCCCTCAGTCTCAACGGACTCAGAATGCTCGCCCAGAGCCAAAGTTGAACTGAGACGATCAACTCGTGAGAGGAAAGCCCCAGACCATCTTAATTTGTAAAAAGACTGTTGTTAAGATTTTAAAAGGGTGATGTTGTTATGTATTAATGCTTAGGGATCACCAGACATCAGAGGGCGTCGCGGTCAGAGGTCATTGGGCTGTACGCATATTGAATGTGTGCTTGGTCACCTGTATATAAGCTGGGTGTCTTTGTCATGCTGGAACTCTTGGGCTGGAATAAAGATTGATCAGGTTGCACCTGAGTGAGTTTACAGTAACCAGACTCATGAATCATTACACTAACGGGGCTATAAAAAGGGGCAATTCTTCCCCTAATACGTAAACTAACCTACAATATTACTTTACATTATTATTAAACCAACGCAGAACTCCACAGATTCCACATATTTATGTGATATTACAATATTATTATACATTAATACTTAAAACAGCACAGCTTCTGGTCATTGGCAGCAGTCACTCTGTATTTTTTTTAAATTTCTTCTTGGGATGTGGGTGATGCTGGCACTGTAGCATTTAATGGCCATCTCTAGTTGCCGTGAGAATAGGAAGAGTCGGCCACGTAGTGTATGACTGGAGTCACGTCTGGACCATCCTGAGTAGGGGAGGCAGGTTCCCTTCCCTGAAGGACACTAATGAGCAGTTTGTTTTATTGACAATCTGGCAGCTTTCACAGTCAATTTTTCTGGTGCCAGCCGACAAATTTCCAGATTTAATGATTCAATTTCACAACTTGCAATGGTGGGATTTGAATTTACGACCACTGGTAATTGAAATTTCCACTTAGGACATGGAGCTTTCGACTGGCCTAATATCAGTTCATGGATCTCCTAATGTGTCAGGGCGCCTTACCATAGAGTCCTGACTCCCAGCAGACTGTACCATTTCATCTGTCTCTTTACCATGAACCTTTGCAATATATTATTAAATAAATCCAGCATTCGTATGGTTACCTGAAGTATTGTATAAGCCATTGGCAGTTTGGAAGAGCTGTCATGCATAACATGATGCTCTTTCAATCAGTGCGTTCTCTAGACTGTAGGGTGAAATGTTCTCTTTTCTACTGCCTTAAATTGTAGCGACAGATCTCATTAAATCCTGAGTTACCTGATGGTTGACAGTTGGTTGGACAGCATCAAAGAAAAGTTGCATGAATGTACACTGTACTACTCAAGCAAATATTATCTGAGCCGACAGGTACAGACTTATAGGCATATCTGCCAATACTTCCTCCATTTGCCTCCGATGTCAATAACTAGTTGTGAAAGGACTTACGCAGACATTAGTTCCTGCTAGAGTGCACCAGATATTGAATATCCTGCAAATAACAGAGATAGCAACATCACATAAGAAATATTTTTTGTACTGGTAACTACTGTCTAATTGGAAAGTGAATAAATCACCTTCAGTGCATAATTTTATTGCTGTTTTGTCCTGGATACGCACGTGTAGATTAAAGGTGAAGTGAAACGACTTTAATTGAAGAGGTACTCCAGTCTGGTGTTAATTACTGATGTAAATCTTCTGCTGATTTTATCTGGAAATTAAGAAACAGTGCAGGGTAAGCAGTTTAATAATTCCTAAGAGAACTCTCTGCTCTTCTTTCAATAATGCCATGAGATTTTTATTTCTACCTGAGAGGACAGATGGGGCCTCAGTATAATGTCTGATCGGAAAGATGATATCTCCCAGCATTCCCTCAGTACTGCACTGAAGTGTCAGTCCAGATTTCGTGCTCAAATCTGTGGAGTGAGGCTTGAACCCACAGCTTATGATTCAGAGGTGACTGTGCTTTCATTGGGCCCAAATTTGGCCAGTACAGATTTCTGGCGCACTCACCAGAGGTGAGCCGCTTTTGTAGAACTCCAAGGGCACAAAAAATCTTCGGGCCGAGTTTGGTCACTCCCCAGCCTCTCCTCGATGGTGGCGTAGCATGGCAACTGGATTCGGGGGCGAAGCCAGGTCCCGGTGCTGAAAACAGTGCCGGGACCTCTGCACATGCATGCTAGAGTGCGCGCACATGCGCAGTAGCTCCTTGGCCCCAGAATCTGTGAGAGTGTGCTGCAGGCTGTGTGGGAGGGGCTGAAGTATGCTGCCCCTATCCCTGTCCGAATGGGCTCCCTCATCGGCGGCCTGCTGTCTTCCCGGGCCATGTTTTGAACCTGTGGAATTCTCTACCACAGAAAGTTGTTGAGGCCAATTCACTAAATATATTCAAAAAGGAGTTAGATGAGGTCCTTACTACTAGGGGGATCAAGGGGTATGGCGAGAAAGCAGGAATGGGGTACTGAAGTTGAATGTTCAGCCCTGATCTCATTGAATGGCGGTGCAGGCTAGAAGGGCCGAATGGCCTACTCCTGCACCTATTTTCTATGTTTCTATGTTTCTATGTGTTTTGGTAGGACTTCTATTTTTTTATTTGTTATTGATTGATTGATTGATTGCTTATTACTTTGGTCTAGGTGCTTTAGGTGCAGGGTTCCTTCTATTTTTTTTTGTTAATTAATTGTTTATTACTTTTTGTGCTTTGTTTAGTGCTTTGTAAGTTTTGGTGCTAGATGCAGGTCCTCTCACCTTCCATGTATTTTTTATTTGTTATTGAATGCTTATTTTTGTGCTTTATTTAGTGCTTGGTGCTTTAGAATGTACTTACCTGCGCTGATTTCTTAACTCTCCGCAAGTGTTTTCTGTGCGGCCACAAGTGGCCACATATGCTGGCCTAAGTTAGTTTGGAGCAACTATTAGCTGTCCAAACTGGCTTAAGTGGCCAAAACAGTCGTAGGTGGCTGGTAACGCCCCCTTTTGAAAAAAAAAATTAAACTAAACAAAATCCTAACTAACTCACTTATACTGGCTCAAATTAAATGTGCAGAATGGGGATTTTTAAGATACTCCAGGAAAATCAAGTTGCTCCAAAAAAAACGGAGCAACTCCTGGGGAAATTTGGGCCCATTAAACCAGGGCTAGCACAAACACTGGAACCTTCAACTTTGATGGGGGTGTAAAATGGGTGATATTAGTTCAGATGCCCATTATATGCTTGCCCGATTTTCTTTTTCTTTGAAATCAGATGGGATATTAAACGATAGTCAATCCAACATCACCCGTTTTACACCCCCGGCAAAGTTGAAAGTTGCGCCCAAAGAGAACAATGATACATGCCCAATCAATGTATTGTCACCAATCATTTGGATTTTTGGACTTGTTTTATGTTTAACCTTGGCTTGCAGCCCTATTGTACACCAATTCTTGGATAATTTTAGAATGTGATTTAATTTGCATATGAAGACACTGCACTTTGGAATGCCAATGCAGGATGATTCAAATTTGATTCCTTGTGCCTCATTCCTCTCAAACTCACGAATGTTCTCGGCTACATTAGTGTTAAAAGGTGCTGAGCAGAAATCAGGGCTGAGATATTGGATCGTGCCCAAAACTGGACATAATCCCAGTGCTGCACGCACCTAATGAGACGGATAGCAGGACTATGGGAAATTGGTCATCCAACCTCCTTTGTTTTTACCAGTGAGCTGCAGATGCCCTTTTGTCGTGACCCCTGAGGCAGTTTGCAAGTCCTGGGTCAGCTAGCTCGGACACCAGCCAAGGTCATAAACTGAGTCCAGGAGAAGGGGAGACAATCAGAAGTGTGGTGAGTGGTGGCCAGTAGCTGCCTGTGAATTTAATGTGGAGTTGGAAGGAACATTCTTGTCCCTCCTGGCTCCACAATAAGGCAAGTAAAAAAAATTAAAACTTACCTTTCTGGAGAAAGCCTCCAACAGTCATTTTAAATCTGCTTCTGCCCTGATCTTTGCTCTCTTAATTCCAAGGGGCACAGACCTGAATGGACATGGCAGACAACTGGTTTAGCCATTCGCCGCCAGATCTGACTGGACCACATAAAGCATTATCGGGTACTGCTCTCATCTGCCAAAATTGCTCACTATTCCAGAATCATTATGGAATGTAAAGATAATCCCTAGCTTCTATTCTCCACTGCTAACAAGCTTTTTAAACCCCTCTCCCAGAATCTACCCTCACCTCCGACAATAAGTGTGAGGAGCTCATGGACTTCTTTGCCTTGAAGATTGAGACCATCCATTCAGCTGCTTCTGCCTCTTCTCATCCTTCCCCTAGCCCACTGGGCCAAACTTCCTCCAAGGAACCCTCCTGCCCGAGCCCTGACCTCACATCTTTCTTCAGTTCTCTCCGATCTCTCCTCATGACCTATCCGAGCTCATCCTGGTCCATGAGCCCCACTTCCTGCTCCCTTGACCCTATTCCCACCAAAATGTTGACCATCCAACTTCCTTTTTTGGCTCCCATGTTAGCTGAAATTGTTAATGTTTCTCTCTCTTCAGGTACCGTCCCCCTCTCCCTCAAATCTGCCATCATCACACCTATCCTCATAAAACCAACTCTCGACCCCTCCGCCCTTGCAAACTACTGCCCTATCTCCAACCTCCCTTTCCTCTCCAAAGTCATGTTGTCGCCTCAAAAATCTGTGCCCATCTTTCCCGCAACTCCATGTTTGAATCCCTCCAATCCGGTTTCAGCCTGCCACAGTACCGAAGCAGCTCTCATCAAAGTCACAAATGACATCCTTTGTGATTGTGACAAAGGTAATCTATCCCTCCTCGTCCTTCTTTACTTGTCTGCAGCCTTTGACATGGTTGAGCACTCTATCCTTCTCCAACTCCTCTCCACCACCGTCCAGCTGGGTGGGACTGCACTCATCTAGTTCCATTGTTATCTATTTAATCGTAGCCAGAGAATCACCTGCAATGGCTGCCCTTCCTGCCCCTGTATCGTTATCTCTGGTGTCCTCCAAGAATCTATCCTTGGTTCCCTCCTACTTCTCATCTACATGTTGCCCCCTGGTGATATCATCCGAAAACATAGCGGCAGTTTCCACATGTACGCTGATGTCACCCAGCTCTACCTCACTATCACTTCTCTTGAACCCTCCACAGTCTCTAAATTGCCAGAATGCTTATCTAACATCTAGTTCTGGATGAGCAGAAATTTTCACCAAGTGAATATTGGGAAGACTGGGAAGACAGTGTTTTTGGTCCACACCACAAACACCATTCCCTCGACAGTGACTCCATCCCTCTCCCCAATTTCTGTCTGAAGCTGAACCACACTGTTCACAACTTTTGTGTCATATTTGACCCTGTAATGAGCTTTTGACCACATATCTGCAGCAGAACTAAGAATGCTTATTTTCACCTCCATAACATCGCCCTTCTCCACCCTTGCCTCAGCTCATCCGCTGCTGGAGCCTTCATCCATGCCTTTGTTAACTCTAGACTTGACTATTCCCACGCACTACTGGCTGAACTCCCACATTCTATCCTATGTAAACTAGACGTGATCCAAAATGCAGCTGCCCATGTCCTAACTCGCACCAACTCCCTTTCACCCATCATCCCCGTGCTCGGTGACCTTCATTGGCTCCTGGTTAAGCAATGCCTCAATTTCAAAGTTCTTATCCTTGTTTTCAAATCTCTCCATGGCCTCACCCCTCCCTATCTCCTTCAGCCCCCCGAGATATCTGCACTCCTCTAATTCTTCCCTCTTGAGTATCCCTGATTATAATCACTCAACCATTGGGGCCGTGCCTTCACCTGCTTAGACCCTAAGCTCTGGAATTTCCTGCGTAAACCTCTCTGCCTCTCTACCTCTCTGTCCCCCTTCAAGATGCTCCTTAAAACCTGATGTCATGAACTTAACTGTCATTGTAACCCATGTATAAACTGACTAGTTGTACACTGTGAGAACATTGACCACTAGGTGGTGAACTTGTGGAAGACACTCCTAACCTGGTCTTTCAGGTATAAAAGGGGAAGCTCCACCCACCTTCATCACTTCAGTGCTGGAATAAAAGTTGCTGGTCACAGAGTGACTTTCTCTCAAGCATGAGCCTTGTGTGCATTTGTACTGTATAGTAAGGACATATCATTTTGTTTAAATCCCATTCTCGTCGCCAATGATATGTCCTTACTATATAGTACAAATGCACACGAGGCCCATGCTTGAGAGAAGGTCACTCTGTGACCAGCAACTTTTATTCCAGCACTGAAGTGATGAAGGTGGGTGGAGCTTCCCCTTTTATACCTGAAAGACCAGGTTAAGAGTGTCTCCCACAAATTCACCACCGAGTCGTCAATGTTCTCACAGTGTACAACTAGTCAGTTTATACATGGGTTACAATGACAGTTAAATACATGACACTTACCTCTTTGACCAAGCTTTTGGTCACCTGCCCTAATTTCTCCTTATGCGGCTCAGTTAATATATCCTTTTCTCATAACACTCCTGTGAAGCACCTTGTGATGTTTCACTACATTAAAGGCGCTATATAAATACAAGTTGTTCTTGTTGCTGTTGTTGCTAGTTTGGCTGCCAAGTGCCTGGAAATATTGACTGTCGCATCAGTCATTAACAAATTTTACAAAGAGGGTCACAAACAGGCATCTGACCCACTATTTCCATGTGCAAACGCTTGATGCCTGGGAGCCTAGCTACTTGTTTTATGCCTGTAAAATGGACGCAACACTAATACAGCTTCTGCTCCTATTTCTTAAGTTCTTATGTCCAGGTGCTTCATTAAAGGGAGGAAAGATATTTTGGAGGAAAGTTGTTATTGGCTTGCTTTCATGTACCTCCTTCAGAGCTTGTGTAAAAGTGACACTAATGGATGCCCAGGAGTAGATTTTTAGTCTAACTTTTCTGTTACAGGAGCACCAGGGAGACCTCAAAGAGAGAAAGTACTGAGGGAACATCACAAAGTAACATGCCCTCAAATAAAGAGAAATTTAAGGGCAAGAATTGCCCTGCTTGCTATGCGCAGTGACATAGCAAATGCATTTGTATCCGTATTCTTCTGCTACTAAGTTCTGGTGAATTCACTAAATTACTAAATAGGGGATGGCACCAGTTCTTTTAGTTGCAGACACAAATAAACTGTTTCAAATTCTCTGTGCATGAAGTTAGCAGGGAATGTAAGTCACTGATTAAGTCACTGGTGTATCGCAACATTGCTGTCTTGGGATCCCTAAGTGTCTGGTAAAAAAAAATGGCCAGACTCAGTGAGGGAAACACTGTGCTTCTTGTGGGTTTGTAACTCCTAAGCTTATGGCCTAACTGTTGACCAGTCACAGCTGTGATAATGCACCTGTTCTGCCATGAAATTCTTGCACAAGCTTTCCAAGTACATCTTAACCCTTTCCTAACTAATGTTACCTTTATAATATGGAAGCTATGCCAAAGCTTTACAATGCACTGGTGAGACCACATTTAGAATATCTATCACGTTCAGCTTTGGGTATCGCACTGCAAAAATATATTTTTGCATTGGAAAAGTTAAAGAAAAGAACTAAAAAGACGTATCCCAAGTGTTAAGGGGCTGAGCTTTAAGGAAAAATTGCTAAAGCTCTTGCTTTGCAGCCTAAAAAGGTGATTTGAGGGGACTTCATTGAAATATTCAAATCAATAAATAAGGTAAATCCAGATTATTACTTAAAACACACCAAAAAGGTAAAGGAATTTGGTCCAAAGTAAATTTAGAATGGAAAATAGAACATTTAGGATAGGAAAAGCATGTCTGCTCGGAAAGTGATACAGGATTGGAAAAATCTATGAAGTAAAGTAATAGAAGTAAAAACACTAGGTTAATCAAAATACAATTAGTTACAGTTCAGACTTTTTCCAAACAATTTTGTCTTGTGTTCACAGCTGGAATTCAGCTCCATAAGCAGACTGGGGACCAAGATCTGGACCTCTCATGTGCTGTGCGTGGGTTACTATATCCAGGTTTAAAAAATAACCCCCTATTGCAGGATATTATAGAGTGAAAAGTCACATAGGATGTGCACCACTTTCTCCTATCTCTTCTGAACAATTGGCTCAATACATACAGGTTAAAACTACTTGGTCAGATTGATTTAAATATTGAAAAAAACAGAGGCCATAAGGCACAACTGCATACTAAAACAGTACAAGAAAAAAAATAGAATAGAAAGGGTTAATATATCCTTGTCAAAAAGTGTTGTCTGCAGAGTCTGAGAAGTAACAGTACTTTAAGCTGAAACTATCTCATTTGACTCTTGATAGACCCATAAGAGCTGGTGCTGTATGTGAACAACACAGACTCCAGTTCAACCATGGAATTTGGAGCTAAAAACTACTGAACAATTCTTTCTCAGTCCAAAAGCCTATGAATGCAGTGCTGTCAATCATTCATGCATAAAGGGCAGAATACTTAGAGACATTTGCATAGAATGATAATGTGCAATTTGTCACCCATCATCTGAGTCTCATGTAGCTGTTAAGGTCTTGACAATGCAAATTCAATTTGGACCGAGAACATAACCCCTGGAACCTAATTTCCAAATCAATCAACTTAGCCTGGTTCCCATTGACAACCAATTGCCCGTTTTCTGTTTTGAAAACTACGAAGGAAGGCCAGCTTCTATTTTAGCTCTAGATATTTAAAACAACTGTATCAAATAAGGACAGAAGCTTCCCTATTGTCAAATCAGTGACATGGTGGGAAAGCAATTCCTGTACTGCAGACTAGAGGAGTGAACTTCATGGCCGCTTTTCTCATTTTAGATCAAGATATTTGGTGCAAAGTTGGGATGATGGGTTTTGCAAGAGTTATACTTTCCACTACTAATCCCAGAAACAATTCTGGGGTCAGCTTCATTGCTATCATTTTGGTAGGTTCCCAGCAGGTATCTCTTCTGTGTAAGGAAGCCTGTCTACTTGTGATAGGGTGGGGGTGCAGGTGGGGGTGGGGGTCACAGGGGATGTGTGGAGCCAGGTGTATCTAGGACAACTAATGAGGAGGCCCAAATTAATAATAAATTTAGAAATAAGCAAATTGAAGTGGTCCTGATACTTACGATATACACAATGCTGCTTATAATGAGAGTCCTGTAATTCCTTGTTTTCTGCGACTCAGATAGGAGTTCAAAACAGAGACTTGTGAATAGGGATGAAGAGTAGAGTTCACAGTAAATACATTGATAAAAATCTGCACAATGGACAAAGGTAAGAAGACATGTTTTTCAGAATTCCTTTCTTGGATAATTTGGTTTACAAAGGGAAAACATATGAGGAGATAACTACAGCATTCCAACTTTTTGACATGCTGAATGAAATACTTTAGAACATAAAATGCCACTTTAACTTGCGCTGTCAACTATGAACAAATGTTACCATTAGACTATTGAGCCATGCTATGTATTTATTAAACTTGTTTGCACAGGATATTCTGGCTAAATTCAAAATCTTGCTCATAGTAGTCAGTCCTCTTGTTGTAGTCCAGTTACAGTTCTGTGCATCACAAAAGGCAAGTATATTAAAATTCAAAATGATTCAACCAGCGGAATGTCTAATTACTCCATTTACTGCCTCTGTCTTATCGTAATGGTCTAATTTCATAAAAGTTTGAAAGTTAGATGTCGAAGTCTGTATATCAGCAGGAATAATATGCGTGGGTTTGTCACCTATACATAATTGAAGCTTGCCATAAAGTTTAGAACATACAGATTAACTCTCTGTATGTAAATCTTCTTCCCTCTATATTAAGTGGTACAATATAACAGGGTATAATCTGAAGCAACTGTAATGGCGGCAAATATCTCACAAAATGAATAGTCACAAAAATGTTTCAATTCTGCATTTAGGACTTACATATTTCTGAACCACCAGTCTTCTAAAGCCAAAAGTGGCAATTGTTTGAGGAATTTTATTTTTGTAGTAACACGTTGTAGTTCTTTAAAAGATCTGGATAGGATCTGTTCTGTTGTACTTTTCATTTTTTAAAGCATAAACCGCACTCTCCTTTCTGTGGTCCCTACTATTACCGAGCAGAGCCATGTTTCTGGGCTGTTGGTCTTCCTGTGGAGCCAATCAATGCCACTCTGACTGGTTGACAGGACTGGCTGTTTCTCTGCAAAACAGGACTTGTCCTACTAGTATTTCATCTCCTTGGAAGAAAAAAAGAACTTGCATTTCTATAGTGCCTTATCACAATTTCAGGACAGCCCAAAGTGCTTCATGGCCAATAGATTGCTTTTGAAGTGCTGTCACTGTTGGTATGCTGGCAAAACTGCAACCAACAATAAGGTCTCTCAAACTGCAAATGAGGTGAATGACCAGTTAATCTATTTGGGAGAAATGTTGGCCAAGATACCAAGAGAATTTGCTGCTCATCTTTCAAAAGTGCCATAAGAAGACTTGATGCAATAAAAAAAGCAAAATAATGTGGCCTGGAAATCTGAGATTAAAAAACAGAAAATTCTGGGAATACCCTGCAGGTCATACAGCATCTGCGAAGAGAGGAAGCTGGGGTAATGTTTCAAGTCTTATGTTTTTTCTGAATGATGAAGAATGGAACTTTTGCATTCTGAAGAGCTGCTTCATCTAGTAACAGCCAAAGTCTATTGGGGTCATTTTCAAATTTGCCGCCTGGGCTTTACCTGGTGGAACTGATTGCCTGCTCATTGTAGAACCTGCCCGATCGGGTGGGTTGTACAATGGGCGAACTATCCATTCCATCAGGTTACTGCCCAGGTAGCAACATTGAAAATCATCCCCAATGAATCTCACACAGTAAGGGCAGCAGTGTATGCAAGTGAGTCAGTCTAGAATTTGAGTGTTTGGCACAGTTTCTATTTTACAGATGGTTACTCATATATTTTGTGTGTGTTGCCATTTCCTCTCTTGCTTTCATTCCTTACTTGTTTATAAGGCTCCACATAACATAAAGCAGTGCATTTATCCAAGTGAACTGGGTGAATTGATGTATAATAGAGGTAAAATACTGATGAAATAACACAAAAAATTTTCATTTTGTATGGCACGCTTCAAGTACACAACATTAACCCTATTGCTGCCAGAATGCTCAAACATAGGGATACACCTCATTATGCCTGGATTTCTAAATCAATTTATGATCTTACAATTTCAACATTATTGTTTTTTTTAAAACCATTACTCCTGTGCTCAAAAACAATTGGAGCTTCGCTAGCTTAAATGTTCTGTGTATCTTGGCCAAATACAAACAACATACATAAATACATACATAAAAAGCTATTTGCATTTGTTCAGATTTTTATGAAAACCAACTGCATAACCTTATCAGAAAATGCAACATCAGACTTTATTAGGGCTTATTGATGAAATTCAAGGTGTTCTTATTAAAAGTCTAATAAAATGGATGCTGGAAGTTCCAAAAGAAAATCTTTACAGGATTAAGAATTGACATCAGCAAAACTAAAATGCTGAATGTGCAGGAGGTGAAGTGTTCAATTGATTTATTTTTAAAAGATCAAAATTGTCTCAATTGTTTGTCATGGAGCAACCCAAAGGATTTTGTTACACAGTATCTCATTAATACGTCAAAAGCTAGAATTTCCAAATTACAGAACAATAATGCTAATGACACTATGGTTTCTGCTAGACCTCACAGGAACTGCTCTGGTACAGTCCTGTGTTTTCTTTGTCTGGATTTATGGAGTGAATACAATCAATGTGTATCAGGAGAATATTCTATTTGCTTTGATGTGTTTCACCTAGTTCCTTTACTTTTATAAAAAGAACGAAGTACTTTTGATGAAAGTTCCACAATAAAAGTAGATATTTGAAAAGAGAGCCTGAAACATTCTATTATCAAAGCTATAAGACCCACCTTGTGTATTGAAAATGAGGGTAAGTACATGTGCTAAGACCACTGATATGGGTGTGAAAAAGATTATCAGCATAACCTAGATGGTTCACTATTTTTTAGAGCAATTAATAATGTATAGAATTTTTTATTAGATGTAAATAAGCAGGAAACATCTGCTCTGTGTCTCTTTGATCTGCAATGCCGTTAGCTACTTTTGCAGAAATAGGAATGAAAATGGGATTTGGGTAGTAGTTGGCTTTGCAACAAAAGTCAAGCTATTAAAACTATGAAATGGAGCAGTGATTGTTTTTTTCATCTTTCATTATCAAATTTAGTCACTTGCTTCTCCTTAGACTTTCAAATTGAACATTCAAATTGGAAAATTAGCTTTAAGGAATGAATATATCATTGTTACATATTCTTCATCTTTGCTTTTGATGCAGAAATCTCAAGCACAATCAATCAAGTAAGGTACAAGGCAATGTTGGCCAAATCTTATAAGCCTAGAAATTGCTAAATACAATCGTGGTCATGCCATTGGCAAATTTGCATGTGGCCGGTAACATTGGAAGTGCAGATTTGCTCGAGTTTCACTGTTGGTTGCCACTGGTTTGAAATTGGTGTAGAAATGTCAAGGATTGCATGCGCTACTATGCTTAAAGTATTTATTAAGTAATTGTTGTGCATTGATACAGGAGTGCACCAAATTACACTCTTCAAACATCACTTTGCTGCTGCACTCCTAAATTTAGTCCGAGCATTACAGCTGAGCCAAGTTCTTGTTCGTTAGAATCCTGAAGGGAAGTGCTTTTTTTTAAAAAAAAGCTGAGTTTCTGCTGATAGAAAGGTCATTAATATAAGGAGTGTTTTTTACAGCTCACCTGGCAATTGATTTAGCTGAGTTGGATGAGCAGAGAAGAGATGCCAGATGGAACCAATTATGAACCATTCTTCACATTTACAGGCCCAAGCAATGCCATAGCAATAAGAGAAAAGGACTGCCTTGGTACCGTGAGATTTTTTAGAAAGAGACATTACAGAGCTGTCCCATTTGCTTCAGGCAGGCCGGCAGACAACATTACACATGGGGGCAGCACTGCTAGCGGCTCTTAAGCTGACCACATCCCTTGATTATATACTTCTGGCTCCTTCCAGACTAGTACAGAGAATATCAGTGGTATCATCTATTTTGCCATTCATGGACGCATCAAAGAAATGATGGATGCTCTCACTCTGATCAGCAAGCATTCTAAAGGCAGATAAGAAAGGCTGTTTTAGCATTGATTCCACAGCATCTATATCAGCAATCTGAGCATTCATAACAGATATTCCTACACTGGTAGGAACTGTGACATCTCATAATAGGCTGTACTGCAGACAGCTGTTCATCATCCATGACTGCACAAATCCAACTAGTGGACCTCCATTTTTTGGACGGAATCTTGCCAGCCCTGCGAGTGTGGGTTTGGACATGGGCCCGCTGTCAAAATGGCCAAGGTTGACAATGGAGCGGAATCCCGCTCTGAACCCGCCTCCTTGTTGTTAAGTATGGAAGAACTCCACAAGACTGAATACTGTGAGCTAAAACTGCTGTGACCTTAGTCTTTTTAATACAACTCCAGGGTGCCTAAACAGCATGGCAGACAACCTATTATACTCCCTTGCATGAGGTGTGCAGGTGACCCTTGGGCCTCCAACAATTGCGCTCTCTGGTGGCAAGTATTACACATTTACAATGTCTACATACATAACATCACTCCACCCCAAAGTCTTTCATACAAATTATTTACAAGTTGAGACAATCCGGGGCCCTTCGCTCCCTGGTTGATCATCTGAGTTCAAACTCTGGCATGGGTGAGTTGGTCGGACCATTGCTGCACTGCGGTGTGGCTGGTCTGACAGGACTGTTGGGAATGGTGGGTTCATCCTCTTGATTGACAGCGAGGTCGATTGCTGGTTGGGTGTGTGTTGGTGGATCGATGATAGTGATGTCCTCTTCAGGTTGTTCCTGGTTGTCAGTAAACCGCAGTTTGGTCTAATCCAAATGCTTTCTGCATGTTTGTCCATTCAATAGTTTGCCAATAAACATTCTATTCCTATCCTTGGGCAAGACAGTGCCAGTGACCCATTTAGGACCATGACTTAATTAAGGACAAACACAGGGTCGTTAACATCATGTCACGTGATTGCTACCAGTGCCACATGCTAATCAGAGTAGAGGGAGCAGGATGGTTAGAATACATATGTGGCTTGAGCAGTGGTGCAAGAGGGAGGGATTCAAATTCCTGGGACATTGGAACCAGTTCTGGGGGAAGTGGGACCTGTACAAAAGGGACGGTCTGCACTTGGGCAGGACTGGAACTGATGTCCTGGGGGTAACATTTGCGAATGCAGTTCGGGAGTGTTTAAACTAATATCGCAGAGGGATGGGAACCTATGCAGCGAGACAAGGCAAAATAATATGGAGTCAGAAACAGATGGTAGAAAGGTAAAAAGCAATAGTGGAAGGCCGAGTAAACAAAGACAAGAAACAAAAAGGGCCACATTACATCATAATTCTAAAAGGACAAAGGGTGTTAAAAAAACAAGCCTGAAGGCTTTGTGTCCTAATGCAAGGAGTACCCGTTATAAGGTGGATAAATTAACTGTGCAAATAGATGTTAACAGATATGATGTGATTGGGATTACAGAGACATGGCTCCAGGATGATCAGGGCCGGGAACTCAACATCCATAGGTATTCAACATTCAGGAAGGATAGAATAAAAGGAAAAGGAGGTGGAGTAGCATTGCTGTTTAAAGAGGAGATTAATGCAATAGTTAGGAAGGCCATTAGCTTGGATGATGTGGAATCTATATGGGTAGAGCTGCAGAGCACCAAAGGGCAAAAAACATTAGTGGGAGTGGTGTACAGACCTCCAAACAGCAGTAGTGATGTTGGGGAGGGCATAAAACAGGAAATTAGGGGTGCATGCAATAAAGGTGCAGCAGTTATCATGGGTGACTTTAATATGCATACAGATTGGGCTAACCAAACTGGAAGCAATACGGTGGAGGAGAATTTCCTGGAGTGCATAGGGATGGTTTTCTGGACCAATATGTCGAGGAACCAACTACGGGGGAGGCCATCTTAGACTGGGTGTTGTGTAATGAGAAAGGATTAATTGGCAATCTCATTGTGCAAGGCCCCTTGGGGAAGAGTGACCATAATATGGTGGAATTCTACATTAGGATGGAAAATGAAACAGTTAATTCAGAGACCATGGTCCAGAACTTAAAGAAGGGTAACTTTGAAGGTATGAGGCGTGAATTTGCTAGGATAGATTGGCGAATGATACTTAAGGAATTGACAGTGGATGGGCAATGGCAGACAGTTAGAGACTGCATGGATAAACTACAACAATTGTACATCCCTGTCGAGAGTAAAAATAAAAAAGGGAAGGTGGCTCAACCGTGGCTATCAAGGGAAATCAGGGATAGTATTAAAGCCAAGGAAGTGGCATACAAATTGGCCAGAAATTGCAGCGAACCCAGGGACTGGGAGAAATTTAGAACTCAGCAGAGGAGGACAAAGGGTTTGATTAGGGCAGGGAAAATGGAGTATGAGAGGAAGCTTGCAGGGAACATTAAGACGGACTGCAAAAGTTTCTATCGATATGTAAAGAGAAAAAGGTTAGTAAAGACAAACGTAGGTCCCCTGCAGTCAGAATCAGGGGAAGTCATAATGGGGAACAAAGAAATGGCAGACCAATTGAACAAGTACTTTGGTTCAGTATTCACTAAGGAAGACACAAACAACCTTCCAGATATAGAAGGGGTCAGAGGGTCTAGTAAGAAGGAGGAACTGAGGGAAATCCTTATTGGTCTGGAAATTGTGTTGGGGAAATTGATGGGATTAAAGGCTGATAAATCCCCAGGACCTGATGGACTGCATCCCAGAGTACTTAAGGAGGTGGCCTTGGAAATAGTGGATGCATTGACAGTCATTTTCCAACAATCCATAGATTTTGGATCAGTTCCGATGGAGTGGAGGGTAGCCAATGTAACCCCACTTTTTAAAAATGGAGGGAGAGAGAAAATGGAATTATAGACTGGTCAGCCTAACATCGGTAGTGGGTAAAAGGATGGAATCAATTATTAAGGATGTCATAGCAGCGCATTTGGAAAGAGGTGACATGATAGGTCCAAGCAGCATGGATTTGTGAAAGGGAAATCATGCTTGACAAATCTTCTGGAATTTTTTGAGGATGTTTCCAGTAGAGTGGACAAGGGAGAACCAGTTGATGTGGTGTATTGGACTTTCAGAAGGCTTTCGACAAGGTCCCACACAAGAGATTAATGTGCAAGGTTAAAGCACATGGGGTTGGGGTAATGTGCTGACATGGATTGAGAACTGGTTTGCAGACATGAGGCAGAGAGTATGAGCAAATGGGTACTTTTCAGAATGGCAGGCAGTGACTAGTGGGGTACCGCAAGGTTCTGTACTGGGGCCCCAGCTGTTTACACTGTACATTAATGATTTAGACAAGGGGATTAAATGTAGTATCTCCAAATTTGCGGATGACACTAAGTTGGGTGTCAGTGTGAGCTGCAAGGAGGATGCTATGAGGCTGCAGAGTGACCTGGATAGATTAGGTGAGTGGGGAAATGCATGGCAGACGAAGTATAATGTGGATAAATGTGAGGTTATCCACTTTGGTGGTAAAAACAGAGAGACAGACTATTATCTGAATGGTGACGATTCGGAAAAGGGGAGGTGCAACGAGACCTGGGTGTGATGGTACATCAGTCATTGATGGTTGGCATGCAGGTACAGCAGGCGGTTAAGAAAGCAAATGGCATGTTGGCCTTCATAGCGAGGGGATTTGAGTACAGGGACAGGGAGATGTTACTACAGTTGTACAGGGCCTTGGTGAGGCCACACCTGGAGTATTGTGTGCAGTTTTTACGCCAGACAGGGATGTACAATTGTTGTAGTTCATCCATGTGATCTGTAAATTTCTGCCATTGCCTATCCACCGTCAGCCCTTTACGTATAATTCGCCAGTCTATCCGAGCCAATTCACGTCTCATACCATCGTATCTACCTTTCTTTAAGTTCAGGACCCTAGTCTCTGAATTAACTGTGTCACTCTCCATCTTAATGAATAATTCTACGATATTATGGTCACTCTTGCCCAAGGGGTCGCGCACGACCAGATTGCTAATTAATCCTTTCTCATTACACAAGACCCAGTCTAGGATGGCCTGCTCTCTAGTTGGTTCCTCGACATATTGGTCTAGAAAACCATCTCTTATACACTCCAGGAAATCCTCCTCCACAGCACTGCTATCAGTTTGGTTAGCCCAATCTATATGTAGATTAAAGTCACCCATGATAACTGCTGTACCCTTATTTCACGTGTCCCTAATTTCCTGTTTGATGCCATCCCCAATCTCCCTACTACTGTTTGGTGGTCTGTACACAATACCCACTAACATTTTCTGCCCTTTGGTGTTTCACAGCTCTACCCATATTGGCCCCAAGTTTCCACATGATTTGCTCCTGATTTTTTAGAAATCGGAATTCTCGTCATTTAGTTTGCTCCAGTTCTTGTCAGTTAGAACAGTTTCACTTTGGAACAGAATTTTTTTTTCAAAAGGGGGCGTGTCCGGCCACTTACGCCTGATTTCAAAGTTTCGTGAGTGAAAACTTACTCCAAACTAACTTAGAATGGAGTAAGTGAAGATTTTTGTACGCTCGAAAAAACCTTGTCTACACTTTAGAAAATTAGGTGTAGGTTACAAATCAGGCGTAGGGAATGGTGGTGGGTGGGGTTTAAAGGCAAGTTTACAAACATTAAACACTTCAGTTTTACAAATAAAGAGCCATCATCAATAATAAATGATAAATACATCAATAAATCAACCAATAAATCAATTTAAAAAAATTAATATGACATAATTTTTTTAAAAAAATCAATAAATAAAAATTTTCACTTACCGACTGCAGCACCGGGAGCCCTCCAACAGCGTGCTGGGACGTCCCCCCCGAGTGTGTCTCTGTCAGTGTCTCTATCTCTCTGTCTGTCTGTGTGTGTCTCTCATTCTCTGTCTGTCAGTGTCTGTGTTTCTGACAGCGAGGTGGGGGGGGAGGAGGGGGGTAGAGGGAGAGAGGGGGGGAGCAGAGGGAGGGAAGGTGGAGGGATGGGGAGAAGGGGGAGGGATGTGGGAGGGATGTGGGAGAAGGGGGAGGGGGAGAAGGGGGGAGGAGGGGGAGGAGGGGGAGGAGGGGGAGGGGGGAGAAGGGGATAAAGGGGAGAAGGGGGAGAAAGGAGATGGGGGGAAGGAGATGGGGGGAAGGAGATTGGGGGGGAGGAGATTTGGGTGGTAGGAGATTGGGGGAAAGGAGATTGGGGGGGGAAAGAGATTGGGGGGGAAGGAGATTGGCGGGGGGGGGAAGGAGATTCGGGGGGGGAAGGAGATTGGGGGGTGGGGGAAAGAGAAGGGGAGGGGGGGGGAAGGAGAAGGGGAGGGAGGCTGAACGGGCCGGGCCCGAGACTTCGGGTAGGGCCCGTCCCCAGCACCAGATTTACAGGTAGGTGGCATTGGGCCGGGTCGGGGGGAGCGCGGGTCGGGGGGGTGGTGGGAGGGAGGTCGGTTCGATTCGGGTCGTGGGGGAGGGAGGGAGAGGGAGGGAGAGGGAGGTCAGGTCGGGGGGAGGGAGGTCAGGTCGGATCCAGTCCAGGGGCGGGGGGGCGGGGAGTGGGGGAATGGGAGTCGGGTCGGGGTCGGTGTCGGGTCCGGTCCGGAGGCGGGACGGGGGGGGAAGCGGGAGTCGGGTCGGTGTCGGTGTTGGGTCCGGTCCGGAGGCGGGGGCGGGAGCGGGAGTCGGGTCGGGTCCGGGGGCGGGGGGGAAGCGGGAGTCAGGTCGGTGTCGGGTCCGGTCCGGAGGCGGGGGCGGGAGCGGGAGTCGGGTCGGGTCCGGGGGCGGGGGGGAAGCGGGAGTCAGGTCGGTGTCGGGTCCGGTCCGGGGCGGGGGCGCGGGAAGCGGGAGTCAGGTCGGTGTCGGGTCCGGTCCGGAGGCGGGAAGCGGGAGTCGAGTCGGGTCAGGAAGAAGCACGAGCTGGCCGTGGGAGGAGCCTTATTCACACAGCCCCAGTGAGGCCATTGGGCCAGGGCTAGGGGGCTGCGTGCTTCGGCCCCTCCCACACAGTTTCGGGCGCCTGGAGCTACTGCACATGCATGCCCACTGTAGCGCGCATGTGCAGAGGTCCCGGCACTGTTTTCAGTGCAGGGACCTGGCTCCGCCCCCTACAGCTCCTGCTGCACTGCGCCGAGGGCCAGAGGACCTGCAGGGAGGTGGAGAATCTGGAGGTTTTTTTAGGCGCACTTTGTGGCGCGAAAAACGGGCGTCCAGGTCGGGACTGCGCCGTTCTAGGCGCGGCTCGAAACTTGGGCCCATAGATTCCACATAACCCAAGCTAATGTTCTTCCTTACTATTGCATTAATCTCCTCTTTAACCAGTAACGCTTCCCCACCTCCTTTTCCTTCCTGTCTATTCTTAATAAATATTGAATACCCCTGGCTGTTGAGTTCCCAGCCTTGGTTATCCTGGAGCCATGTCTCCATAATTCCAATTACATCATATCCGTTAACAGCTATCTGCGCAGTTAATTCATCCACCTTATTACGAGTGCTCCTTGCATTGAGACTCAGAGCCTTCAGAGCTGTCTTTTTTAACACTCTTTGTTCTTTTAGAATTATGTTGTAATGTGGCCCTTTTTGATTTTTGCCGTTGATTTTTCTGCCCTCCACTTCTCCTTTAAAACTTTTGCTTCTGACCCCTTTTTACTTCCCTCTGTCTCCCTGCGTCGATTCCCATCCCCCTGCCATATTAGTTTAAACCTTCCCCAATAGCACGAGCAAATACTCCGCCTAGGACATCGGTTCCGGTCCTGCCCAGGTGCAGACCGTTCGGTTTATACTGGTCCCACCTCCCCCAGAACTGATTCCAAAGTCCCAGGAATTTGAATGCTTCCCCCATGCACCATTCCTCAAGCCATGTATTCATCTGAACTGTCTTGCTATTCCTACTCTGATTAGCACGTGGCACTGGTAGCAATCCTGAAATTACTAACTTTGAAGTCCCACTTTTTAATTTAACTCCTAGCTCCCTAAATTCAGCTTGTAGGACCTCATCCCATCTTTTACCTATATCATTGGTACCTATATGCACCACAACAGCTAGCTGTTCACCCCCATCACCCCCCTACAGAATGCCCTGCAGCAGCTCCGAGACATCGAGACATCCTTGATCGTTGCACCAGGGAGGCAACATACTATCCTGGAGTCTCGTTTGCGGCCGCATCACAAGTTAGCACTAATCGTTCACACGGGTCATACAGTACAAGTAACTTATTAGAACAAAGTAGGTTTCTGGCCTTCTCAAAGCTGTCTCTTGAGATTTATGCCAAACCCAGTCATCACCCTTATGTCGCAACATGTGCAACAGTTCCAGCAAAGTGCTTAACCCGGGTAGAAAGTTACCAAAATTGTTGATAAGTCCCAGGAACGAACGCAGCTCCATCACATTCTGTGGTCTGAGTGCATTCTTGATGGCCTCTGTCTTTGAGTCCGTGGGTCTGATGCCATCAGCCGCAATCTTTCTCCACAAAAATTTGACCTCTGCCGCCAGGAAAACACACTTGGAGTGTTTCAGCCGAAGTCCCACTCTGTTTAGTCGACATGAACCTCTTCCAGGTTGTGCAGATGTTCGGTGGTGATAAGCTTATAGTAAAATATGAAACTGATTACTATGAGCATTGAGTAAGTGTGACCTTAGCTCCTTTAATAAGACTCCACAGTGCAGGTACTGCGTGGGTGGCCTAAGCTTATATACAGTGCTCCCAAGGGATGCTGGGATCCCTTGGGACACCAATAGGTCGGCCCTCTGGTGGTGGTGTGATACAGGTTGCCAAGGGTTAAATACATAACATCACTCCCTCGTAAAGTCAATAGTACACTTATTCACAAGGTGAGACGATCTGGGGCTTTTCGCTCTCGTCTCGGTACAAATGCAGGTGTGGGTGAGTTGGTTGGTTTTGCTGGGCTGCTGGACAGCCGGCCTTGCCGGGCTGCTGGGGATGGTGAGTTCGGCTTCGTGGTCAACCATGATGTCGGTTGCCACTTGTGTGTGTGTTGGAGGGTTGAAATTGGTCGTATCTTCTTCGGGTTGCTTGTAGCTGTTAGTGAACCCGCAATTTAATTTGGTTCAAATGCTTTCTGCATGTTAGTCCTGGCCAATTTGAACTGAAACACCCTACTCCCTTCTTTGGCTATGACCGTGCCAGCGAGCAATTTGGGACCATGTCCATAATTGAGTACAAACACAGGGTTATTGACCTCAATATCACATGACAAATTTACATGGTCATGGTACATACTTTGTTGATGCCGCCTGCCCTCTACGTGATCATGGAGATCAGGGTGGACAAGAGAGAGCCTTGTTTTGAGCACCCTTTTCATGAGCAGCTCGGCCAACTCTGCCACGTGGTGAGTCACAGCACTCTTGCACATTCGTTGGAGGAGCCCCATTGTTTTGCAGCCTTTGCTCACCTAGTGCTTAAATCGACATTAATGGGCTCGATGATTACCCCTGCAGCGCCAACATGCTTCTAATGGATTTGCATTCACGCTCGATGGCGGACTCTGAGTCATCCTAGGTCTTGCAGCTGCAGACATGTCGGCCATGCCATATGCAGTTCTGCCTGCTGAAGGCGTTATTTTATGCACAGTACTTACCAGTGAGCTTCAATTCTGGGAATATATCTGTCTGGTATTATCGCTTGTGGATATGAATGCCTGGACTATCGTGATGGCCTTGCTCAGGTCTAGGGATTTGGCAGACAGCAGCTTGCGAAGAATGACCTCGTGGCCGATACCAAGCACAAAAAAGTCTCGCAGCATTTCCCGCAAAAATCCAGCAAATGCGCAAGTTCCTGCAAGGCGTCTCAGGTCGGCGACATAATTTGCCACATCCTGGCCCGCGGAGCGGTGGTGCGTGTAGAAGTGATACCTGGCCATTAAGACGCTCTCCTTCGGCTTGAGGTGGTTCTGAACCAGCGTACACACTCTGTATATGTCTTCTCCGCTGGTTTCTCTGGTGCTAGCAGATTCTTGATGAGGCCGTATATTGTGTACCCACACACGGTGAGGAGAATCACTCTGCGCTTGATCACTTTATCATCTCCATCCAGCTCGTTGGCCACGAAGTACTGGTCAAGACGCTCAACAAAGGCTTCCCAATCATCACCCTCTACAAATCTCTCTAATATACCAATGGCAGCCATGACCGCGCGAAAGTTCGTAATCTGTTACTTGTCGCCAATTGTTAAGTATAGAAGAACTCCACAAGACTGAATACTGTGAGCTAAAACTGATGTGACCTTAGTCTCTTTAATACAACTCCAGAGTGCCTAAGCAGCATGGCAGACAACCTTTTATACTCCCTTGCACGAGGTATGCAGGTGACCCTTGGGCCTCCAACAGTTGCGCCCTCTGGTGGCAAGTCTTACACACACAATGTTTACATACATAACACTTGTCAGTTTCCAAAGTGCCGGTCTGGCTACAGCCAGCCAATTAAGATCATTAAAAGGTAGTTTAGAGGTATTTTAAACATTTTTTACCAGATACTTACCATTTTGCCAAGTTTTTCAGCAGCTTTCCATCGCTTGGCCTTCACATCAGGTAACTGTTTTGGGTTCTCAATGACTCTCCTTTGCTTCGACTAGTTGACAGCTGTAAAAGTGGTATAAAAGCTACCATTTCACAGCTGTTCATTTTCCAATCTCAGAGGCTGAAGCCTTCAGGATTTGGAAGACACTTTTGAGCTGTATGCAGTTTGGAAGTGTCTGCAGTGAACTCTCCATCGACTGTTACCTCCTTGGAGCAACATCTTTCACCATTGACAGATCGCTTCTGTCATCTCAACTTCAGCTGCCATCTATTTTACCAGCATCGGTGCCCATGAGAAAATCGCACCTTGGTCCTCAAAATCCCACCACAATCAGCCGCAACACCAACATCACTAAACTGTACGTACCGGAACCAACCAGGGGGCAGGCTATTCTCGATCTGGTCCTGTGTAATGAGGCAGGATTAATAAACAATCTCCAAGTAAAGGAACCCCTTGGAATGAGTGATCATAACATGATTGAGTTTCAAATTCAGATGAAGGGTGAGAAAGTTGGATCTCTAACTAGCAAACTAAGCTTAAATAAAGGAGACTATGAAGGTATGAGGGCAGAGTTGGCTAAAGTGGACTGGGAAAACAGATTGAAGTGTGGGACGATTGATGAACAGTGGTGTACATTTAAAGAGATAATTCACAACTCTCAAGAAAAATATATTCCAGTAAGGAGGAAAGGATGTCAGAGAAAAGAAAGCCATCCATGGCTAAATAAAGAAATAAAGGATGGTATCCGATTAAAAACAAGGGCATACAAAGTGGCCAAAACTAGTGGGAGGACAGAAGACTGGGAAGCTTTTAAAAACCAGCAAAGAATGACTAAAAAAAGATTAAGAAAGGAAAGATAGACTATGAAGGTAAATTAGCACAAAATATAAAAACAGATAGTAAGAGTTTCTATAGGTATATAAAAAGAAAAAGAGTGGCTAAAGTAAATGTTGGTCCCTTAGAGGACGAGACTGGGGAATTAGTAATGGGGAGTATGGAGATGGCAGAAACTCTAAACAAGTATGTTGTATCAGTTTTTACAGTAGAGGACACTAATAATATTCCAACAGTGGATAGTCAAGGGGCTATAGGAGGGGGAGGAACTTAACACAATCACAATCACTAAGGAGCTCAGTAAGATAATGGGACTAAAGGCAGATAAATCCCCTGGACCTGATTGCTTGCATCCTAGGGTCTTAAGAGAAGTAGCAGATGCATTGGTTGTAATTTACCAAAATTCTCTGGATTCTGAGAAGGTCCCAGCAGATTGGAAAACTGCAAATGTAACGCCCCTATTCAAAACAGGAGGCAAACAAAAAGCAGGAAACTATAGACCAGCTAGCCTAACATCTTTGGTTGGGAACATTTTGGAGTCCATTATTAAAGAAGCAGTAACAGGACATTTGGAAAAGCAAAATTTGATCAGGCAAAGTCAGCATGGATTTATGAATCATGTTTGATAAATTTGCTGGAATTCTTTGAGGACGTAACGAACAGGGTGGATAAAGGGGAACCAGTGGATGTGGTGTATTTGGACTTGCAGAAGACATTTGACAAGGTGCCACACAAAAGGTTACTGCACAAGATAAAAGTTCATGGGGTTGGGGGTAATATATTAGCATGGATAGAAGATTGGCTGACAAACAGAAAACAGCGAGTCGGAATAAATGATTCATTGGCAATCAGTAACTAGTGGGGTGCCGCAGGAATCAGTGCTGGGACCTCAACTATTTACAATCTATATTAACAACTTGGCAGAGGGGACTGAGTGCAATGTAGCCAAGTTTGCTGATGATACAAAGATGGGAGGAAGGGCAATGTATGAGGAGGACATAAAGAGGCTGCAGGAGGACATAGATAGGCTAAGTGAGTGGGCAAGAATTTGGCAGATGGAGTATAATGTTGGAAAGTGTGAGGTCATGCACTTTGGCAGAAAGCATCAAAGAGCAAGTTATTGTTTAAATGGAGAAAGATTTCAAAGTGCTGCAGTATAGCGGGACCTGGAGGTATTTGTGCATGAAACACAAAAGGATAGTATGCAGGCACAGCAAGTCATCAGGAAGGCCAATGGAATCTTGGCCTTTATTGCAAAGGGGATGGAATATAAAAAAGGGAAGTCTTGTTACAGCTGTACAGGATATTGGTGAGGCCACACCTGGAATACTGCGTGCAGTTTTGGTTTCCATATTTACAAAAGGATATACTTGCTTTGGAGGCAGTTCAGAGAAGGTTCACTGTTGATCCCGGGGATGAGGGGGTTGACTTATGAGGAAAAGTTGAGTAGGTTGGGCCTCTACTCATTGGAATTCAGAAGAATGAGAGGTGATCTTATTGAAACGTCTAAGATTATGAGGGGGCTTGACAAGGTGGATGCAGAGAGGATGTTTCCACTGGTGGGGGAGACTAGAACTAGAGGGCATTATCTTAGAATAAGGGGCCGCCCATTTAAAACTGAGATGAGGAGAAATTTCTTCTCTCAGAGGGTTGTGAATCTGTGGAATTCGCTGCCTCAGAGAGCTGTGGAAGCTGGGACATTAAATAAAATTAAGACAGAAATAGACTGTTCCTTGAGCGATGGGGGGATGAGGGGTTATGGGGAGTGGGCGGGGAATTGAGGCTGAGTCCATGATCACATCAGCCATGATCTTATTGAATGGCGGAGCAGGCTCGAGGGGTCTTTTGGCCTACTCCTGTTCCTATTTCTTATGTTCATTTGTTCTGAACACACCAGCATCATCAACAACGACACCAACCTTCTCTGCAATCACCTGATGCTGCACAAGAAAGGGGGCATCAGCACCACTGTTTCCTCTAAGGTGCGCGGTTGCACTTCCATGCACTAATCCTCAAGCTGCCACACAGTTCAATTCAATTGCTGTGCAAAACAGGACAGCAGCTGGAGCAGGGGAATGGGTTGATAAAACACCAACAACTTTGCGGCCCTCGGTACATGCATATTGTGGAGCCGCGCATGCACACCCTTTACCCTTTTGCACATGTGCGGTTTTGCTGTTGTAAAAGTTGTTGCTATAACATTTGTTGTTGTGACAGTTGTTGTTGTAAAATTGCTCACGGACCAAATGGTCGCGCTCAAAGGAGCTTGTGGCCCACTTAGTAAAAAAGAAAAATTAGAAGGAAAAGTGATCAGCACCCGACCACATTGCTGCCCGGGACGCCAGGGATGGACTCACCATGGCCACATTTACTTCACTTTACGCTGTACACCCTGACTGCCACATGATGCGCCAGGTTAGCATCACCCCACACCAACACCATAAGGCATCCCTGCAATGACCAAAACATTCCTTTCACACTCATCACCGTTGTGGGGTTACCCTTATGTCTCACCATTCACTGCAACTCACTGATCCACTTCCAAAGATTCACACACATCTGTCCAAGAAAGTGTTTAAAATAAAGATTTCAATGTTTGACAACACATTAGCAGAAACTCTACATGAATATTGGCTAAAGGACCCAAGTGCCTACCCTTGCGTGTTGTTATTTAGTATGATTGGACAAGGATGAGGGTGAGTGTGAGATGTGGCTAGGGAGATGGGGATGTGATAATGTAGATAAAGAGAGAGGGATGGGTGGAGCTGCAAGGTAAATTGGTGTGAGTAAGGATGTGCAGGAGTAGGGTAGGGAAGAGTGATGGGGATGTGATGAGTGGCACAGCAGGATGAGGTTGAGTGTGGTTTTGCTAATGTTCGTGATCTACTGAGATCATTGAAAGGTTTGCGCCGCTGCAGCCTGGTCCTCCCGACCACATCCCTGCTTATGCCCTCCTGTGCAATGTGCAACCAGGCTGTGTTGGTGTCCTGGGGAGGTCTCTACCGCTCATTAGGAGGGAAGAGAACCTCCCTACGTGCTGTATCTCCCTCCACAAACATCTGGAGGGAGTCATGTGAGAGCCGTGCACCTCTGTGCAGCTTTTGCAGCAACTCAATGTTGCAGAACACTGACAGAACAACTGTCAAAATCAATGTGGCCATGGTCCCTTTAAGGAAACCGGCTGATGACACGTCTTCAAATGACGTCATCAAACCCGCTTCCTTTTAATTGGTCGGGAAGCTCGCAGGCGGGCTTAACAAGCCCCAACAGTGGAAGATTCTACACACTGTTGGGGGTGGGGAGGGGGGGGCTGGAACGAGGAGCGATTTTGTCTCCCGCCACGTACCCCAGCCATCTTGGTCTCACCATGGTTGGCGAGATCGAAGACCTTGTGTGAAATCAGGCAGTGTATTTTGTGTGTATATAGATGCCTCATCCTGCTCAGACAAGAATCTTTCTTTATAAGTAGATTCTGTGAGGTCAGACTCCCTATGCACTGCAGCAGCAACAGGAACCATACTCCACATGCTGTGAGGTGTGTGTCACTGCGCAGGTACTTGATACCTCGGGAGCCTATTATCAGCAAGGGCAGACTTCGACGACAAGGTTCAACACCTCCTCCAGTGCGCCAGCGCATGCTTCGGCCGCCTGAGGAAAAGAGTGTTTGAAGATCAGGCCCTCAAATCTGTCACCAAGCTCATGGTCTACAGGGCTGTAGCGATACCCACCCTCGTGTATGGCTCAGAGACGTGGACCATATACAGTAGACACCTCAAATCGCTGGAGAAATACCACCAACCATGTCTCCACAAGATCCTGCAAAGCCCCTGGGAGGACAGACACACCAACGTTAGCGTCCTCGATCAGGCCAACATCCCCAGCATTGAAGGAGCGACCACACTCGACCTGCTCTGTTGGGTGGGCTATATTATTCGCATGCCTGACACAAGACTCCCAAACAGGCGCTCTATTCGGTACTCCTACACGGCAAGTGAGCCCAAGGTGGGCAGAGGAAACGTTTCAAGGACACCCTCAAAGCCTCCTTGATAAAATACAACATCCCCACTGACATTTGGGAATCCCTGGCCAAAGACTGCCCTAAGTGGAGGAAGTGGAGGGCGCTGAGCACCTCGAGTCTCGTCGCCGAGATCATGCAGAAACCAAGCGCAGGCAGCAAAAGGAATGTGCAGCAAACCAATCCCACCCACCCTTTCCTTCAACGACTATCTGTCCCACCTGTGACAAAGACTGTAATTCCCATATTGGACTGTTCAGCCACCTAAGAACTCACTTTTAGAATGGAAGCAAGTCTTCCTTGATTTTGAGGGACTGCCTATGATGATGATGCTTAATAAAATAGGTGAGAGTTATGAAAGATGCTGTGGAAAGCTAACTTGCTTGAGGAAACTGCTTCTGTGTCATCCTGTTCTTTCAGGCTTAACAAAACAGAAGCAATGCTGCATCAAAGGAGCACCTTGAATCAGTCCTTGCATTGCAGTATACTTTGTTTGATATTGGCCCTGAAATTCCGATGTCCCGGGTCCGTACGAAGTTTCTACAGACCCGGGAAGGCATCGGAAAAGCGGGGTTTCAGTGCACAATGCGCATGCGCTGAAAACCGGCTTTTCCGATCTGTCAAGTTTTTGGCTTGACAGATCTCGCGCCTATCGGGAGTGAGGACACTTGCAGGGCAAGATTTCCGATATTTACGAATATATTGCCCTGCAAATGTCCTATAAAATCTTGCGCCTGAAAAAGCAGGCGTATAGCGTACTTTTACAGGCGCAAGTGTTTAAAAATACACAGAAACATTTTAAAATAGTTATAAAAACACATTTTATTTTTAAAAACCCTCCCCACTACAGTAAGTTTATTTTAAGGCTTTATTAAAAAAACTTTTTAAAAAGTTGGGAAAATATTTTTTTTATAAGAACTTTAATTTAAATGAATATTAAATATGTAGTTTATTTTCTATTTTTTATTGCGTTTTAGGTGTTTGGGGGGGATGTTTCTCATTCACAGTAATAGGAGTTCCAGACTTACGGAGCTCCTATTACTATGAATGAGAAAATATACTACACCTGATTGGCTGCTGTCTCCAGCTCCCGGCCTGCGCACGTCCCCACGTGCACGCGCTGCGACGTGCAGTCACCAGAGGCCTCAGGCTCGGAAGTTCCAATGGGCACAGCTGCAACAGGTAAGTGCACATCTTTTTTCCCTATTTCACTCGTTTTCCCGCGGGAAGACTCAATCGGAATTTCAGGCCCAATATTATTAATGTTGAATGCATGCCTGTATATCAGTGACTGAATAAGGAGACAAGGTAGTACAATTTTGGATCTTTCCTTCTTAGTTTTCTCTAAATTATTTCAGCTTTCATATCTTAGATCACTTTCAAGGGTGAGATCCAACTTTCCATTAAGAAATCCTTATTTCTAGGAAAGGAGGAGGGGAAGAAAGCTGGAAAAGAAAGAAGGAAAATAATTAAAGAAGATCCTTTAACATGTTGAATGTTTATAATGAGAAATTACTTTTTTTTTAAAAAAGCTGTTCTTATAATTTATTTTGTTGGAAACAAGTCTCCTTTCACAGAAGCCTTACATTTGAACTTTTATCTTCCATTGAAAGTAATGGAAACACAAATCTGCATGCAAACATCATTTTGACTGAGCAAAGTGCCTGTTTCCTGTCCTTGTTAGTTAATTGCTTGTGATTAGATCCACAGCCTATGGCACTTGTCATGCCCACACAGTTGACATCGTACTTGAAAGGTAAACAGAAATAGCAAACTTTAGATTATAATGACTCTGTGATTAAATGAAATTAGAAACTGTGTTTTATTATTACATTGGGGATGTTTTGGGACACTTGGGTTGATCTTACATTAACATTGATGAGGTGCTTTGCTGGTTCCCAATGTGCATGTGTTGTTCACCTGACAGCAACCCATTACATTTTTGAGTTTTACACTAGATATTTTTCTTAGGTTCAGCATCACTGACTACTCCCGTAAGTAGACCTAACATTGCACATGAACCAGTGTTCCTTTACCTGACCAATATCTAGGTAAATGAAAACAAGATCAACGATTTAACAGAAAACCCTTGCGATTATGCAGCAGTTTACTGACATGTACCAATTACCACCACGTGACTCTCCTCATTTTCTTGTCAGAGGCTTCCTTTGGACGAACGCCTCCGACCCGAAGATTTTTTACGAAACTACCTGGTGGTCCTGGAGACGTCTTTGATTGCGGTCGGAGGATTTCATTCCATGCGCAGCCTACAGGGAAATGATTTCCCCGTACGTACAAAAATGCTGGAGTCTTGTGGGCCTGGACCACCAATCACTCTGCAGTATTCTTATTGATAATAATGGGAACTCCATTTTTACGAGTTCCCATTATTATCAATAAGAATAAACCCCTAAAACAAGAAACACAACATAATAAATTAAAAATAGCACCTCACATATTTAAAATTAATTGAAATTAAAGTTCATTAAATGTTTCAGAAAAAAATATATTTTGGGGAATTTGTTTTAATGTATTTTAATAGGGTTTAAAATAAGCTTACCTTAATGGACAGGGATTTTACTTTAAAAATGTGTATTTAAATTTAATTTTTATATGTTTTAAAACTCTTACGCTGGTAAAAGTAGGCTATGCGTCTGCTTTCACCAGGCGTAAGAGTTTGAAGGACATTCGCTGGGCATGAGTTGGGCAAATCCCGGGGATGCGGAGGATCTATCGGAAAAGCCGGTTTTCGGCGCATGCGCCCTGAAAACTGGCTTTTGCAAGGTTTCGCCGGGTCCATGCGCACTTCGTACGCACCCAGCGAGGCCGGAATTTTAGCCCCACTCTCTCAGACCAAGACTCCGGATATAAATCAACAAACTACTTTATTTAAGCTAGAACAGGTAAATTAACAGCATTTAATAGAAAACAGTGTAAGTCATTTTAATCTAATCCAGCTGGTGGATCAGATTGGTCAACCGTTTTACATCTTGCCCGATTTCACTTTCTCCAGTATATTTAAAACATTGCTATGCTCCTCAATATATCAAAAAACAAAGACCCTACTTATGTGCTATCTCTCAACATAAAATTGAATCTCAAAAATGGTTGCTCATTTCTTATGACGTAGACACTACCACACAATCGGAATAACCCAGTCTCCCAGTTCACCTCAGACTGACTGGCTGAGCTCAGGCAGCCCCAGATATGTCCACAATTGGAGGCTTTGGCCACAGAGCTATGCATCAAAATGAATCCGGCACAGACACAGACACAGTTTAATTCAGAACATCTACCTGAGGATGGCGTGATTTATTGATCTGTGCCAGTTAAATTGAATTGCCTATGATGGCTGACGATTAATACACTGTCTATCAGCTAGCCAAGATATTATTCAACAAATTGAAAGCAATAATTGCGCTCAATAAAAACTAATATACTGTATTAAGTTCCCTTTGATACGAATCAAAGCTCAGATGCACAATAGTTGATTACAGCCTATGTATTCCTATACCTTGTAGAAATAGCCAACAGAAACCAATATTAATCTTGTGTGTACTGTAGCGAACAATGTTATGCCAATCTAAAAGATTTGCTGCAAAATTAAACTTGGCACGTAAGTAGTGCAGATCTGACTATATGGATCTCAGCTACTTAAGAACATATGGACATAAGAACATAAGGAATAGGAGCATGAGTAGACCATTTGACCCCTTGAGCCTGCTCCACCATTTAATAAGATCATGGCTGATCTGATCATGGACTCAGCTCCACTTCCCTGCCCGCTCCCCATAACCATTTATTCTCTTATCGCTCAAAAAACTCTCTATCTCCGCCTTAAATATATTCAATGACCCAGCCTCCACACCTCTCTTGAGCAGAGAATTCCATAGATTATTTTATATGTTTTGATAAGATTACCTCTCATTCTTCTGAACTCCAATGAGTATAGGCCCAACCTATTCAACCTATCTTCATAAGTCAATCCCCTCATCTTCGGAATCAACCTAGTGAACCTTCTCTGAACAGCCTCCAATGCAAGTATATCCTTCCTTAAATACGGAGACCAAAACTGCACGCAGTATTCTAGGTGTGGCCTCACCAATAACCTATACGGTTGTAGCAGGACTTCTCTGCTTTTATACTCCATCCCCCTAGCAATAAAGCTAGATACATCTACTCCTCCAATGCCTGTTCCTGCATCGCTGATAGTAATCCAAAAATATCATCACACCACCTCCAATACCTACATCACCTCAGACCACCATCCTTCATTTCCCTCCTCAATCATCTATTTGCTACCCCTTGGTGATATCATCCATTGGCATGGGGTCAGTTTCTACATGTTTGCAAACTATACCCAGCTTTCTCGATCAACCTGCTCCAGTGATCTTAAAGACGTTACCAATTTTTCCAACTGCCTGTCCTACATTAAGATGCAGATGAACCAAATTGTTTTCCAGCTTGTCAGCAACATCTTCTTTGGCTCCTGGCAACACCTACCTCTCCCATGGCCTTGTGTCAATCAACTTGCCAAGTTGCAACCTCAGACTGAATCTGGAGGTGTGAATCTTTGTGTACTGTTTGATGCTGAGCTGAATTTCTATGTTGTATTTGTTCTATTACCAAGATTGCCTTTTTGCTTGCCTCTACCTCTTGTTCACTTCTCTCCCTCCACTCACTCCCCCTGTCACAGAACCACAAATCTGCAATGTTATCACCCGAGGGCCTGATTTCACAAATCCTTTACTATCCTGTCTCTGCCTTGCAGAAATGACAAGTGATCCAGACTGCCACAGCCCAATGTTTCACTTGCATACAGTCACACATGCCCATTGCCATTGTCTTCTGTAATCTGCATTGGATCCCTGCTGCAACAAGTTGATTTTAAGATCCTTGTCGTCACAATCAAATTCTTCCATGGCTTCAGACACCATAGCTTAAATATCTCTCTCAGCCATACATTTCCTTGTGCATGCTCCTTTCCTCCAATACCAGTCATTCTCTCATCCCTACACCCTCCTCTCCATCATCAGCAGTTATTCTTTCAATATATCCCAACTCTCTGGAACTCTTTCTCCAAACTCCCTTCATCTTTCCAACTCCCACCTGCCTTCAAAATCCTTCTTTTCAACTATACTTTAAATCTGCTTTATTTTTTTTCCCTCTTTCCCTCCTGCTTTGCACTCAACTTTTTCCTCTGCTCTGTAAAGCAACTCAATGCACTTGTCAGTCCGTGAGGAGTGTAATATGAAATGAAAGTTTCTGCTGCTGCTGTCATCATTCTGTTTTAAAGAATTTAAAGCCTAGATAATAATATTGGTGATATTAGCAGACAATTGCTTAACATATTCTTGACATTCCTGTGATAAATAGATAGAGATATATACTGCTTCATCGTAACTATGGCATAATTGCAATGGAAACCCATTTACTCATGCAAACAGAGTTTCTACCACATTTCTGGCATAGCTATGGTGACATAGCAGGAGCAGCTCGGAGGAAATTTCCAGCTAAAGAGAGAGATAGTGAGAGAGGGTACATCAGAAATCTAACTATAGTCCAGAAGATGAGGTATGTTGATCATAACAATTGCAATGTGTTTGCCTCCATTCTCTTGATGCAAGTTAAGTTACAGGCAGCAGAGTTTTGGATAAACTCAAGTTTATGGAGGGTGGAAGATGAGAGGTCAGCCAACTAGCTTCCAATTTAACCCAGTTACAAAATAAGTCAAGATAAATCAGAATTTCTGGTCCCAAGTTAGTCCTTCTCCTCATCATCAAAAATACATTAAATGTAGCATTTTAAATGATAATTTTGAGTTCTGCAAGCTTGGAATTGAAAATGTGTCAAATCTCAAAATGCATAAGTGGTTGACAAAGATGTAAGTGGCAGATTTCTGAGGTTAGAGTTGAGCAAGGAATCACAATGTCTCACCCAATGCCTGTTATATTGAAGGGTGCCTTCATAGCATAGAAAGTTTAACAGATTCATTTCCTCTAAGTTAGTCATTCCTTATCTTTATAAGTAGGAAAAGTCATTTGAAAAATTCTCGTAAGTTCACTCTGACAAATTTGTCTATTTAATTTTACAAACTTAGATGTAGTGCAGGACAAGAATGATAAAAAGCAATTAAAAAAAACTGATCAGCATTATAATTCAACCATTTATGTATCAGAGGATTATGTGTAGTGGAGTTTATTCGGATTCTAAAGGTATAATATATATTTAAAAATCACAGGCTTTCTTGTCATTCCATGACTGATCAAGTGTTGGACTTTCATAACTGATAGGAAAGCCGTGCATACTGTTTATTTCAGATTCATTATTGAACCATTTAAGTTCTGAGCATCGATTTTTTTTCTTAAGCTTGCAGCACACATTTCATTCTACAGTTAAAAAAAGTTTTGCATTTATATAGCACCTTTTACAACCACCGGATGTCTCAAAGTGCTTTAAAGCCAATGAAGTACTTTTGGAGTGTAGTTATTGTTGTAATGTAGGAAATGTGGCAGCCAATTTGGCAAACTCCCACAAACAGCAATGTGATAATGACCAGATAATCTGTTTTTGTTATGTTGAATGAGGGATTCATTTTGACCAAGTCACCAGGGATAACTCCCCTGCTCTTCTTCAAAGTAGTGCCATGGGATCTCTTACATCCACCTGAGAGGGCAGATGTGGTCTCGGTTTAATGTCTTATCCGAAAGACGGCACCTCCAACAATGCAGCAATTCCTCAGCACTGCACTGGAGTGTCAGCCTAGATTTATGTGCTCAAGTTCCTGGAGTGGGACTTGAACCCACAACCATTCTGACTCAAGTGAGTGTGCTACCCACTGAGCCACAGTTAACACTGTGTAAAAGTGATGAAGTGATGCTAAGATATTTTCAGTGACCCTTCAGTTATCCTTTTTTTATTTGAAATGTATATACAGTCAGTACACAATAGCTTCACAGCATGGTGGCCCTGACCTGCGAGAGACCATCAGCGGCAGGTTGGGGCCATAAAAGGGGCGGCGGTCCCTGGACAGCGTGGAGGCATACCATTGCAAGGTACTGCGTGAGCTGGTGCAGGAGGGTGACGGCAGTGAAGAGGGGCGTCATCAAGGTCCAGGTCGGTGATTGGAGCGTGGGCAGATACAGCAGGAGCAGTGAGGTTGGGGCGAAGGAGCGGCGAGAGAACGTAGAGGGATGTGAGGGGCCAGGGGCAGCCGAGCCAGCCCACACTATGACATGTGAGCGCACTAGGCCTGTGCAGCAGAGCAGGTCTCCAGTCATCTTGGGCAATCCTTGCCACTGGACCAAGACCTAGCTCTGTCAAGCCCATGTGGTAGCTGGTGTGCAACGGCCACCACATGTTAAAAAAATTCACGCACAGGCATCTTCCACCCTTCAAGATGTAGTCCAGGACCTGGTTTATTAGGTCCTTCATTGAAACATCTGTGAACTCATTCCTTTTTGGCATGGAAGCAAGTCATCCTCGTTTTGAGGGACTGCCTATGATGATGATGAATAGCTTCACAATGTCCCTAAATATGCCTTTTTCAATTATGTCATATTCACATGCATTATTTACAGCTGCACATCATTCTGAAACCTTAGTGCTCACACATAGATAGGAAAATATTAGTACACGCAAAAGAATGATGCTGTTCATTGTTTTGTAACTGACTGTATACACCAGATAACATCTAGAAGAAGTATGAGGGTAGGTTTAAGAGCTTACACATAGCATACTACACCTTAGGGAAGCACAGTGGTAAGAAGCAGTGCACACAGAAACTCCTTTAAGATGTCACTGTAACAACAGTTTCAGTTGTAAGCTGCAGCTTGCACTTGTGTATTGCTGCAGTATGGTCATGCATGCTAAGCATTCAAAGGTCTGTAAAGCTGCTTGTAAGCTTTGGACGAGGCAGCACTAAAAACAAGTAACAGGTTATGAGGAAGCACTTTGTGGCAGTTATTATATAGGAAGCTATTATGAAGCCTTATCTCACCAGTTTTCCTCAAGTCTGCCATCTTCTTACACATTTACATCGTTTTCCTGTGGGTGTTGCTGGTAACATTCAACCTGTTAGCTATCTGCTCCCAGGCATATTGCAGTGGTCTATTCTGTGGGCTGTGCAATTCAGTGCCAAAGAGGAGTGGCCTCCATTTAGATGGCCGCTGTAGTTCTTTAATCCTTGTGAGAATGTTTCCTGAGGTAGCCCACTGTAAGGTCAGGAACTTATTTAATGTATTCAAATCCTGAATATCAGGAATAAACAGCCATGCAAGTACCAGCAGCAGAAGCACTCGTATCTCACTGTTTACACCCAAATTACATGCATTCAGGAATTTCTACGCTTGCATAAATGAAAACATATCTCTCGGGAGAACATTTTATTCAACATATTAACATAAGATGTTGTCAGTTTAATGATCCACTCCATTTGGAAGGTTAACTTTATTCATAAATCAGACTGTAACCTTACAGTACAAACCAAATTTCATCTATTATTTGACATAAAATTTAAACAATACTGTTATAATCCCTAATAGACATCAGGAAGTGATTTCATGGCTGTAATATAACCCAGGGCTCAGATGACCCTGTTAAACCACTTGTGCTATCCTCCTGTGGTTTAGGTTGTCATACAACATCCTCCCCATTTTCATTATTGCATTGTAATCACTCCCAGGTGCCCTTATTCTTTTACTTTCATACCTGTAATCGAACTGTCTTAATATCAGAGATTATATTTTAAAATAAGAGATCGGGTTTCAATCGACGAAATCCACACTGCTCTAATTGAGAATAGACAGAATTAGACAAGTCAGCTATTTGTTAGAGATAGACATAATTATTAAGTGGTGGTGCTTGATGTGCTACACCGGGGCCAGATTACCTCTCTGTCCTATGCTGTGAACTGTTATTGTTCCAAGTTTTATCAGCTATTGACAGGTCTAGTGAATCTTGGATGATTTCACGGAAAGCTTTTGTATTCACTGCCGCCTTTTACACTACTATCGGTGTTGACAGACCATCCAGCACAGAGAACTAGTTTGTGTTAGTTACTGAGATTGAGCAGTGTCAGAAGTCAGATAGATAGATATGGATATATCAAAATTCTGCACTCCTTTGTGGTTAAAGTGGTGTTCCAGCGTAGGGGACTGGACTATGGGACACATGTCTGATACATCATAGTTAAATCTGTTCTAAAAATTCTCGCGTATTTCCAGTGGAATTGAGTGCTGACAAAAGATGGGTCCACCCAAAGTGGTGCATGGGTGCAATGATAGATTAATCAGGGAAAAAGCTACTTTTCCAGAAATCCCACCATTTATGCCAGAATTGCACGACTTAAGCCTGTAGAAAAGATGGGTAAGTTACCAGCATGACCTGTCAAACAAGGAAGTGGTTGAGTTCACAGGCTTTGACTGCTGCAAAATTTGTGAGAAACATCAGCTTTGACTGGAACGATTAGAAAAATCTTTTCTCAGATGTGCTGCTAAGAAAAAATTCTACAATCTGTCTTGCAGCAGTTTAAGTCAGGGAAACTTGTGTTTTCCAGTATCCTGTCATGAATCCTTAGACAGGGGGTTCTTGGGTAGTGGTGCTGTGAAGCTCAGAGGGAAGGCAATTGGGGCTTTTCTTGTTGGAGATAGTCATTGTCAGACACTTATGTGATGCAAATATTCTTTGGACACTCGTCAGTCCAAAACTGAATGTTGTCCAGCATTCACAAGACTTCTCTCTCCCACTTTTAAGGGGAAACATTTGCTAAGGACTAAGAGGAAAGAGCTGGGGAGTGGGACTAATTGGATAGCTCTTTCAAAGAGCTGCACAGGCAAGATGGCTCAAATGGCCTCCTTCTGTACTGTACATACTATGATTCTATGATTCACTTCATTCTTCTCCAATCACAGCTGCACACTTCACTCTACTTCCTTTTGCTGCTACTGGCACTCTCTGCACCTTCTACATTCCTCACACTTACATCATTTACTTCCCCACACCTCTGCCATCTTTTACACAACATGCACACCATTCTACACTGACTTCCTCAAAAACATCTCGTTAGGCTTCCATTAACACACTGCATTCTTGGAGCAGAAGCCAGCACATAATACCCGCGAGTAGATGGACACATAGGGAGGGAGAGCACAAGTCCAAATCCTGACACCACTGGAGGAGGACGTTTCAACATTGTGGGCAGGGGTGGCCAGACCCGTGCAAGGCTGGAGGACATGTCCCATGGAATTTCTCCACATCTTACCCTCTTTTTCCCCTCTCACTGCAATCTTACCCTACACACTCAGCTTGACAAAGTGCAGCTGCTTTCAGCAGCCATTCATCTATTACTGCTTAGCCATGCCATTACTTGCTAAACCTTGTCGCTCGCTTCCATTTCAGTTTCACAAGCTCAACAGGCCCTGAGGGAGCAAAGCAACAAAAGGGCAACGCACATGAAGATGAAGCGTCACTTGACTGTACTCTTGCAGGCACCAGCTCAGAGACTGCCAGCCCAAAGAGTTCAGAGAGTAGGCTAGAGGGAGATACACTGAGCACAAGTGCACAGAAGCAAGGGGAGGAGAATAGGGCGGCCTGTGAAGCAATTTGCCAGATGGAGACGTCGCATCCTAGCGCTACTGCAGAGGGCACAGATGAAGACTTTGAGGGCCCACACTATAAAAAAAGACCTCCTAGTATACACCAGGATTTTCTAAGTGCTCTGGGCAGCCTGCCAGTGAGCCTATGCTTTATGCAGAGGGAATGGAGGAGTCCATTTACAACTTGCGTGGAATCCTCTTGCAGCATATAGAAATAATGCAGTCAACCCTGGAGCAAGTGGTCAGCTCTATAAGCACTTCAGGGAGGCCCACAGCAAAGGAGCCTCTGATGGAAGCTGTGGCAGATTAGTTAAGAGCCTAGACTCCTGCCATAATAGTTCTGGGTTCGAGCACCTACTCTGGCTTTCAAAGCCTGAAGAAGAGCATGCATAAGGACTTCAATGGTGTCATATCACTCCTGAACTCTGTTCTCATGCAGAGCAGTGGAAGTGCTGAGGCTCAACCCCATGAGATTGGCAGTGGAACTATGGGAGAGACTCATACTGTCCTCTTTCAGGGTAACAGCATGCCAGTCTCTTAACCAGTGCCCTTGTTGGTCCCGAAGAGCCAGCTGGGCCAGGCTGTCCTGGCTATCGCCAACGTGCTACAATCTGCAGCCAGAGCTCCTTTAAAGCCGCCCACCACTTCCTCAGTGGAAATTTAGCATCCTTTCACCTTCTAAGCAGTAGCCACAGGGGGACCACCTTGTAAGAACACTAGGATAGGAAAAAGAACAAATACATCAGTCTAAAAGGCCTGCTGGAAGATCATGCACAGTGTTAATGTAACACAGATCTAGCTTTATGGATCCGAGTCAGATTTTCTGGTCTCCCGGCATCAGATCTGCTCCTGCCCTGCCAGTATTAGCAACTGGAAAATACATGAGAACAATAAAAACAGGAAATGGTTTCTGGAAATGGTTAACTGCTAATGGGTTTCAGCAGTACGCTAAGGAATCAATGTTTGGATGAATCTGGATTCACAGTTAGATGCCCTGAAACTTGGACTATCACTAGAGGACAACAAGGAGGGAATTTCATCCTTTATCCACAAATTATTTTGGTGGAACCAAGCAGGATGTGGGTAAGGGATGTAATCTGCTATATCGCTGCCCAGTTTTATGTGGTTTTGATCTTTTTCCAGAAATTTTGATTTAAAATGCACTCACCCATATTTGGGTGAATGTGTTATAATAATATTCAGATTATGGAAATATGTCATCTGATGTGCCATCCATCACTTGTGCCACAGTAATGCTGGGGCACCTATTCAACCCTGGCATCCAACATTAATATGGACAGCAGAGGTGGGGATTTAAATATTTTTAAAGGGAAAAGCAATTGTTTGCAGGGTGATTGACTATACTGCTTTAGGCATGATTTGGGAAAAAAAGTAAATTTTTTCCCCACAACCATCAACCAACCGTAGCAAGGCCATTGGGCATGCTTTGATTCGCAGGCGTCTGATGCCCACTTCTGTCAATCTGCCCCCCTCTCCAGGCGGATACCTCAGAAAAGGTCAAGAAACCTGCAAAAATTATGCAGGTGACCCCAAAGCTGTTGTCATGCCACACCAAATATGCAAATATACGAATACAACGCTAGCAGAAAAGCTAGCCATCAGAATCCGCATTTTGTTTATTCAAAACAAAATGTATCACGACATGAAAAAGTTGCAGCCTCCTGAGACTCTTGGAGAATTAGGACATCACAGACAGTCAGCAATACACTGCCAGGGAAACCAAAAGAACATTAGATCACTCGGGATCTGGAACACCAAAGATTGATGAACACTGCCTGGGAAATTAGACTGCTAGATATATACAGTAGTCACTAGACTGCCAAGAAAGTTGGATATTATGGACAGATAACCAATAGCCTGGCATGGAAATCCAACAGACAGATGCATAGATCATCAGGGAACTAAAATTTCACAGATGAACAGCTAGAAGATGCCAGGGAAATTCAGTGGTGTGGACAGATAGCAAATAAACCACCTGGGAAATCGAGACATTAGGTATCAGAATGTTTGAATATTCTGTTTTAGAGTTAGATGTTTAATCACTTAACTACTGGGGAATACTGGTCTTATTTTCCAAATGCCAGTCATTTTTATACCAACATAAATCCAAATGAAAAATAATACTTTTGGTGATAGAATCAGGTTTGACTGGATTAATATTGTGTCATTTTTTTAATATAGGAGTTCAGACTCAGTAGTAAACACATACTGCCAATGGACACAGTCACCCATGTGGATCCAGAGTCCAATATCTTGGGAAATGAAGGTTTGTGACATTGATTGGGCATGTCACCATTTATATTCATGTCACCTTCACATTCAGAAAGGATAGCCTTGTGGCAACTCAGGCTTTTGATGTAGTGAACTCATCCGTGGATGCAGGAGATAGTTTACATTATTAGCATTTGAACGAAGGATGAAGTTTCAGTCCCTCCACAATGAAAGGAGAAGGCAGAGAGCCACCGAGGTTACTTATTTGAAACACAAGATTAGTTGATGATCAGAAAGATGTTATTATGTATTGTTGGTGTACATATTACAGAACATTTTATACATATTACTGTCATTTTATTGATGTTATAATAATGTCAGGCAGTGGCTCAGTTGTTAGCACCCTCACCTCTGAGTCAGAAGGTTGTGGGTTCAAGTCCCCACTCCAGAGATTTGAGCACAAAAATTTAGGCTGAAACTCTAGTGCAGTATTGAGGGAGCACTGCATTGTTGGAAGTGCCATCTTTCAGATGAGATGTTACACCAAGACCCCGTCTACTCGCTTATGTGGACGTAAAAGATCACATGGTAATATTTTGAAGAAGAGCAGAGGTTTATCCCTGATGTCCTGGCCAATATTTATCTCTCAATCAATATCACAAAAAAAAGATTATTTTGTCATTATCACATTGCTGTTTGCGGGAGCTTGCTGAGCGCAAATTGGCTGCTGTGTTTGAAGACCAGGCACTCAAAACTGTCACCAAGCTCATGGTCTACAGGGCTGTAGTAATACCCGCCCTCCTGTATGGCTCAGAAACATGGACCATGTGCAGTAGACACCTCAAGTCGCTGGAGAAATATCACCAACGATGTCTCTGCAAGATCCTACAAATCCCCTGGGAGGACAGACACTACAATGTTAGCGTCCTCGACCAGGCCAACATCCACAGCATTGAAGCACTGACCATACTTGATAAGCTCTGCTGGGCAGGCCACATAGTTCGCATGCCAGAAACGAGACTCCCAAAGCAAGCGCTCTACTCGTAACTCCTTCATGGCAAATGAGCCAAAGGTGGGCAGCGGAAACATTACAAGGACACCCTCAAAGCCTCCCTGATAAAGTGCAACATCCCCACTGACACCTGGGAGTCCCTGGTCAAAGACCGCCCGAAGTAGAGGAAGTACATCTGGGAGGGCGCTGAGCACCTCAAGTCTCGTCGCCGAGAGCATGCAGAAATCAAGCGCAGGCAGCGGAAAGAGCATGCGGCAAACCAGTCCCACCCACCCCTTCCCTCAAGTATAGTTTTGGTCTCCGTACTTAAGGAAGGATATACTTGCATTGAAGGCTGTTTAGAGAAGGTTCACTAGGTTGATTCCGGAGATGAGGGGGTTGACTTATGAGGATAGGTTGCGTAGGTTGGGCGTATAGATACTGGAGTTGAGAAGAATGAGAAGTGATCTTATTGAAACTTATAAAATAATGAGGGGGCTTGACAAGATGGATGCAGAGAGGATATTTTCACTCATAGGGGAAACTAAAACTAGGAGACATAGTCTCAGAATAAGGGGCCGCCCATTAAAAACTGAGATGAGGAGAAATTTCTTCTCTCAGATGGTTGTAAATCTATGGAATTCTCTGCCATAGTGAGCTGTGGAGGCTGGGTCTTTGAATATATTTAAGGTGGAGAAAGAGAGATTTTTGAGCAAGAAGGAGTAAAGGGTTATGGGAAACAAAGGGTTATGGGAAGCGGGCAGGGAAGTGGAGCTGAGTCCATGATCAGATCAGCCATGATCTTATTGAATGGCGGAGCAGGCTCGAGGAGCCAAATGGCCTACTTCTGCTCCTATTTCTTATGTTCCTATTTCATTGGAGATTTTTGGTTTTCCTATACAGTATTGCTTTCCATTGTGCTGCAGTTTTAAATCAGCAGTTCTATTTATATCAGCTTTTCTTTTACAACAGACCTCTGCAGCTCTATATGCTCTTAAACATTAACTTTGATTTTTACAGTCATGGCCCATGCCTTTCAACAGCCCTCTGTGGTAGGTAACATTGTTTCCATGCTAAAAATTGCACTGCCAATTGCACTGCTTTCTTTTTGAACTATAACTGAAACGTGGTCTGTGTATTGTCTGGCCTACCATTTTCCAACCTTTATCATTGCCAGCATAGTAAGTCTTATCATTTCTACAAGTCAAGTGGCTCATTAAACTGGTAAATTTGAAAACTAAAATGAATTTATCTCAGACTGGATGACTTAACTAACTGCCAGAAATAAATTAAAAGTGGAGCCATAAATAGAGCCAATCCCATTGTCACTAACCATTTGTAAAAACCGCTACAAATCTAAATAAAACTGTATCTAACAGTCTGAAAACGGGGCTTTGATGTCAGCCATATAACTGTTAGAATACCAAAGAACTGGTCCATAAGTTAAATATTGTAAATTAAACTGAATCAATTTAATTCTGATTACTTTGGATTCCCAGTTCAGATCTGAGCTCATGCCTAATTACCAGTGGAGCCAATTATTGGGCACATTTGTTGGGACACTAATTGATTAATTATGTATTTCAATCCATACCTCTGGGTTTTTGCTGAATGGGCATAATCTGATAATTGAAGCAATTGCATTTTCACTGAGATGTCCCAATTAATAGATTGCAGTAGTAGTGAACAGAACATGGAATTATTTAGAAAATAATTAAGAAGATTGTGTTTTATCCTCTTTGTTACATTTAGATGTTTTGTGGTTTTTTTTGCTGCTGTACTACAGTTGTTAAAAGCAGGGTGTCATCTACTAAAATGTTAGGTGTATTGGGCTCAAGTTTTTGCCTGAGTTGCTCCTATTTTTTTGGAGCAACTAGTTTAGAATGGAGCATCTTAGACATTGCAATTCTCGGCATTTAGTTTGCTCCAGTTCTAGTGAGTTAGAATAGTTTCAGTTTAGAACAGATTTTTTTTTCAAAAGAGGGTGTGTCCAGCCACTTATGCCTGTTTTGCAAGTTTAGGCAGCGAAAACTTACTCCAAACTAACTTAGAATGGAGTAAGTGTACATTTTTGTACGCTCAGAAAAACCTTGCCTACACTTATAAATCAGGCGTAGGGAACAAGAGATGGGAGGGAAGGAAAGTTTACAAACATTAAACACTTCACTTTTACAAATAAAGATCCATCATCAATAATAAATGTAAATAAATCAATAAATCAACCAATAAATCAAGCAAATAAAAATTTAAAAATGAAAAAAATAATAAAAAATTAATCAATAAATAAAAAATGTAATTTCTACTCACCTACTGCAGCACCGGGAGCCTTCCAACAGCGTGCTGCGATGGGCACCCCCCAATGTCTCTCCCTCTGTCTCTTTCAGTGTCTCTCTGTGTTTCTGACAGCAAAGGGTGGGGGGAGAGAGGGGAGGAGGGGGGGGAGAGAGGGGAGGAGGGGGGGGAGAGAGGGGAGGAGGGGAGGGGAGGGAGGGAGAGGAGAGGAGAGGAGGGGGAGAGGAGAGGTGTGGGAGGGGGCAGAGGAGGAGGGAGGGGGGAGAGGATGGGGAGGAGGAGGGGGAGGGAGTGAGGAGGGGGAGGGAGTGAGGAGGGGGAAGGAGGTGGGGGAGAGGAGGGGGAGAGGAGGGGGATAGAGGGGGGAGAGGAGGGGGTAGGAGGGGGAAGGGCTGAATGCGGGGGGGGGGATGAATGGGAGGGAGGCTGAATGGGAGGGAGGGAGCTGAACAAGAGGGAGGGAGGGAGGCTGAACGAAAGGGAGGGAGGGGGGCTGAACGGGATGGGGGGGGAGCTGAATGGGAGGGAGGGAGGGGGGGAGCTAAACAGGAGGGAGGGAGGGGAGGAGCTGAATGGGAGGGGCGGGGGGGTAGCTGAACGGGAGGAAAGCCCGAGTCCCGATCTTCAATGCCCGGGGACCCCATTCAGCCAGAGCTAGGGACAGGATTCTTCAGGTCCCTCCCACGCAGCCTGCATAGATTCGGGCTACGAGGAGCTACTGCACATGTGCGCACACTCTAGTCGAAGACATCCTGAGGAGCTTCCAGAAAGTTGGCACACCTTATGGAGGTGCGCCGCTTTTACAGAGGGTGGAAACTTGGGCCCATTGTCACAACCTTAAAAAGTATTGCAATTGTGGTGCTATTTTATTAACGACGAAGTAAATAGTGCTCGCTGACCTACATTGGCTCCTGGTTGAGCAATGCCTCAATCTTCAAATTCTCATCCTTGTTTTTTAATCCCTCCATGGACTCACCCCTCCCTATCTCTGTAACCTTCTCCAGATATCTGCGCTCCTCCAATTCTGGCCTCTTGCGCATCTCCGATTTTAATCGCTCTACCAATGGCGGGCATGCCTTCAGCTGCCAAGGCCCTAAGCTCTCGAATTCCCTCTCTAAACCTTTCTGCTTCTCTACTTCTCTCTCCCCTTTTAAAATGGCCTTAAAACCTACCTCTTTGACCAAGCTTTTGGTCATCTGCCCAAATATCTCCTTATTGGGCTCAGTGTCAAATTTTATTTGTTAACACTCCTGTGAAGCGCCTTGGGTTGTTTTACCACATTAAAAATTATAAATGCAAGTTGTTGTTGCTGATCATAACTAGTTGTTAATCAGTTAATCTATACTCATAAACACCACTCTTCTGGATCATGCACAGCCATTGCTTCTGAGTAAGAGTGATCACAAAACAGATAGAGACAAGAAAGGCCATTTAACACATCAAAGCTTATCTGCATAGAAATACCCTTCATGATTCACTGAATTATGCCCAGGAGTGGGAAATCTAGTCATGGTTCCCTTCCCTAACCTAGAGACAATTGCAACACCCTATTGCACACAGCCCAAGGTTTGTTGTCTGTATAGCTCAGTTGCATGTTGCCTTTACCAACCGTTTCATCACTTGAGCTTCAGAAAAAAATTAGATTTGGATATCCTGAGCACTTGTGAATCCCTGTGGATTCCAGGAGTCCTTTAAAAGCTTTAAGAAGATTCAATTTGGCTGAAAGGGTGGATAAAGGGACTATGACCATTTCTGACATTGATGTCACCCTGTTGGTCCAACAGGCATCACTGTTGCATACTGGGCCACATTGTTCAGCGAGAGATCAGACTCCCTTCCCTTTGGGGGAATATTGATCTTTTTTGCATCAGACTAATGGGTTCAAAGATTAGAAAGGATATTCATTCAAAGTTGGAAACATAGTGGTATAAAATGAGGTAAGGAGGAACCGCTGCCGTAATGTTGGGACAGAACAGGCAGTGCTTCACTCTGCATGTTGACATGGGAGTGCTTGATGCTCATGTCCAGTGTAAAAAGTTGAAACTGTAGCATTCCTCACCTAATGTGAAACTAAGGTTAGTACTTTCAGGTATCATAATTTGAATAATTCCATCGAGTCTGATACTGAATTAGTGCCAGTACACCTCCGACGCTGCACCGCCCCTCCCCCCCACCCCATCCCATTTTACTAACTGGATCTATATCTATTTTCATGTAAACCTCAATCATATATTAAAATGTTGTATAGAAGGGGATCCTACTTGCTGCCTTAGAGCTTCATCGGACCCCTGAGAATCTCAGTCCAATTTGTGCTAATATTTCTTATTTGCTGGTTTGTTGTTTGAATTATATAACCTTGAAGATTTGGAAAGGATTGTTCTTAACACTATTGTTTATAGGTGGATAAATCTGAACAACAAGATCTGTTAGTATCAACAATTCAAGATATGTGCAAAGTAATGGGATCAAGAATTTAGGGGGCAAAATTGCCCCTTTTTTTAGAGGCCCGTTAGTGCCTCCGGGGAGCGCTAAAGGGGCGGAGGAGATTTTTCACCCTGGGCCGCCGCACAACCGGCGATGACGTCTATATAAATACAAGTTGTTGTTGTTGTTGTTGGAGACGTGCTGGGGGAGGGTGGGGGGAGGGGGGTGGTGGTGTCTGGTAACACGCGGAAATCCAGAGGTAGCCGCGGTGCATCAGTCAGTGGCTTTTTAACTCAGCCACTGCATTTGCTTTCGGGTTTCCAGACCAATTAACATGAGTGCACGTGATGCCAACACGCATTAGGCTATTTCAGCTGGAGTACTAAACGAAACACTGCACGGTTGAAGGATTGTGGAGGTGGGAGAAATATAGCTAGCTGTGTGCAATGGAATGTTCCAAAGCTGCGACGTGCTTTGGTGATGGCTCCCTGGACCTCATGCTGCAAGGTGTAAGGATCCCCAGGGAGATGGTATTCACGGGAGGAAGAAGCCAGGCTCATTGACAAAGAAGGCATGACTGGAGATAGCAGAGGAGATGAACAGCAGGCATTTGGTGCCACACTCCTGGATACAGTGCAAAAAACGATTTAATGATTTCACGAGGGAAGAAAAGGTGAGTACATTGCCACATTCAATTACATCCAAATCTGCGTGTCACCCCAATCCCCTCACTCTGCCTTCCCAAGCCTACTTCTGCACATCACTCCTCACACCAACGTACCTTACTGGTGCACCCATCCCTCTCTGTCTGTGCACCTACTCACATCCGCATCTGACCAATTCACCATTGACACTCACCATCATCTTAATGCAATGTCACATCTCTCTCTCATAGTCACTCTCAAAAGATGTTGTCCAACTATCTGTTCTACTCATTCCATGACTCTCATTCATGTGCGTAATGTTAACTTAAAACATTCTTTCCATGACAGTTCTAATTCATGTCTTTAATCTGCCAAAGGCCCATCAAGTGTTCATACGATAAATGGGCTATATGGACGGAAGGTCTCCTCCTAAAATTGTTACTATGTTATTATGTATGCACCACCTAATAACATTAGTCAATGTGTATTATGATGCTTACATTTACTATTAATGAATCAAAGACAATTATAGCCTGTCAGAGTATTTTGTACATGCGTTATTTCTTATTTTAGTCTCTAGTGACTTTGGATGTATCAACCAAATTTGAGTCACCACCACCAATTCAGAAGAGTGCACCTCACAGTTTTTTTTATTGCATGCAGTAAATATTTTCACTGCTCAAACCAGACAATTCATTCAAATGAAAATAAAAATTCCCAAATGACCTGAGGATGATGGAGTGTAATCTAACACTTGGAGCAGCTGTCAGAATAAAATGTAACATTTTCAAAAGAAGTTCAACCTTCCAGACAACACAGAAAGAACAAATATGTTTACCTAACACAGAAACAAAAACACTTCTAAAAGTATAAATTAACTGCTACAGAAAGAGTAATTTGTAATGGAATTGTCAGGTTTAGGGATCTATGATATTTTTCCATTTTAGGATTTTCTGCATTATGATCAGTTAAAATTACCAGGGGGACCTTTATCAACTTGAATTTACAGTATAGTCTACATTATTACTAGTGTGACACTGAGGCTTCCGTAACCTAGTTTAATGTTTAAAAGTTTTCATATACAGTAGTATTTTTGTCAAGCTAATTTAAGTTGCAGACAAAGATAATAGGAGTGCAGAGGGGATCATAATTTGCCAAATATAACACGGTGTGAATAATACCCAAATATTTTTCTTGATGGCTGTTATGTAATGTGACGTGCTCTTAACAACTCTCAGTTCATATAACAGCTGAGTATGATTGAACTGTCCACAAACCTGATGAGAATATGTGGCACATGTATGAGGGACACAGAACAGGTTGGGAATTTCTGTAATTCTGTGCCTCAGTTTACGAAGTTCTTCTGTGCAGTGCATTCATGAAGCTGCAATTCAGAACGACTTGGATTAGAAACCAGTGCTGGAAAAGAGTGATCAAGAATTTCTTTTAAAGCTTCCAATCTGTTGCTTGACAGAGCTGTGGGATTTGAGGTAAACCTGACTTTACAAAGAACTGTGACCTTCTGATGGCTGTAAGTTATTAAGTGCTTCTGCTCATGATCATTTTGATTTTTATAAACTGAAAATTGCAGAAATATTTTTTTGGGTGGAAATGTTACTATTTGATCTGAGAGACTTTATGGACTTCAATATCCGGCTGTCGCCTGAGCAGCTTAAGTGATTTATTTGGTGTAACAGAAGTTTTGCAAAACTTAGAAAGTTGTAAAATTTGTTTTGCTGGCTTTTCAAATATATTTTATTAGCTGTCTTAATACGAGGTATAATCTGAAATGAGATAGCATCATCTAGATTTCCAAGTAGTCCTTATGATTTGGTGCTTTATACTAAAGATTATTAAAAAAGGTGTTTATTATTTCAAGTCCAGAAGTTGTTTGAATCAGCTGCAAGAGACTTGAGTTAGCTGTGCATAAGAGTTCATTTTCTGTTGTCTTTCCATAACAAGTAAAATTTACATGTTAACTGAATTGAAATTTGGAAACAAATATGGTTAAAGACCGTATCACAACATTTACACAAAGATACAGCTTTCATTTTATTTTTGTTCTCTTGGGGTTGGGATGATTGGCCAACAACAAACACAACCATTTTCCTTTGTGTCAGGTGTGACTCCAGTCACTGGAGGGTTTCCCATTGACCTCCGTTTTGTTATGGATCTTTGATGCCATACTCTGTCTAAAGCTACCTTAATGTTGCGGGCAGCCACTCTCATTCCTCGTGTGCAATTCATCTCTTGTGTCCACATTTGGGTCAAGACTATGATCAGCTCTGGAGCCAAGTGGTTCTGGCAAACCTCAAACTGAACATTAGAGAGCAGGAGAAAGAAAGGAAGGATTAAGATAGTAAAGAAAGAAATTTATCTAGTGCCTTTCACGACCACCGGATGTCCCAAAGCGCTTTACAACCAATGAAGTACTTTTTGGAAGTGTAGTCACTGTTGTAATGTAGGAAACGCGGCAGCCAATTTGCGCAAAGCAAGCTCCCACAAACAGCAGTGTGATAATGACCAAATAATCTGTTTTTTTAGTGATGTTGATTGAGGGATAAATATTGGCCAGATCATCATCATAGGTGGTCCCTCGAACGAGGATGACCTGCTTCCACACCAAAAAGAATGAGTTCATATATGTTTCAATGGAGGACCCGATATTCCAGTCCTGAATTCTAGCGGTGGAAGATACCTGTGCATAGAATTTTTTAACGTGTGGTGACTGTTGCACATCAGCCACCACACAGGCTTGACAGAGCTAGGCCTTTATCCAGTGGCAAGGGTAAACCAGGACGACTGGAGACCTGCTCTGCTGCACGGACCTAGTGCGCACACATATCGCAGTGTGGGCTGGCCCATGCTGCCCCTGGGCCCTCGGCTCTTCTGGGCCCCACACCTTCATTTGACGCAACTCCACTACGATCCCTCGCCGCTCCTCCACCGCAAACATTCGCCGCACCTCCACCACAAACTCTCACCACTCCTTCGCCACGATCTCTCACCACTCCTCTGCCATGATCTATCGTTGCTCCTCCGTCACAAAACATTCATCGCACCTCCACCACGATCTCTCACCACATCTCCGCACCAAACATTCACCACACCTCCATCAAAAAATCTCTCGCCGCTCATCCGCCCCGACCTTCCCGCTCCTCCGCTGTGCCTGGGCCCTGCCGATGTTCCTGCCCACGCTCTAAACGGTGACCTGGGCCTTGATGACATCACCCAGTCGCCCACCTCGAAGTCGTTGCACACTTGGAATGATTCGCGCTGGAAGTTGTAGTGGTATGCCCACGATGTTGTAGGACCCGCGCTCACTCTTTCAACCTCCCAACCTGCAGTGGTATCCTCTCGCAGGTTCGGGTGGCTTTAATAATATCTAAGCAACATCATCAATGATGTTGCTTAGATATTGGCCAGAACACCAGGGCTAACTCCCCTGGTCTTCTTCGAAATAGTGCCAGGGGATCTATTATGTCCTCCTGAGAGAGCACATGGGACCTCGATTTAATGTCTCATCCGAAAGATGGCACCTCCGACAGTGCAGCACTCCCTCAGTACTGCACTGGAGTCTCAGCCTAGATTTTTGTGCTCAAGTCTTTGGAATGGAACTTGAAGCAGGTGTTACTTGATAGCACTCTTGATGATTCCTTCCATCATTTTGCAGATGATTGCGATGAGGCTGATAGGGTGGTAATCTGCCAGGTTAGATTCGGTTTTTATGGATAGAACTTGGGCAATCTTTCACATTGTTGGATAGGTGCTAGTGTCATAGATGTACTGGATCAACTTGGCTAGGTGCACAAGTGTTCAACACTGCAGCCAGGATATTTTCAGGGTCCATACACAGGTGTGTCCAGTGACTCAGCCACCTCTTAATGTTACATGGAGTGAATTGAATTGGCTGGGCATTGGCATCAATGATTGTTGGGTTCTTGGGTGGAGAACAAGTGGGATTGTGAACTTGGCACTTTTGGATGAAGACACTTGCAAACACCTTGTTCTGTGCAGGATACAGATGATTATGAAGCCTCCTCCTCCTGTTAGTTGCCAGTTGCCCACCACCATTCGCAACTGTATGTGGTAGGGTGACAGTACTTTAGGTTATGGGTCCACTTTAGCTCTGTCTTTTGGTGTTTACATGCAGGTAGCCCTGTGTTGTACCTTCACTAGTTTGCTGCCTCATTCTAAGGCATGCCGAGTGCTATCTCTGGCATGGCCTTCTATGCTGCGATTAATCTCTCGGCTTGATGGTGATCAAGAAGTGAAGGATGTGCCGGGCTATCAGATTACAGATCCCGATGATATACAATTTAACTGCTATTGTTGTCCCACAGTGCATCATGGATGCCCAGTTTTGGGCTGCTAGATCTGTCCTATTTAGCATGGTGGTACTGCCATACTACATGATGGAGGATATCCTCACTGTGGAGATGAGAATTTACACTTCAATTGCAATGTTGGTACAAGGTGAAATTGTTTTGATGTGCCAGATGTCAGATGAATGCATGGTCATTGTAATAGTGTATCAATAATTTCAAGTTAAGCGGCTAATATCATATATCAGACAATATCACTGATGATGTTCAGAAGGATACATGGCTTCAAATTTGTCGTTTCACACTATAAATATTTAAGGCACATTTATTTATATTTTGTACCAAGCACAGCTGCTAACTTTTGCCTTTGCTGATAAAATACAGGCTCATTTCATACCTAGTAACCTTTGACTGACCGTAATGAATTGTGCTCAAGTAGAAAGATGTGTTTTGGCCTTCACTTTGAGCTGTTTCCCAAGGAGAAGTACAGACTACACATTAGTGGCACAAAGGTCAAAGCACAGCCCCAATGTTTTCTGTCTCTGATGATTTTATTATTTTATGTTGGATAATGGATACCTGGGAGTCATTAGAAACCAGTCGTCTAATGGAGGGTTCAGATGACATCATAAACTGCATGTGCAAAGCACAAGTGGTTTTGTACTGTCATTGGAACCTCGATTAGATTACTGCCTTGAAACTAATCCTTGATTTTATTGCTTACATATGTGTGCACTTTAAAAAAAGCTTATTTTGGTCAATTTTATTTTTTTCTCAATTTTTCACCTGCAGCTATTGACTCCTTCTGGAGCATAGTTTCATGAGCGCTGACAACTCTCCACTATTTTTCCATTGGTTGTTCTCATTCTGTGAGTCTGGACAGTGAATGTCAGCAAGTTTATTTGATCATTCCACACATGCATGTTCCAACACGGAGGCACTGAATAGAAAGCAAGGGCATAAATCCTGACTAACTTTCTTCTCGCTGGGTAGCAGACTCTGAGGCCAATTACATTATTCCACGAACATATTAGCTACGATCAACTAACTCAGCACAAGCTAGAGATTAAACCAGAAGCCTTCTTGGCAAAAAATGGCTTGTAACAAAAAGTTGATTAGCTTTCATAGCAGCACTAGCGGTTAATGATGTGGTTTCACTCCATTCACACGTTACACCTATTTCACACAGGATGGTCACGCAAGGGGTTGAATGACTGTAGCCATTTTATCACTGGTTTATTAAATTAAATCACATTGATACTCGATCAACCTATATTCTGGTCTTTATTGAACCTAGTCCTTCACTTTCTATGTCTGATATCATTGCCCTCTAGTTGGAAAGCAGCCATAAGGATTGATAACAATAATCATTTCTTTGGTGAGCCTGCTTCATGCACTGACTAGGTCAGGTACACAGGACTCTTCAGTTTGCTAACGTATCCTCAGGGCTATTCGAGTTAAAAATCCTGTAAGATTCTGGCAATTGTTGGATGTAATTAAATTGCTTTATATTTGGCACACATTAATCTATAACCTAATGTTACAAGTTTCAGGTCTGCCTTAGCTGTTACCTTAGATAGAGCAGAGCTGATCACTCCCATAGGCGCTCCAAGGGTCTTACTTTCAGGAATGTGCCTGTACTGCCCAATATCTGATTAAACAATCGTGTAACCTGTGGGTGTAACAATAGGACCTCCTTGTGATCTGAACTGGGTATTGTGTTTTTTGCATGTGCCCTCACATGCACTTCTCCAATCTTGTCGAAGGTCGACTGAGAAATACGTGGTGAAGTAAGACCAGATAAAAAATGCTAAGTTGCTTTATTTCACAGACAGCAAGTGAATGTACAGAGTAATAATCAATGAAAATTCCATTTACTTCACTAAATGGGGTAGATTGTAACTTTGTGCAATAGTGTAAAATGGGTGACAGCGAGTCGGCAGCCCGTTTAACATCTCTCCCCATTTTTGGAAAGAAGTAAAATAACTTTAAACAAAGGTATCCAGTATTTTTTTTCTGTATCAAGCTCAAAGCACCTTGAGTTATGGTCGGTGATAAAGCCTCTACATAAGTTGTTGTTGCTTCTATATGCAGAATGTGTTTAATGGATTATCCTCTCCTGAAACCAAACTACCACGACCTTAAGATTTGGTTGTGTTCGATGCACCCAGGTTAGAGTTTTGTACTGATATAACTCAACTTAAACTCAGCAATTCTACAGATAACTAGAATTTAACACTATTAGAATTATTCTTTTACTAAAGCATGCATTTATTGTTATCTTCTAATAATCAACTATGGATTATCACTTAATCAAATTGAGGTGCTTGCAGTGCAACCATTAATCAATCAATTAATTATCATCTCACATCAACACACAGAGTCTTTTGCTCATCATCATAGCACCCCACCCAAGAATGACAATGAAATAAAATGGTCCTCACTATCTGCACATTGTACATAGACTTAATATCGATCTCCCTGGGAATTGCACATTAGGAGTCAGGACTAGGTATAGTCTACACGCAAATTGGGGATAAAAGGTGAGGGATAATTGGACCAGGGCTCACAGGCATTACTGGTCCCCATTTTTAAATCTTACATTCTCTCCTTATTTTTATTCAGTACTTGATATAAAAATTTCTAGAATCTAAAATTATATTACTTCCTATCAACTGTTTCCATTATAACTTCCAATGTTCACATTTATAATGGAAGTAGTCTGTGTAACCTTGTTATGTTGCTAGTGCCTCTGGGGAAATTGCCCCGGAGATTTGGTGGCCGGTGTGTCATTTGCACCGCGCCCCGCGATTTGCGCCCGGGCTGCCGCTCGCACGGCAATGATATCATCACGTGCACTCTGACCCCTCACCACTCCTTACTGACTTCTTTGCACCCAATGAGGAAATTGCCCCGCGGGTTGCATAGTTGGCGAGCATCCGCTGCTGGGACGCCCCTTACAGGGGAAGCCGTTTGTGTCATGAGCTGCCATATTTTTCTGTCGGCTGAATCTTTTGACTATGGTGGCCCTCGCCTCGACTGGGTCACCATCCTACAGCCCAGCACACTGTTATGGGTGCCAGGCTGTTAATCTGGTCGAGGGCGTCCCTGGTGGCCCATGGCCCAAAGGGACTGCAGAGCTCACAGCGGCCCTCCCCTTTAATTGAAGTGGAGGGGCATTCTGCTGCATTATCGCTGCGTGGAGCATCCATGTAGCGTTAACCTTGACGGCGGGCTGCTTGGCTCCGGAGCACGGCACTGTACTCAGCACCACTCTACTGTCCCGGGAACATCCCTCCATGGACGCGGAGCACCTCCGATATCACTCCGCCTCCATTTCCGGGCTGGGCGATAAATATCCCAGCCCCGAAAGGTTACAGTCTCCAAACGGGTGCACAGGGCAATTTCGCCGCCTAAGTGTTTGAATGAAATGCAATTTATAAATTAGTAATTCAGACTCGTCAACTGGTGTAAAGTCATATAGACTACTTAGATATTATAGTAGAGAAAAAAAATCAAAATCTCAACACCAAAGCATAGATTTTTAAAACTATTTACTATTTCATTTAAGTGTGTTACTGGATCAGCAGAAGTTTGACATTGCATAGGAAATTTAAAAAGTATATTCTTACCAAGCCATAGGTCAGCAACAAAAAAAAATCCACTGTAAAGCAAGGCTGAGATCATTTAGAGCCTCAACTCTAATGAAGGGTTTGTAAGTAAAATAAAATCCTCCACAGTAAATGGCATCATAATGCCACTTATGTGTTGCCCTCAAAGGGGCAGTATCAGTGGTAGGAACTGAGACCAGGGTACTCTCTAAGGAAGCATTTCCACTGCAGCTACTGGTCTGAGGCCAATAGCTGCAGTTCGGGTTTCAGCCAGGAAGTACTGTGTTTACATTGTTTGGCTCCTGTCTGGCTGGAACTCTAATCATACTGCTCAGGAGACAGTAATGGCCATGCTTAGATACACACATGGACAGACCTCTCTCCCAACCGTTGATAAATGTAAATATTTGGAGACTGGGGAGGAGAGAATATCTACTCTTTAAACATTTAAATTAAGGTCAGGTAGGTTTAAAATGTGCCCGGGGTTCAAACTTTTGACCATTTTGTAAATCGGGTTTGACACCAAGGAATTCTACACTCCATTCACTGTCAAACCCAAGGGGTGTGAAACTCCAGACAATTTCTCTCCACTTTGCTCTAAAGTCAGCTTGGATCCTGACTTTGGATTCACGCTGCAAACATAGGGCCTGAATTTATGGTCGGAGGCTTCCCGCTGGGAAATGCCTCCGATCCGCTAATAAAGTCTGCACCTACCTTCTGCCTCAGGATCCATGGACATTCACGCTTCTGGGCGTCCATGGAAATGCTGGGTAAAGGCCCAGGCATTCCACGGGTGCATGTGGTTTGCAAGCACCCCTGGGCTCACATGGGCTGGCCCAACCAATAAAAGAAAGGGCTCCTCATTCATGCTTATGGGCATTCCATTTTCCTACGAAATCCCCAAAAGCATGAATGGGGATCACATAAAAAATATATTTACATATCAAATAAATAAAAAAGTTACATATTTAAAAGCAATTAAAATACAATTTAATTAAATATTTAAAGCAAAAATTTTATTTTTTGAAAAATAAATTCAAACGTTTCAAAAGGACTAAAAAATCCTAAACTTATTTTACAGGTTTTGTTATGTTTAAATAATATTTTAAAATATATTTTTATGTTCATTTGAACACTTAGGCTAGTAAAAGCAGGCCTCACGGGCATTCTCTGGGAAAATAGCACAACTCTCCGCCTGCGGATGCCCTTTTCCTGGGGTTACGTTGGCTCTGTCAAGAAGTTTCTTGACAGATCACAAGTGTCGGGTTTTCACGCATGTAAATCCCACTCCAGGGATGCAACCGTACGCCCCAGAAAATCCGGACCATAATAATTGTGATATGAACCACTTCGCACCAGTGCTAAATTTGCACTATAATTGCACCCAATAGAAAGGAACATTGGGTAGGGTGTACAACAGGCAGCCAATCCACTGCAGAAGTTAAAATTCCACCCATACGGCTGGATTTTGCTGGTGTTCAGAGGGCGGATTCAAAGACAGGTCCACTGTCAAGATCTAAAAGATTGACAGTGGGGCGGTATCCCTCTCTGAACCTGTCTCTTGTAAGTTTCCCAAGTGCCGGCTCTGTCTGCGCTTTGCAGACCTGCATTGGTGTCCTGGGGAGGTCTCTTCTGCCCATTGGAAGGGAAGAGAACCCATGTCGTGCTGTGACTCCCTCCATAAGCATGGAGGGAGTCATGGAAGAGCCTGGGTGCAACTGTGCATCATTGTGCAGGGCTTGCAGCATTTGCAGCACCTTAATGCTGCAGAACACTGACAGCACAACTGTCAAAATGAAAGTGGGCATGGTCCCTTTAAGGAAACCTGCTGATGGCGCGTTGTCAAAAGACTCACTTCCTTTTAATTGGCCGGGAACCTCGCAAGGCAGGCTTAACAGGTACAATCAGGGCTAAATCACTTCAACAGAGCGCGATGGAACCGAGAGCAGGGTCACAGTCCGCCACATACCTCGGCTGCACTTAGGCAACCTCGGTCGGCAAAATCACGCACATAGTGTCAAGTCCCGTACGTGCAACTTTTAGAATCCACTGTAAAATGCAATAAATGTTGGCAAACCATTGGAAAGAGAAGTTGTAATGTTGCAGGAATGATATAGCCCTAATTCTTCAGACCTACACTACTTGTGAGCACAATACTTGTGGGCACAACTTCCCATGGAGCATGGAGTTATCCCTATTATATATCACAGTCCTGCTCACTTATGTGGAACTCGCTTATGTCGACATTCAGTGTATATTGACAGAAAAGTGTAGTCCCAGGGCCCGAATTTGATCAAAGCCAAGGCCCTCCCAAGTGCCGCCCAACGGACCACCAAGGACCATCGAGAGACCTGGTGGTACTTTGCCAGGGACATTTTTCTAAAAGATATGCCAGTAACGCCCGGCGACAAAAAAACAACTTATGCCGGGAGTCTGGGCGGCAGCGGTCGGGCGCTCCCAATCTCGGCGGCAAATGCGATCCTCACCAAAGTGCCGCTGAGGATTGAGTTGGGCCCAAGAAGGGGGGAACAGCTAAAAATAAAAATAATTAAAAAAAACATAACCAATGGAAAATCTTTCAGGGTACCCCATCCACATAAATCGTTGGAAAAAAAATTAAAGTTCACCAACATTTTTTTGCAGGTCTTCCATAGAAACATAGAAAATAGATGCAGGAGTAGGCCATTCGGTCCTTCGAGCCTGCACCACCATTCAATAAGATCATGGCTGATCATTCCCTCAGTACCCCTTTCCTGCTTTCTCTCCCTATCCCTTGATCCCCTTAGCCGTAAGGGCCATATCTAACTCCCTCTTGAATATATCCAATGAACTGGCATCAACAACTCTCTGCGGCAGGGAATTCCACAGATTAACAACTCTCTGAGTGAAGAAGTTTCTCCTCATCTCAGTCCTAATTGGCCTACCCCTTATCCTAAGACTGTGTCCCCTGGTTCTGGACTTCCCCAACATTGGGAACATTCTACCCGCATCTAACCTGTCATGTCCCGTCAGAATGTTATATGTTTCTATGAGATCCCCTCTCATCCTACTAAACTCCAATGTATAAAGGCCCAATTGATCCAGTCTCTCCTCATACGTCAGTCCAGCTATCTCAGGAATCAGTCTGGTGAACCTTCGCTGCACTCCCTCAATAGCAAGAACGTCCTTCCTCAGATTAGGAGATCAAAACTGAACACAATATTCCAGGTGAGGCCTCACCAAGGCCCTGTACAACTGCAGTAAGACTTCCCTGCTCCTGTATTCAAATCCCCTAGCTCTGAAGGCAAAATTATCATTTGCCTTCTTCGCCACCTGCTGTAGCTGTATGCCAACTTTAAAGACTGATGAACCATGGCACCCAGGTCTCGTTGCACCTCCTCTTTTCCTAATCTGCCGCCATTCAGATAATATTCTGTCTTCGCATTTTTGCCCCCAAAGTGGATAACCTCACATTTATCCACATTATTCTGCATCTGCCATGCATGTGCCTACTCACCTAACCTATCCAAGTCACCCTGCAGCCTCTTAACGTCCCCCTCGCAGCTCACACCAGTTTAGTGTAATCTGCAAACTTGAAGATATTATGCTCAATTCCTTCATCTAAATCATTGATGTATATTGGAAAGAGCTGGGGTCCCAGCACTGAGCCCTGCGGCACTCCACTAGTCACTGCCTGCCATTTTGAAAAGGACCCATTTATCCCAACTCTCTGCTTCCTGTCTGCCAACCAGTTCTCTATCCACGCCGGTATATTACCCCTAATATCATGTGCTTTGATTTTGCACACCAATCTCTTGTGTGGGACCTTCTCAAAAGCCTTTTGAAAGTCCAAATACACCACATCCACTGGTTCTCTCTTGTCCACTCTACTCGTTACATCCTCAAAAAATTCCAGAAGATTTGTCAAGCATGATTCCCCCTTCATAAATCCATGCTGACTTGGATCGATCCTGTCACTGCTTTCCAAATGCACTGCTATTCCATCCTTAATAATTGATTCCAACATTTTCCCCACTACTGATGTCAGGCTAACCGGTCTATAATTACCTGCTTTCTCTCTCTCTCCCTTTTTAAAAAGTGGTGTTACATTAGCTACCCTCCAGTCCATAGGAACTGATCCAGAGTTGATAGACTTGGAAAATGATCACCAATGCATCCACTATTTCTAGGGCCACTTACTTAATTACTCTGGGATGCAGACTATCAGGCCCCGGGGATTTATCAGCGTTCAATCCCATCAATTTCCGAGCACAATTTCCTGCCTAATAAGGATATCCTTCAGTTCCTCCTTCTCACTCGACCATCGGTCCCCCAATACTTCCGGAAAGTTATTTGTGTCTTCCTTCGTGAAGACAGAACCAATGTATTTGTTCAATTGGTCTGCCATTTCTTTGTTCTCCATTATAAATTTACCTGAATCTGACTGGAAGGGACCTACGTTTGTCTTCACTAATCTTTTTCTCTTCACATATCTATAGAAGCTTTTACAGTCAGTTTTTATGTTCCCGGCAATCTTCTTCTCGTACTCTATTTTCCCCCTCTTAATTAAACCGTTTGTCCTCCTCTGCTGAATTCTAAATTCGTCCCAGTCCTCAGGTTTGCTGCTTTTTCTGGCCAATTTATATGCCTCTTCCTTGGATTTAACACGATCCTTAATTTTGCTTGTTAGCCATGGTTCAGCCACCTTCCCTGTTTTATTTTTACTCCAGACAGGGATGTACAATTGCTGAAGTTCATCCATGTGATCTTTAAATGTTTGTCATTGCCTATCCACCGTCAACCCTTTAAGTATCATTTGCCAGTCTATTCTAGCCAATTCACGCCTCAAACCATCAAAGTTACCTTTCCTTAAGTTCAGGACCCTAGTTTCTGAATTAACTATATCACTCTCCATCTTAATAAAGAATTCTACCATGTTATGTCACTCTTCCCCACGGGGCCTCGCACAACAAGATTGCTAATTAATCCTTTCTCATTACACATCACCCAGTCTTGGATAGCCAGCTCCCCAGCTGGTTCCTCGACAAATTGGTCAAGAAAACCATCCCTAATACATTCCAGTAAATCCTCCTCCACCGCATTGCTATCAGTTTGGTTAGCCCAATCAATATGTAGATTAAAGTCACCCATGATAACTGCTGTACCTTTATTGCATGCATCCCTTATTTCTTGTTTGATACTGTCCCCAACCTCACTAGTACTGTTTGGTAGTCTGTACACAACTCCCACTAGTGTTTTCTGCCCTATTCCATAGCTCCACCCATACCAATTCCGCATCATCCAAGCTAATGTCCTTTCTTACTATTGCATTAATTTCCTCTTCAACCAGCAATACCACCCCGCCTCCTTTTCCTTTCTGTCTATCCTTCCTAAATGTTGAATACCCCTGGATGTTGAATTCCTAGCCTTGGTCATCCTGGAGCCATGTCTCCGTGATGCCAATTACATCATACCCGTTAACTGCTATCTGCGCAATTAATTTGTCCACCTTATTCCGAATACACCTCGCATTGAGGCACAGAGCCTGCAGGCTTGTCTTTCTAACACACTTTGCCCCTTTAGAATTTTGCTGTAATGTGGCCCTTTTTGCTTTTTGCATTAGGTTTCTCTGCCCTACACTTTTACTTTTCTTCTTTCTATCATTTGCTTCTGTCCCCAATCTACTTCCCCCTGTCTCCCTGCATTGGTTCCCATCCCCCTGTCATATTACTTTAACTCCTCCCCAACAGCACTAGCAAACACTCCCCCTAGGACATTGGTTCCGGTCCTGCTCAGGTGCAGACCGTCCGGTTTGTACTGGTCCCACCTCCCCCAGAACCGGTTCCAATGTCCCAGGAATTTGAATCCCTCCCTTCTGCACCACTCCTCCAGCCACGTATTTATCTGAGCTATCCTGCGATTCCTACTCTGACTAGCACGTGGCACTGGTAGCAATCCTGAGATTACTACTTTTGCGGTCCTACTTTTTAATTTAGCTCCTAGTTCCCTAAATTCGTCTCGTCGGACCTCATCCCTTTTTTTACCTGTATCGTTGGTACCTATATGCACCACGACAACTGGCTGTTCACCCTCACTTTTCAGAATGCCCTGTACCTGCTTCCAGGCATCCTTGACCCTTGCACCAGGGAAGCAATATACCATCCTGGAGCCTCGGTTGCGGCCGCAGAAATGTTTATCTATTCTCCTTACAATTGAATCCCCTATCACTATAGCTCTCCCACTCTTTTTTCTGCCCTCCTGTGCAGCAGAGCCACACACGGTGCCATGGACTTGGCTGCTGCTGCCGTCCCCTAATGAGTCATCCCCCTCAACTGTATCCAAAGCAGTGTATCTGTTTTGCAGGGTGATTACCGCAGGGGATCCCTGCACTACCTTTCTTGCACTGCTCTTCCTGTTGGTCGCCCATTCCCTATCTGGCTGTGTACCCTTTATCTGCCGTAAGACCAACTCACTAAACGTCATTCTCAGCATCATGTATGCTCCAGAGTGAATCCATCCACAGCTCCAGTGCCGCAATGTGGCCTGCTAGGAGCTGCAGGTGGATGCACTTCCTGCACACGTAGTCGTCAGGGACACAGAAAGCGTTCCTGACTTCCCACATAGTAAGGAGGTGCATAACATGTGTCTGAGCTCTCCTGCCATGACTTAACCCCTAGATAAACTTAATTTGGCAACAACAATGCTAAAGGTTACTTACTGATAAAGAAAAGAAAAAGAAAAACTATTTACCAATCACCAGCCAATCACTTAGCCCCTTGGCTGTGATGTCACCTTTTGATTTCTTTCTACTTTTTTGTTGCCTGCCTGCTGCAGCTGCATGGGCTGGTCTTCTTACTTACCATCAGGGTTAGACCTGCCTCCACGTAGCGGTCCTTCCCCCTGCTGCTTCCGACTCCCGCCTGGAGGAATATGCTAGCTCGGCGAGCGGGAGACCACTTATTCGTCTTGTGCACTAGCGGCCGTCAGCGGGCGGTTCCCAGTGGTCCTCCGCTCCCACCAGCGGCAGACTGACATGAATCTGTCACCGAGGGGAGACCGCTGAAAAAACTCGGCGGCAGTCGCCGGTGGCTGGCGGCAGTGGGCGGTAGGGCCACCAAGTTCGAGCCCCCGGTCTTTTCTCTGCACTCTCATACCAAATACTTACCGGGCATGTCGATGTCAGCATAAATTCTGTCACACCTAATTCAACAACATTTCTAAGTCCTTAACAGTATTAAAGGCCTTCTTTTATTACCACTTATGTCGACAGGCCCTTATCTTCATGTGTGACACATGAGTGAGTGTGGCACATGTTTATTAGGCCTATAAATTAACCGTGTTCCGAGTGCCAATCATAGCTTAGTTAAGGTGAGTACAGAGATTGGCATTAAGCACAAACTTGACTTGAGAACGCCTACGGATAAATATCATGCAATCAAAGCAATTAAGAGTGAAAAGTCCAGAAAAGCACCTTGTCCATGAAGCAGAACCCCCGATAAGGCTGATGGAAATCTGTTGAACGCATAAAGGCCGAGTACGAAGCAGAAACATACAAAGCGACGACAAAGAAAAGAAAACTTTCACAATGTGAAGATGTTATGCTTTACCCACATAGTTTAATGAATAACTCGCTCACAATCCCACCATCACAATTTGTTTGAGACATATTTATTAAGAACACCAAGGATTTTGATAAGCAGCAAGGTATGGAATATTTCACCAACTGCTATGGGTGTTTTAGCCACTTTAAGGCATGGCATGGTCTTGTGTACAAGAACATTGCGGTCAGGGTAAATCTACAACTGGCCTTGCCCCGACGAGTGGAAGACTCGGCTATATGAAATTCTGTGGGACAATTCAGACCATATTTATAACCTGGATGTTACAGCCTTATTTTCTGATATGCACCCTGGCCAAAACCTGCTGCATCAAAGGACAATTGTGCACTGGGAGTAACAACATAAAAACAGTGTTTCAATTCTCGTCACCGCCAATATGACTGGAAGATAAGCTAAAGCTTCTCGTAATGGGAAAGTAAAAAAAACTGCGATGCTTTTAAAACGTAAATATCTACCAGTCAATTAGGAGGCCAATGCCAAAGCCAGATGATATCTGATATTTTTGCAAGATTGATCCAAAAACTCGACTGAGAGATGACAACATTTGGTCAAAAAAAGAGTGCTCAGAGCCACTAATTGCTCCACTGACCTTGATGTCAATGATATACAAGCCATTAAACTTGCTTTGCTTCCTCCAACTACATTCTCAATCCATAGAATCATAGAATGGTTACAGCACAGGAGGCGGCCATTCAGCCTGTCGTGTCTGTGCCAGCTCTCTGCAAGAGCAATTCCGCTAGTCCCATTCCCCGTAGCGTGCAAAATGTTTTCCTTCAGATACTTATCCAATTCCCTTTTGAAAGTCACAGTTAAAACTGTCTCCACCACCCTTTCAGACAGTGAATTCCAGATCCTAACTGTTGTGTATGGAGAAAGAGTCAGCCTGAACACTGTGAGCTCAAAGTAAAGTGTGACCTTAGTCTTTTATTGCAGGTCTCCAGAGTGCCTCTACAACCTGTGAAGCCTCCTTAAACACCTGTGCTCCCAAGGGATTATGGGATCCCTTGGGACTCTAGGAGAAGAGCTCTCTGGTGGCTATACAGAGTAACTACAAGTCCACATATATAACAACACTCCCCCCGCCAAAGTCAATAGTATAACTATTTACAATGTGAGTCGATCTGGGGCCCTTCTTGCCCTGGTTGATCGTCTCGGTGTGAAAGCTGGTGTCGTTGAATCATTTGTTGGGCCCTCGCTGGGCTGCTGTGCAGTTGGCCTTTCTGGGCTGCCTAGTGTGTTGGGCCCTGCTGGGTTGCTGTGGATGATGGGTTCTGCTTCGTGGTCAACCGTGGTGCCGGTTGCCACTGGTGTGTATGTTGGGGGATCGACCTCCAAACAGTAGTAGTGATGTTGGGGAGAGCATCAAACAGGAAATTAAGGGTGCATGCAATAAAGGTGCAACAGTTATCATGGGTGACTTTAATATGCATATAGATTGGGCTAAACAAACTGGAAGCAATACGGTGGAGGAGGATTTCCTGGAGTGCATAAGGGATGGTTTTCTCGACCAATATGTCGAGAAACCAACTAGGGGGGAGGCCATCTTAGACTGGGTGTTGTGTAATGAGAGAGGATTAATTAGCAATCTCGTTGTGCGAGGCCTATTGGGGAAGAGTGACCATAATATGGTGGAATTCTACATTAAGATGGAGAATGAAACAGTTAATTCAGAGACCATGGTCCAGAACTTAAAGAAGGGTAACTTTGAAGGTATGAAGCGTGAATTGGCTAGGATAGATTGGCGAATGATACTTAAGGGGTTGATAGTGGATGGGCAATGGCAGACATTTAGAGACTGCATGGATGAACTACAACAATTGTACATCCCTGTCTGGCGTAACAATAAAAAAGAGAAGGTGGCTCAACCGTGGCTATCAAGGGAAATCAAGGAAGTGGCATACAAATTGGCCAGAAATAGCAGCGAACCTGAAGACTGGGAGAAATTTAGAACTCAGCAGAGGAGGACAAAGGGTTTGATTAGGGCAGGGAAAATAGAATACGAGAGGAAGCTTGCAGGGACTATTAAGACAGACTGCAAAAGTTTCTATAGATTTGTAAAGAGAAAACGGTTAGTCAAGTCAAACGTAGGTCCCCTGCAGTCAGAATCAGGGGAAGTCATAACGGGGAACAAAGAAATGGCAGACCAATTGAACAAGTACTTTGTTTCGGTATTCACTAAGGAGGACACAAACATCCTTCTGGATATAAAAGGGGTCAGAGGGTCTAGTAAGAAGGAGGAACTGAGGGAAATCCTTATTAGTCGGGAAATTGTGTTGGGGAAATTGATGGGAATGAAGGCCGATAAATCCCCAGGGCCTGATGGACTGCATCCCAGAGTACTTAAGGAGGTGGCCTTGGAAATAGTGGATGCATTGTCAGTCATTTTCCAACATTCCATAAACTCTGGATCAGTTCCTATGGAGTGGAGGGTAGCCAATGTAAACCCACTTTTTAAAAAAGGAGGGAGAGAGATAACAGGGAATTATAGACCAGTCAGCCTGACATCGGTAGTGGGTAAAATGATGGAATCAATTATTAAGGATGTCATCGCAGTGCATTTGGAAAGAGGTGACATGATAGGTCCAAGTCAGCATGGATTTATGAAAGGGAAATCATGCTTGATAAATCTTCTGGAATTTTTTGAGGATGTTTCCAGTAAAGTGGACAAAGGAGAACCAGTTGATGTGGTGTATTTGGACTTTCAGAAGGCTTTCGACAAGATCCCACACAAGAGATTAATGTGCAAAGTTAAAGCACATGGGATTGGGGGTAGTGTGCTGACATGGATTGAGAGCTGGTTGGCAGACAGGAAGCAAAGAATAGGAGTAAATGGGTACTTTTCAGAATGGCAGGCAGTGACTAGTGGGGTACCGCAAGGTTCTGTGCTGGGGCCCAGGCTGTTTACATTGTACATTAATGATTTAGACGAGGGGATTAAATGTAGTATCTCCAAATTTGCGGATGACACTAAGTTGGGCGGCAGTGTGAGCTGCAAGGAGGATGCTATGAGGCTGCAGAGTGACCTGGATAGGTTAGGTGAGTGGGCAAATGCATGGCAGATGAAGTATAATGTGGATAAATGTGAGGTTATCCACTTTGGTGGTAAAAACAGAGAGACAGACTATTATCTGAATGGTGACAGATTAGGAAAAGGGGAGGTGCAACGAGACCTGGGTGTCATGGTACATCAGTCATTGAAGGTTGGCATGCAGGTACAGCAGGCGGTTAAGAAAGCAAATGGCATGTTGGCCTTCATTGCGAGGGGATTTGAGTACAGGGGCAGGGAGGTGTTACTACAGTTGTACAGGGCCTTGGTGAGGCCACACCTGGAGTATTGTGTACAGTTTGGGTCTCCTAACTTGAGGAAGGACATTCTTGCTATTGAGGGAGTGCAGCGAAGGTTCATCAGACTGATTCCCGGGATGGCAGGACTGACATATCAAGAAAGACTGGATCAACTGGGCTTGTATTCACTGGAGTTCAGAAGAATGAGAGGGGATCTCATAGAAATGTTTAAAATTCTGATGGGTTTAGACAGGTTAGATGCAGGAAGAATGTTCCCAATGTTGGGGAAGTCCAGAACCAGGGGTCACAGTCTAAGGATAAGGGGTAAGCCATTTAGGACCGAGACGAGGAGAAACTTCTTCTCCCAGAGAGTGGTGAACCTGTGGAACTCTCTACCACAGAAAGTTGTTGAGACCAATTCACTAAATATATTCAAAAAGGAGTTAGATGTAGTCTTTACTACTAGGGGGATCAAGGGGTATGGCGAGAAAGCAGGAATGGGGTACTGAAGTTGCATTTTCAGCCATGAACTCATTGAATGGCGGTGCAGGCTCGAAGGGCCGAATGGCCTACTCCTGCACCTATTTTCTATGTTTCTATGTTTCTAAGTTTCTAAAGAGTTGGCAGCCATCAATGCCAAGAAAGGGTTTTATAAAAATCCTTCTGGGGGTGATGCACAATTTTTTTTTAAACTTGCTAAAACAATTCAATTAAAATGATTCCATGTGTGCTTTTTTCTGCACCTTGATGACTTGCGTGGATTCACAGCTGATGTTGCTGGATAAGGCAAAGACAATCAGGTTCTGTATGAATATCTTGGATTACAAAAGGAATAGTTCATTAATCTTGCTGTTAATGAGGTTGCAAATGAGCAGTGTACTGCAGCACTGGCAGTAATGAGGAAACAAGGCAACAGCCAACAAGAAGCCGAGGACCCTGAAAATGACGAAGAGTCCAACAACGCCAATATTCAGTGTGTGCTATGCAAATAAACATTTAGCAATTGTGTAGGATTACAGGCATTTGTTTCTCAATCAGAGTCATCAAAATAAATGAAAGAATCAGCTTTGTATTTGGATAAGCTGCAAGTGCTATTCTGAAAACAACAAGTGTCACGCTTGCAAAAGTCTACTCTTAAACTATGTTTTTAAATAAGTTAAGAAAAATACATATCAATAATGTACAGAGATTTAAAATTCAGAAATAGTGTGTCAGTGATTTCATTTTTAAAGAGGCTAACACTGCACATTTAGATTTAACATTTAATTACAAAGATTTGTAGTTATTTTTTTGACCTTTAACCTCTGTGGAATAAAAAGATAATAGTCCAATATTTCTTGTATATAAATACATTTTAATTCACAAAATACCCATATGTCTGAATATATGAAATATCTGCTTACATTGACAAAATACTTATTTGACAAAATTGAAATGGTCCCCAACATATGGTGCAGTCAAAGATTGCACGCATGTGAAAAAAGTAAGCATTTAAAAGCCTGTGATGTTACAGATTATAGTTGAACTAGTGATGGCTTACTGCTACATAATATAACTATAAACCTGCTAGTCATAGTTTATTTTTCAAAATGCAATACTGACAAAATCAAACACAATGGGCTAGAAATTTGTTTTTTGGTGATCGCGAAAAATACCACTTTCACTCTGCTAGTTTTTAAAGGCCTAAGTTTCATGTGAAAATGGGCCCATCGGTAAAAATCGCCGTTGTGTGAGGATTCGCGGCGGAAACCATGATCCTCACCAACTTTAGTCCAAGGCTGATTACCGCTGGGAGAGAGGCCTAGGGAGGGGGAAAAAACACCCCAAAAATATTGGAAAAAACAACAAAAAATTCACAAAACATTCACAAAACCCTTATCTACTAAATCGCTGAAAAAGAATTAAAAAATAAAAACTTTAACTTACCTTTTTTGCAGGTCTTCATACCTACCACTGTTCCAAGGGCTGCAATGCAGGTTTTTCCCAGGCATTTTTTTTCACGCAGAATATGGGTCACCGCTGAGACAAATTTTAGGCAAAAGCGATTTTTCCAGTCTTGCACACCGGCAATCCGTTCCCCAGCGGTACTTAAAAACCACTGGCGCAAAACTTCTATGAATTTACTGGGCGAAAAACGGCGAAATATTGCCGAAAAACTGGACGCAAGTTTGGGGAATTTCCAGCCCTCACACTGTTCATAACCTGCAACCTTCACTATATAATTTCCTCCTCATTCAGTCAAACTTGGTAATTTGTTCTTACTATGTCTTCAGCAGCAGTAGGCCTTCCATTATTATACTCCCTTTGTGTTAGGGACAAGAACACAAGCAGGCCATTCAGTTTTACGCAGCTTTGTGCAAAGAAAATTAGTTCTCAATTCTGTCAATTTCTTCCAGTTACAGTTTTTAAAAAAACGGTTTTAAATTGAGTGCAACTTCATACAAATTTTGTTTAATCACAGTCACAAAGATGCAGTTGGCAGTGTTACAGGGGTAAGGTAATGAATCAAAATTACCCCATTCACTTTGAGAGCTTTGCTGAAAGGAACTTGAAAGATTGTGCTGCTTCAATCACCAGCATGACAAAATAGGCTAGATTCTTCAGCACACATATTCTGGTTTACTATAGTCCCTTGATTACTTTTATTGTAGCGCTGCTTTGTTTGCAAGACTAGAAAACGAACGAGAGTCTTTTTTATAAGAGCTATGGTAGTCCTTTTAATTACTTACAATGACTAGAGTGATTGAACGAAACTGTCAATCACAGAACGTTTAGAACTAAAATGTTTTGAAATGTTTTTAATGCCTTCAACTTGCTAGATAACAGTAAGAATCAATTGTAGAATCTGATTGAACTTCCATTGTTTTGTGTTTAATGTTTTGTGATATGAAGCACTGTCCCACTGAGAATGAAAATGAAAGCTGTCATCATTTTTTCTTCACGATGCTTTGCCTTTGAAGATAATGTACAGGCAGAGCTAAAATACTATCTATCACATTTTCAAGTGTGTTAGATGTTGATCTACACTCTGCACCCTGATCTGTTAAGTTAATCACTGTGCTACTCACACTGGGCCCAAATTTGGCCAGTACAGATTTCTGGCACACTCAGCAGAGGTGTGCCGCTTTTGTAGAACTCCAAGGGCGCCAAAAATCTTCAGGCCGAGTTTAGCCACTCCCCAGCCTCTCCTCGATGGTGGTGCAGCGTGGCAGCTGAATTCGGGGGCGGACCCAGGTCCCGGCGCTGAAAACAGTGCCGGGACCTCTGCACATGTGTGCTGCTTTCCCTTCACATAAAGGTAGGACTTCTATTTTTTGTTTGTTATTGATTGATTGATTGCTTATTACTTTGGTCTTGGTGCTTTAGGTGCAGGGTTCCTTTTATTTTTTATTTGTTAATTAATTGCTTATTACTTTTTGTGCTTTTTTTAGTGCTTTGTTCGTTTTGGTGCTAGGTGCAGGTCCTCTCAGCTTCCTTGTATTTTTTATTTGTTATTGAATGCTTATTTTTGTGCTTTGTTTAGTGCTTGGTGCTTTAAATGTACTTACCTGTGCTGATTTCTTAACTCTCCGCAAGGGTTTTCTGTGAGGCCACAAGTGGCCACATACGCTGGCCTAAGTTAGTTTGGAGCAACTATTAGCTGTCCAAACTAGCTTAAATGGCCAAAACAGGCGTAGGTGGCTGGTAACGCCCCCTTTTGAAAAAAAAAACAAACTAAAAAAAATCCTAACTAACTCACTTACACAGGCGCAAATTAAATGGGCAGAATTGCAATTTTTAAGATAGTCCAAAAACATCAAGTCACTCCAAAAAAAACGGAGCAACCCCTGGCCAAATTTAGGCCCATTGTTACTAGAAGGTACCAAAGTCTGATCCAACTAGTGTTAGCTATTGTTCATCAGCTATGAACCAATTGAGCCGAGTAGGGAAAAGTTATCATTTAGCACATTAACAAGGCCTGATGCAAAGGAAAAATTAGGAAAAAACATTCGATGTCACAAAATAATGTGGCACAAACCTGAGTGTATAATGAAAATATTGATTACAAATAGGATGAAAATGTTGTTATCCTGTACTGTAAGTTTTAAACAATGAAAACCATGAAAAGATGATATTGGGTTTCATACTTCCTATAATCTTGTAAGACAGCTTCATTATTCTGCAGAAATGTTTGGGCACTGTTATGGAAAACTCAAGAATTTAATTGTAAGAACTAGAGTTGTTATAGATTGTTATAGAGTGTTATGTAGTTTTACAGTTGGTTATGTTCAACAAGACTGCAAAAATTATGTAAATTATACATTTTACTCCAAAATACATGCCTTCTAAACATATGCATTCAAATCAGTGCTGATAGTTTCAGTATCCACATAATAGAAGTTTGACATAGTTATACGCATCACATTACAGTATAACATAATTTTTATTCCATGGAGGTTAAAGACCAAAAAAGAAACTGTAAAAATCCTTGTACTGAAAAGTTAGGAAATCTAAATGTGCCATATTAGCTTCTTAAAAAGGCATTGTTGCCATGGCAATGAACCCCCAGCAAACAATGCAGAAGAACATGAAAGATAGGATTCTTGCTATAACTGTATGACAGACACGACTACAAATTCTTCATTAATTATAGCTTAAATAAAAGCTGAAATTCAAGTTGATGTTATACCAAATCCAGAAAATCTTGCAGTTTATAACAGAAGGCAATTAGTCTATACACGTCGGATCTCCCTTATCCGAGACTCCCTTATCCGGCACCACCCCACATCTGGCATGATTCCGGCGGTCAGGAGCGCATGTGCAGAATGCGGCCGACCTCCACCCCGACTTTGGGCCCGCACCGACACTCAGCCTGCAGGGGCCGCACCGACACTCGGCTCGCTGGGGCCGCGCCAACACTTGGCCCGCACCGACACTCGGCCCGAGGGCCCACCGACAGTTCCTTCACGGTCTGCCCAGGGCGCCGACCTCCTCCCCCCGTCACCGACCTTGGGCCGCCTCCCCCTCCCCCCACCCCCCAATCCGGCAAAATCCCTTATTCAGCACAGGCCAGGTCCCAACAATGCCAGATAAGGGAGGTTCAACCTGTATCGTATTAATTTCATCAGAAAAAACTCAATTATATATTTTTCCTGTTTGCCTTTGGAGCAGCTGCTTTTGGTGCAATATAGATTCTGCAATTAAGCTATGTTGGACATCTTTTGTAAAGTGTTTTTCAAATTTTGAATATCAAACTCTCACTCATAGAAGAAGTTGATTTTATACTTTGATTCATTCATTACTAATCTTATTTTACTTGAAGAATTATTAGTCTTTCAGTAAATGTTGTACAGGTATAGATGAAAGCCCCGATTCTAGTCTAACCTGCTGCCCCCATTCCTGTCAGGCATGTTAGATCAAAACGGGGGCTAAAGTGAATTTATCTGCTACCTTAAGCAGAGTAGATGGCATAGTGTTAAACATGAAAATAAATCCATTCATCAGATTCTAAGTCAAATGATGTCTATTGTTCCCTTGAACAGTCTTCAGACTTCAAAATGAAAAAAGATTAAGGGATTCATCAAATGTTTAGCCCTTTCATATGTGTTAACGAATAGCAAGGACTTTGCTTTTCATATAGAAGAAAACATCCTTGAGATTTGGACAGATTTTGCTGTTAACTGTACTTACTTTATAACCAAGGAATTGCAGGACAATTCAATAGAATACACTTTACCGTTCTGCATATGAAGGCATGAACTTGTGACCAATTCCTGAGTGAATAGCTATTTCACTTGCTTTCAAAGTTTAATTAGCATAATTTGCAATGTGATGGCAGAGAGTGATTTATTTGGTAAGTAGACAATGATATTGGAAAATTTGTCAACAAACATCAACACTGCTGAAACTGCAGTTGATAAACTGGTTCACAGGCTAAGTTGACACAAAATGGATGTTCCTATACATCAGGAGTCATCTAATGATGGATAACATTCATCTTTACAGACTGTGATTGGTTACTGTGTATTAGATTTCAGACAGCAACGCTTGTTATTGTTACAAATATTGTTTTCATTGAAGTCCTTAAGATCTAGAGGAACTGCGAGTGGGTAATCAATCTGTTTTTTATGGGTGTTACACCAGATCAGGAATAACCAAAATGCATGAAGGAGATACTTTCCTTAGCTTCTCATTCTGTTGGCAAACCTTGGCTGCCCTCATGGAAGATAAGTCATTGAATGGTAACATCAGGAGACTGGCAAAAGATACAAAACAATAAACCAAACTCAGAGATCTGAATAATAAAGTCAGAATGTAAAGTGGAAGATTGCTTTTTTTTAATGTAAAACAACAGCTACCAGGGTGTTTTGAGGACAGCTTCTCAAAGCTTATAAAATCATTAAAAATCCTCAATTTTATTATTGCTTTGTAGCATGCTTCCTTGTAGTAGTTGTACTATTTTTGTTATACTTAAGCTTAATACAAGGACTGACACCTGGGAGTCCCTGGCCCAAGACTGCCCTAAGTGGAGGATCTGAGAGGATGCTGAGCACCTCGAGTCTCAATGCCGAGAGCATGCAGAAACCAAGCGCAGACAGCGGAAAGAGCGTGTGGCAAACCAGTCCCACCCACCCCTTCCCTCAACGACAATCTGTCCCACCTGTGACAGAGTTTGTGGCTCTCATATTGGATTGTTCAGCCACCAAAGAACTCATGTCAGGAGTGGAAGCAAGTCTTTCTCGATTCCGAGGGACTGCCTATGATGATGATGATGATGATGACAAGGATTGGGGATGGGGAAATGTATCAGAGTTGAAAAAACCATTATAACACCCATATCCAGAACCTTAGATTATGTTTGTTTACAACAGAAATCCTGCACTCCAACCCCGCCCCCCCACTGCCCTTCCATTCTCCAAATTCTGCTTATGGTGTAATACTAAACTTATTACATGTCTATAATATTACAACAGCATCATATTGCCATCCTTTCATCAAAGGCACTTTTGGCCTTGTCATTTCCCTAATGTTTTTTATTATCTTTAATGTAGAAAAACATCTCATGGCGCTTTCACTATGCTACACTCAGCTTTATTCCTCTTTTTTTAAATTCCATTTATTCCTCCCAACTAGTCTGTTGCTTCAACCACTATTTTTCTCCTAGGACCCACTTTAAAATCCCAAGCCTTTAGTCCCAGGGCTTCTAACTACCACTCACTAATACTTCTCCCGACCCCTCCATGGTCTCTAAATTGTCATACTGCTTGTCTGACATCCAGGTCTGGATGAGCAGAAATTTTCTGCAATTAAATATTGGGAAGACCGATGCCATTTGTTTCGGTCCCCGCCACATACTACGTTCCCTAGCCATTGACTCCTTCCCTCTCCCTAACATCTGTCTGAGGCTAAACCAGACTGTTCACAACCTTGATGTCATATTTGATCCTGAAAATGAGCTTCCGACCACATATCCACAGCATAAGATCGCTTATTTCCATCACCATAACATCACCCATCTCCACCCTTGCCTCAGCTTATCTGCTGCTGAATCCCTCATCCATGCCTTTGTTGCCTCTAGACTTGACTATTTCAATGCACTCCTGGCTGGCCTCCCCATTCTACACTATGTAAACTTGAGGTGATCCAAACCTCGGCTGCCCGTGTCCTAACTCCCACCAATTCTCACTCACCCATCACCCCTGTGCTCGCTGACCTACATTGGCTCCCAGTTAAGCAACATCTCGATTTCAAAATTCTCATCATCATTTTCAAATCCCTCCATGGTCTCGCCCCTCCCTATCTCTGTAATCTCCTCCAGCCACACAACCCCCACCCCTTCCCCCCACGAGATATCTGCACTCCTCTAATTCTGCCCTCTTGAGCATCCCTGATTATAACCCCTCAAGCATTGGTGGCCATGCCTTCTGTTGCCTAGGTCCTAAGCTCTGGAATTCCCCGACTAAACCTCTCCACCTCTCTTTCCTCCTTTAAGACGCTCCTTAAAACCTACCTCTTAGACCAAGCTTTTGGTCACTTCCCCTAATTTCTCCTTATATAGCTCAGTGTCAATTTTGTTTGTCTTATAATACTCCTGTGACGTGCCTTGGGACGTTTTACTACGTTAAAGGCACTATATAAATATAAGTTGTTGTTCACTTCAACAGCTCCAACCACTATTAATCTTGCTAGTCATTTTCATTCTCTCAGGCTACCAATCTTCTCTCCAACTATCACTCCTTTCCCAGGTTACTCACCTAGCATGGTAATCATCTAGCGTGCCACTTTGATTCGCTGGACCGTGCTTTTTTCTCTATGACATTGCTCACCTAAGTAGTACTTTGTTCCCTAATCAAAGATGCTACTTTAAATATCTTTACTGGAGGACATCCACTTCGTAATTCATTAAAATAAAAAAGCCAAAGTTAATCCTCCAGCAATACTCCATTTTAAAATGCTGTTTAATAGCAAGAAATTAATTTCAACTATGTAAATGCAGTATATTGGTTAACCAAGTTTGATAGCATATTGATTCTAATTGTGGTGCTCAGCAAAACCAACCACATCAGTTTCACATTGCGCAGTGTTACTTTAAAAAGCCCTATCAAATATTTTCCAAGATGATGTTATGGCCTGCTCTCAAAAGGGATCTTCTTATTTTCTTTAAAAAAACTCGAACATTAATGCTTAGAAACTAAATGTACATGAAAGACACCAAATGTAATGGCCTCTGCTGGATCTTGCAGTATCTTAAAAAGGATGTACAAGTTTGCATCTGTAGCTCCAATCGCAGGTTCTTGAACTGCTATCATTGTCAGCAGTTGGATTATCACTGATGAAAAAAACAATATATCTATCACTGCACTTTATCAACCTTTTCATTTGCTGCAATTATCACACAAATTAAGCCTCGGAATGCTGCATTTTTTCAGTATGATATCATGGTGACATCAGAATGGCTAAAGTCAGCAAAGTTATTTATTGGCAATTATGTTTATCATGTTCAAGAGACATCAATCCAGTATAAAACCATGGAGCTGTTAATGAATATAAGAGTTAATAAAACTTTTATTTTTCTGCCTTGCTTAAGAAAAGGGTTTGAATCTGTAGTGGTCATGTTCAAAATTGAAGAGAACAGATGGTGCTAATCACTCAATGTGATAACATCTCTGATGTGCTTATTAATATATAAAGAGCCAGAAGATGACCCAAGGGCAATGGTACAGATCATAATCTAGAGAGAAGAATGTGAAAGGAACCATGCCGTCGCCTGTAGCGTTTGCTTGTAGAGAATAGAACTCTTTGTCACTGGCAGAAGGACTCAGACAGTTTGCCGAACAGTTCATGCCCCACAGATCATCACCAATAATTGCCAGAAATTAGTGAAATCAGAAAGACCTCTTTCCATTCTGTCTAGTGGTGGTAAAGCAGTGAAAAAAGGCCATCTGTGATTGCCTTGTCTGTCATGCATGGCCCTTAATCAGAATATTATGAAATTGTTAAGAAGTACAAGACAACCTGAATGAACACACTTAGCTACTTCACTGCCATATTTTATTATAGCTCATAACTTACTGATGAAATAATTTCCTGATCAAAAATAATCTGCCATCAGCTTTGATGAGACTGGTTGCTGGTACTGGCAGGCTCTTGGCAGTAAATGTAAAGATTAATTAATCTGGAATTCCTGATGGTTAAAAGAACTCTCTCACATCAAAGATCATTATTAGTGAGGGAGGACTGATAGTTTAGGTAGGAGAATTGTTCCAATATTTTCCAAAGCAGAAGAATCAACACAGCTGCAAGCTCTTAAAAGAAAGGAGATTTCTGAACATTCTTGCATGTGTTATTTTTATTTCAACTTGCCAACTGTTGTTCTTCCAAATGAAAATAATAGAAAATAATAAATATAGCTGTGATTGAGGCCAATATAAGCACAATGCAGACTTAAAGCATAATGTTCACAAAAATTGAATTTGAATAATAACTTCTTAGATTCATAAAACTATTATTTTTAAGGTGCAACCACAAAACCAAAAGAACATTAGTGGTGCTGTTTCATTTCACAGGATTGTCAGATCACTTTGTGAGTGCAGTATAAAACTCACTGGCCAACAAATTCGAGCGTGCTCGCAAATGGGCGTGCAGGGAGGCACACGCATCAATCCTCCGGCCTGAATGACTAGGCCAGAGACACACGTAATAGTGGGCCTTGGGTCTCATTATCATCTAATTGTGGCCCACAGGTCAGTCATTATTGGGAGAGGGGGGGAGCAAACAGGGGAGGGGCATCGATGGGGATTAGAACAGGTAGCGGTGGCTGGAATCAGGAGGAAATGCCGAGGGGGCTGGGATCGGGCGGGAGAAAGGGGGTCGGGCCAGGTCGAGGTCTTAAAAACCTGCTTGGTTTTCAGACTGGGCTTGGAGGAGCACAGCTGTTCCTCCCAGCTCTACATTCAGGTAAGTATATTTAAAAATCTTACCTTTATGGTGGTAGCCTGCAGTAGTCTCTTTAAGGATCGCTTGTAATGTTGCATGTAGATCATGTTTTCCTGAATGCTGCTGGTGCTAACTGCCTCAGGGCACCCCAATATTGCAGAGGGGGTATCATGCATTAGGGCCCTACAGCTGTTTCTTGGCCTATGTACCTGCTATCTTGCTTTTTATGGACTAATAAATCCCTATTTTGTCTCAGCTAACCGATATTCAAATGTAGGTCAAATTTAGAGCATGTTAGATTTAGCAGTGTCAGTTTTGTATTCCTAATTAAATTGCCCATGGTAGATTGATGTAGGGTGGATGGTGGGGGAGGTGAAATATATATTGTCATCACTTTTAATGTAGTGACGCGGGGTGGGGGAGAGTATCGGGGTATACACCTAATTTTCAATGTGAGTGGAAAGGCACTGAAAATAATAACTTTGTACTTGGACCCAATTCAAGAAGAAATTGTGTTTATCAGTTATTGGGGCCGAAATTCAGGCATGCCAGAAAGCTTGCACAGCAATGATTTTTTTTAACCTGGCTTTTCCGCTGGGACCGATGAGGCGGCCTTCGGATCGATTTTCGGCACTTTTAACTTTTTGTGACATTGGACAGGAAGTCGGTCATAGTGGGGGCGGAAGTGTGGTGGTAAGTCATGCTGAGGGGTGGAAGTTGGGGCGGGACCGTGTCTCCGCCACTGTCACTCAGCAATGGAGCGGTGGTGACATCACTGCGTGTGTGCACCACTACACTCTCTCCCCTCCGTTAAAGGGGAGAGAATTGAGGATTTTTTAAGCTTCGGCCACTGGGCCACCAGGCAGGATTTCGGCTGGGCCAGCAACCTGGCACCCAAGAGAGGGTGCCAGGCTGCTGCCTATTGGTAGCCCGGTCGAAAATTTAAACATGGCGGCCGCGGCAGTGTGCCCACCCCTTAAAGGGCCGCTGCGCTGCCGGGCCACACACTGAGAGGAGAAGGTGCACCGACAGAGAAAGCTGTCGGGGACACCTCGCGGCGGATCGGCGATTTTTTGATGTGAATTTGGGTCGGAGTTTTCTGGAGGTGCGGGAGAGCAGTGGTGCGCGTTTTGATGATGTGCGCACGGCGGGCGGAAGTGAAGACAGACCGAAAAATCCCAATGCGGCAGCCACTTAATTTCGCCACATGGACATCGCAAAACGACGGTAACGGGCCTTATTCGGACCCTGAATTTCGGACCCATTATCTTTGGTGTAGATGGCCAATGCATTACATTATAGCATTGTTGATCTCAATCAGAAAGATGACAATAGGAAGTGGTGGAAAAAACAGATTTGTTTTAATCTTGCATCTATATGGTGCTTTATTGTGTCCTTCAGATGTCCCAAAAGCCTGCAAGCGATGGATTACTTTTAAAAGATAGTTGTCATGTAGACAACTTGGAGGCAGAGGTACCATGTTAATTGTGGCCTTCCTGCAAATGGGGCACAGAGGAAGTTTGGCAGAATACCTGGCTGTGGGCATTCCCACTACCCTCTCATTTAGAGAATGGGCATGACAACGGGAACAAAACAAAGGGAATGTTTCAAAATAAGACCATCAACATGCCTGGTTCATTATTTACTGCATCTTCCTCCAAAACTTTTAATGAATGCCTAATCCTCAAATGTTATAAGCTTATAAGTTCCAGATTCTGGATTATTGTTCAGTACTTCCACCATCGTTTTTTGAAGTATCTATGGATCAATGCTTGGATGGTGGCTGTGAGATAGTGTAGGGTTTGACCCTACTGACATTGTAGGGTTTTTATATTCAAGCATTCTGGGCACCTCATTGGATGCATAGTAATTGCTTTATTGATAATTTCCATCTTGGGAAAAGCTCCTTACCTAACTTCCAGTGGCATTATTTCAGAGAGACATCAATATGATGCTGACATATGAAACAAATAAAATTAGATGTAATTTTGAGAGAACCCACTGCAGCCTAGTCTAATCAAATTACCTATGATCAGGTAGGCTTTACTTTTTGGCTTGTTGCTATATCAACTATAGGTTTTCCATCAACATGCTGTAGTTTTATTTTAGAAAAAAACATTCGAACAGAACCCAGCACAAAATCTAAGAATTCCTGTTGAACTGCAAAGTACAATTAACATACAGCCTTTATTAAATCAAATCTTCAGCTTTAAATATTCTATTTACTTCAAACTGCTCAGTGCCCTTAACATTTTAAATCACTGAATGTTACCCATTTTTCATAAATATCACATCACATCCTTAAGTCAATGTTGAAAATGGATTTCTGTACAGTTACAGATCACAATCATTTTATACGTATATCTAGGAGAAGCACACATCATAGATTCTTTAATTTATGTACACTTTAATCCAAGAATATGAGCAAGTATTACTGATTTCACTTTAGTTATTTTCCACTCCCTATCTAACATATGCCATGCCAAATTGTTGTTTGTCCAAAAGCATTAAATAATGCTTGATGACATATACCAAGATGATAAAATGAATAATTACTTCCACCCAGCAATAATGGCTTCGCTCCAGCTTTCTGTCTCTCAACTTCAAATATTATTTCACACTCAATGTTTAGCAGAGTTATAATCACACCTGCACAATATATCTCTGTTAATAACTGTATGCACCTGAGGCTTCTCCTTAGGGTGTTTATTTAGTGTCAATGCAATGACATGGAAATGAACATCAATTAAACAAACAGAGGAACATCTCACGAGTCTGCTTGTGAAGAAAAACAAGTTGTACTAATTACAAACATATCAGCTGTAATTAGCTAGTTTGGTGAATTAATAAGCCCTTGATACCGTCTTACAAAGCATTTCTCATTCATATTGGTTCAAACTTAATTGATGACAGCATATGACCCCTTCTTAAAGGGGCACAACCAATAAAACTGTAACTTAAACAAAATTTAAAGGAAACTTCGATCAAAATTCTGTTTTAAGGGACTAAGCCTTTCTACTGCATGGGACAGAAGTTTCCGCCAGATTGCGCTGGTTCCTCAGTGTAATTCACTTAAAATGGTTGAACCAATGCAAAAGATCGCAGAATTTTAAGTGTAAAATTCAATTTAGCGCATATCAAGTTTCCGCGATCTTTTGTGTTAGTTTAAAAAAGCATCGTGCTAAATGTCAGCCACGCCCCCAAAACTGATCATGCCCCCAGATCGAATTAACCAACATGGCGAGTTTCTGTTAAAGTTTTTTGTGTTAATCACACCCGTTTACGGCCCTAAACATTTAGCTGGTTACTAAGGTGCAAAGACACCATTAGGCACATTTTAAAAGCGTTTCTGTGTTTTTTCTAATTTACGAAGAAACTGATTATTGTACACCAATATAACTAGCAAATGGTTCAATATAGTTTTTTAAAGTCATTTTCAGTTATTTAAGTTCAGGTTACTCACAGGTGGTGGACTAGACGCTCCTAATGATGCAGAAATTGCGGTCGGAGGCTTCCCGTGGATGCCTCCGACCTGAAAACTTTCTACGAACTTACCTGGTGGTCTGGGAGGTTCGGTGACTTGCAATCCTGGGCCTCTACGCGAAGGCCTACATAGAGGCTCATGGATCCCAGGAGCGCAGGCACTTCGCATGCGTGCCTGGGATCACATGGGCCGGCCCAACCATTCAAAGTAGGGGTATTCCTATTCATACTTGTGGTAAGTTCCATATATATGGAATCGCCATAAGTATGAATGGGAATAGCCCCAAAAAATACACAGACATTTAAAATAAATTTTTAAAAATAACACATATTTAAAATGAATCAAAATTGAATTTAATTAATTATTTTAAACAAAAATTAAATTTTTTGAAACATAAATTTACAGGATTTTAAATGTTTAAATGATTGCATTTTTAAAATGTTTCTGTCCTTTAAATGTCTTATGCTGATAAAAGCAGGCCCGTGGAGGCCCTTTACTTCCAGATGCTTGCAATCTGTCAAGAGGATTCTTGGCAGATTGCACGTTACGGGTTTAGGCACATGCACAGCTCAATTTTTGTGATAAACCCATTTTCAGCCATATTAATCAAACTGCACCAGGTAATCACTCTTAAAAATATCAAAAAATATTTTTAAAGCAAAAATGTAAAAAAAAGTTCCAACGCGTTGCCCGATTACGCTGGTTCATGACAGATTTTAAGCTCAACGATAAGCAAATGTGTTTGAATGGAAATTGAGAAAAAAAAAATTCTCAAAACTAACGCAATTTTGCGCATGATTTGTGCCTGAACGCTAGTTATGCCCAAAGCGGATATTGCAGGCCATTTTCTTATTTTATACAAAATGTTATATGTCGAGGCTGGATAAAATGTTGGTAAGCTAGCAGTTTTGTCTTGGTCATACAGTTTGGGAATATAGGGGGCTAAATTCAATAAGGACCTGAAAGTGGGTGCGAGGATCATGATGCACGATCTTCCAGCGCCCATTGAAAGTAATGTAGGCAGCATACGAAATTCGAGCTGCCTACTAATTAACATGATGAAAGCAATGAGCCCAGCACTGAACGCAATGCTGGTTGGTTCAGTGCTCCAGTAGGGGGCCCAATTTCATGGGAAGTCTGGTCTCTATTTAAAGGTTGCTTGCAGAGTGAAATGCTGTCTACACTTCTTAAAGAGGAGGTTCTTACTGAAAGAAGCAGCTCATTGTTAGTGTAGTAAAGAAAAGTGGAAGGTACCTATGGCTCAACACAGCAGAGAAAGGACACCTTAGTTCTCTGACACAGCACTGGAGGCCATAGTGCAGGGCGTCTTAAGGAGGATACAAGTCTTCTACCTGCAAGGGGCCAGAAGGCCTTCTAGACAGATTGCTGAAGCAGTCAATTTTTCCCCCAGGACCTGGATCCAGTGCCAGAAGAAGTTTAATGACCTTACATGAGTGGTCAAGGTCAGTGAATGCATCTTCAAATACCATATCCCAACAACTGCACCACCAGCTTCACACACTGCTCAATGCACCACACTCGACTCACTCACCCAGCAACAATGTCTAGCAATCACGACGCATACTTCACAATCATAGCTTCACCTCACCCTTACACACTTATCACTGTTGCAAGCCTCACACCCACATCTCACACCTTGCACGCAATACTAGCTATTCAACTGTTATGTATGAATAAAGAGTCTGACTGGATACTGTGAGCTCAAAATAAAGTGTGACCCTAATCTTTTATTGCAGGTCACCAGCCTGTGAGGCCTCTTTAAGTACCTGTGCTACCAAGGGATTGTGGGATCCCTTGGGACTCCAGGGATGAGCCCTCTGGTGGCTACACAAGGTATATATAGGTTTACATAAATAACAACACTCGCCCCGCCCCCCCCACCTGACCACCCCCCCATCCGCCCCCAAAAGTCAACAGTGTAACTATTTACAAGGTGAGTTGATCTGGGGCCTTTCTTTCCCTGGTTGATCGTCTCGATGGTTTTGGTGAGTCATTTGTTGGGCCCTCGCTGGGCTGCTGTGCAGCTGGCCTTGATGCACTGTATGGTGTGGTGAATCCTGCTGGGCTGCTGCGGGTGATGGGTTCTGCTTCGTGACCAACTGCTATCTCGGTTGCCACTGGTGTGTATGTTGGGGGCCAAAGAAGGTAGGGTCCAAATTGGGTTGCTCAGGGTAGTCCATGAATCTGAGTTTGATTTGGTCCAACTGTTTCCTGTGAATGAGTCCATTTGAAAGTTTGACTCGAAACACCCTGCTCCCCCTTTAGCCACAATAGTGCCGGGAAGCCAATTGGGACCTTGACCATAGTTCAACACAAATACAGGATCATTGATTTCAATTTTGCGTGACACATTTGCGCTATCATGATTTGTACTTTGTTGAAGTCGCCTGCTCTCTACCTGTTCATGTAGATCAGGGTGAACTAACGAGAGCCTTGTCTTAAGTGCCCTTTTCATGAGCAGTTCAGCAGGTGGGATCCCAGTGGGGTCTCGTGCAGTAGCTAAGCAGGACTCGGGATAGGTGAGTCTGCAGTGATCCTTCAGTTACCTTCTTCAAGCCCTGCTTGATAGTTTGCATTGCTCTCTTTGCCTGACCGTTGGATGCTGGTTTGAACGGGGCAGATGTAACATGTTTGATCCCTTAAGGGTTATGAACTCTTTGAACTCGGCACTGGTGAAACATGACCCGCTGTCGCTCACAAGGACATCAGGCAGGCCGTGCGTGGCAAACATGGCCCGCAGGCTTTCAGTGGTGGCAGCGGACGTGCTTGCCGACATTATCTCACATTCAATCCATTTGGAGTACTCATCTACAACCACAAGGAACATTTTACCCAAAAACGGGCCTGCATAGTCGACATGGATCCTGAACCATGGTTTGGAGGGCCAAGACTATAAACTTAGTGGCGCCTCCCTGGGTGCATTGCTTAACTGCGAGCATGTGTTACATTTGTGCATGCAGGACTCTAAGTCCGCATCGATACCGGGCCACCACACATGCAATCTGGCTATCGCTTTCATCATTACGATGCCTGGGTGAGTACTGTGGAGGTCACTGATGAAAGTGTCCCTACCCTTCTTGGGGACCACTACTCGATTACCCCACAGAAGATAGTCTGCCTATATAGACATTTCATATTTGCGCCGCTGGTACGGCTTTATCTCTTCCTGCATTTCCACTGGGACACTGGACCAGCTCCCGTGAAGCACACAATTTTTTACGAGGGTCAGTAAGGGGTCCTGGCTCGTCCAGGTTCTAACCTGTTGGGCTGTGACGGGTGATTGCTCACTCTCAATGCTTCCATAACCATGGCTAAATCTGTGGGCTGCCATTGCCCCCGTGGTGGGCAATGGCAGCCTACAGAGAGCATCGGCACAGTTTTCTGTGCCTGGTCTGTGGCGGATGGCATAGTTGTATGCGAACAACGTGAGTGCCCATCTCTGGATGCGGGCCAATGCAATCGTATTTATCCCCTTACTTTCAGAAAAAAGGGATATCAGTGGCTTATGGTCAGTTTCCAATTCAAATTTGAGCTCAAATAGATATTGATGCATTTTCTTTACCCCATAAACACACGCTAATGCTTCTTTTTCAATCATGCTGTAGGCACTCTCAGCCTTAGACAGACTTCTTGATGCATAAGCAACTGGTTGCACTTTCCCAGATTCATTAGTTTGTTGCAATACACACCCAACGCCATACGATGACGCATCACATGCTAGTACTAAACGCTTACATGGATCATACAACACAAGCAATTTGTTTGAGCATAACAATTTTCTAGCTTTTACAAAGGCATTTTCTTGGCTTTTGCCCCATACTCATTTGTCTCCTTTTACGCAGTAAAGAGTGCAGTAGTTCTAACAGTGTGCTGAAACCCGGTAAGAAGTTACCAAAGTAGTTCAGGAGTCCTAGAAACGACCGCAGTTCCGTCATGTTCTGTGGCCTCGGTGCGTTCTCGATTGCCCCCGTCTTTGAATCGGTGGGCCTGATGCCATCCGCCGCGATTCTTCTCCCCAGGAACTCCACTTCCGGCATCAGGAAAACGCACTTCGAGCATTTTAACCTGAGCCCCATGCGATTGAGTCGACTAAGAACCTCCTCCAGGTTCTGCAGATGCTCGACTGTGTCCCGACCTGAAACCAAGATGTCGTCCTGTCCTGGAAGACCACCGTGCGCAGGACCAACTTCAGTACGTTTTCCATGTTTCTCTGGAATATCGCCGTGGCTGATCGAATTCCAAACGGACATCTTATGTAAATGAAGAGGCCTTTGTGCATGTTGATGCAGGTGAGGCCCTTCGATGATTCCTCCAGCTGCTGCATCATGTATTCCTTCCCGCCAGCATAGCAAGGAGGTCATCAGCCTTAGGTAGTGGGTATTGATCCTGCAGGGAGAAACGATTGATAATTACTTTGAAATCACCACAGATTCTGATGGTGCTGTCTCCCTTAAGGACTGGAACAATCGGACTGGCCCACTTCTTGAATTCGATCGGCGAAATGATGCCCTCTCTTTTCAGCCGGTCTAACTTGATCTTTACCCTTTCTCTCATCATGTATGATACTGCTCTCGCCTTGTGATGGATGGATCGCGCCCCCGGAATTAGGTGGATCTGCACTTTTGCGCCTTGGAACTTCCCGATGCCTGGGTCAAACAGTGAAGGGAAATTTGTATAAGACCTGGGCACTTTATACAAAGTGCTCGGACATTGTCCCAATTCCAGCCAGCTCCTGCTGAGCAGAGTGGGACCAGCGGCCAGTACCATCTAGAGCGGTAGCTTGTGCACTGTTCCATCATAGGAGACCTTTACAGTAGCACTGCCGATTACGGGAATCAGTTCCTTTGTGTAAGTTCTCAGTTTTGTGCAAATGGGAGACAAGACTAGCCTTGAGATCTTGCTGCACCACAATTTATTGAAAGTCTTTTTGCCCATAATTGACTGGTTCCTGCCCGTGTCCAGCTACATTGACACCGGGAGTCCATTTAATTCAACCTTCAGCATTATCGGGGGACACTTTGTGGTAAATGTGTGCACCCCATATACTTCTGCCTCCTCGGTCTGAGGCTCTGGTTCGTCGTGATCTGCTCTGGATCTGTCCTCCTCTGCAACATGGTGGTTTGCAGGATTAACATGTTTATAGCTCGCCTGCACATACGTTGGAGGTGTCCCATTGTTCCACAGCCCTTGAAAATGTATCCTTTGAAGTGGCATGAATGGAAACGATGATCTCTCCCGCAGCACCAACAAGGTGTTGATGGCCTTGCATCACCCTTGATGGTGGACTCTGAGACATCTGCGGACATGCAGCTACAGGCACGTGGGCCCTGTCCTATACATTGCGATTTGAAAACAACATCACTTTGTTCACAGTACTTGTAGCAGCACTCGTGTGCTAAGAGATTTGTTTCATAGTGTCACTGGTGGCAATGAATGTCTGAGCTATTGCTATGGCTTTACTCAAGGTTGGGGTCTCTACATTCAAAAGTTTGCAAAGTATCACTTCATGGCCAATGCCAAGTACGAAAAAGTCCCTGAGCATGTGCTCCAAATGTCCTTCAAATTCACAATGTCCTGCAAGGCGCCTTAGCTCAGTGACATAACTCGCCACTTCCTGGCCTTCAGACCTTTTCTATGTATAGAACCGGTACCTCGCCATCAGAATGCTTTCCTTTGGGTTCAGATGCTCCCGGACCAGTGTGCACAAATCATCGTACAATTTCTCTGTGGGTTTCGCTGGAGCAAGCAGATTTTTCCCTAACCCTAAACGTTGCTGCCCCACAGATGGTGAGGAGAATCGCCCTTCGTTTGTCAGCGTTCGCTTCTCCTTCCAGCTCGTTGGCTACGAAGTATTGGTCGAGTCGCTCCATGAAGGTTTCCCAATCATCGCCCTCCGAGAATTTCTCCAGGATGCCCACTGTTTTCTGCATCATTGGGTTTGTCATCTTTATCTCGTCGTCAGTTGTTATGTATGAATAAATAGTCTGACTGGATATTGTTAGCTCAAAGTGTGACCTTATTCTTTTATTGCAGGTCTCCAGAGTGCCTCTCCAACCTGTGAGGCCTCCTTAAGTACCTGTGCTCTCAAGGTATATACAGGTTTACATATATAACATCAACCATGACAGGCACATCACCCAAACACATTACATCACACTTGCTGACACACTTCCCTTTCTCTTGCAGGCTAAGGTGGCAGATAACTGGCTTCATCAGCAGTTAACAGGCGGGGGCAGGCAGGAATGGTAGGATCCACTGATGAAAAAATTAAAAGCCATAGTCACCCTGAGGACCATAGGCAGAGCCGTTGTCACTCTGCTCTGAGTCTGCAGGTCTGGTTCCAAGAGGTGGCAGAGTTCTGTGACCACCTCATTGGTGAAGTGCAGCCTTTAAACACGCTCCTCCTGGCTTTGGTGCAAGTAGGAGAAGTGCTCCCTTATGACACTAGATGGGTAAGGCCTCCTGCTGAGAGCGCTCCTTCCCCCTCTTCTCCTCCCTCTGCGAGCAGCTGGTCTTCTTTGCTGCCTCTGCTCCATCTTCTTGTCATGTTGCAGTGCAATGGGGACGGCAACTAGAGCCCACTGGAAGCAAGTGGTGTCGTCAGAGGCCTTCCATTAGCAGTCAATGTCTTACCAATGTCCAGCAGCACTCCCTGCATACTCCACCAACTTCATAATGTCTTCTAGCAAACCAGAATTCATACAAACTCTGCAAGAGCCAGTACAAAAGCTATAATCAACTTATCTGCAACTTGTATGTTTCCCTTGAACGGAGCATTGAGTGACACACCGGACTGGCTCAGGTTGAAGGCATCATGTCTGCTGCCAGGATACTGGGCATTCACCATCATGATATGCTGGGCGTAGTCACACGCCGACTGCACATTAAATGAGGGTACCCTTTGCGGATATGGTACATCTCAGTATTGATATGCGGTGCCCGCCAACCGACGTCCAAAATGGCAGGTCATGAGTCAATTTAACATTATACGCTGACTGGCATCACGATCTGCCTACTCTGCTTCTGCCAACGCACGCAGGTTCTGCCCAAGCTATCACCCTCACTAAGGTGGCGAACAGCGCGTGCCACGCCGGAAGTGGGCGGAAGCGAGGCGGATGCTTTTTTTTCAAAATCCAGCCTTAACTACCTGCGCTGAGATACCAGATTTTGTGGCCAAGGGGAGTAAGCTCATAGCTGTTAAAAGACCCTGTTTTGGAGACTCTGCTATTGGAGACGTTTCAACTTGTTTTGCTCTTAAAAATAAGCAGTATGGAAATTCAATTATACTGCGTCCATGATACAGGCGTAAAACGGGCGACTAATGGTCTAACATGACAGGTAGTGTGCATATGATCATTCTGCAGAGGAGATACGCCTCATGCCATATTGGTTAGGGCTGCTCAGTAGGGGTACAGGGTGCGCACTTGAATCTGGCGTTAGGCCCATTGCATATGCAAATTGTGCAGCTGGCTCATGTTTCAGGTCACTTTGCGAAATGAGTTTGTGAATGACCACAGCATGGGCAGTGCACACTGCGATCATTTCTTCAGGTGTTCAGCAGCTAAACCAGCCATCCATAATGGGACTGCTGGGGGCTGCCATTCTAAAGGTAATTTTAACATTTTTTACTTGACTTATTGTGAAGCCAGGAAGAGCAGGATTACTACTCTCGGCTCCACATTAAAACCGCGGACTGCTGCCAGCCACCATTCTCCCTCTTCCCTCTCCCTCTCCCTCTGCACTGTTCTGAGGCCTCGGCCACATCTAAGTTGACCGTTCTTGCTGCCCCTCTGCAACTTGCAAGGTGGCTCTGAGCCTGCGAACGGCACCTATGGTGCTATTCACGGCCTCAGAGCCACCTTGCAAGTTGCCTCAACTATTCTTTTGAGGCCAGTAGACTGATTTCTAGCCGAGTGTATCTAAATAGGGTAACAGTTGGTCTCTCTTTGTTTAGCAAACAATATTAACCAGTTAAAGCAGTTTTAATGGCCCCAAATTTCCACATGCGGCGAAAAAGGCGCACCTCAGAGTTGGGCGCCTGTTTTTCGCGCCAAAAACGGCGCCGGAAAAAAAGTGCTGTATTTTCGAGCTCCTTGGAGCTCGATGTCAGCTTGGCGTGGCGCACAGGGGGCGGAGCCTACCACTCGCGCCGATTTTGTAAGTAGGAGGGGGCGCGTACAATTGAAATGAGGCTTCTTGGTGCCGGCAACCCTGCGCGTGCGCGTTGGAGCGTTCGCGCACGCGCAGTCTGAAGTAAACATTGGCACTCGGCCATTTTTAAAAGTGCTGCAGAAAAAGTGATGATTTGTTACTTGGACCCCTGCAAAGGCTTGTATTTTAATTTTCTTGATATTTCTGTGTGTGAGGGAGTGCTTTTAGCAGCACTGCCGAATAAATCACCTGCTGAAATCAGTGAGTTCAGCTTTTCACTGCTAAACTTGCAGAACCGGTGCCTGCAAATTAAGGACTGTGTGGTTGGAGAAATAAGAGTGCCAATTCAACTTTGCAATGGATCAACGTCCACCAAGAACAAAGAATTTTTTGCATGAGGAAGTCGAGATATTAGTTAATGTAATTGAGCAGAGATGGCAGGAGCTAGATACCAGCAACAGAGGTCACATAAAAGTGCCACCAAAAGAAATGAAGAAACGCTGGAACCAAGTTGCAGAAGATTACTGCGCAGTGGTGTATACCAGGAGATCTGGAAGTCAGTGTAAAAAGAAATGGCACGACCTTGGTCAAGTAGTTAGTGTAAATAATATTTCCCATTTTTAATTTAATCGTAATTGTAACCTGGCTATCTGTATGTCCCACCTTGCAGACTGACACACTCTGTAAAAAGTTATATTTTATTCTTTGCAGAAGAAATTGGTCCACAACAAAAGGGAGGCAACTCGGACAGGAGGAGACGTGCCCAATCTGCATCCACTGACACCCTTGGAACAAAGGGTAGCTGCTATGATGAGTCGGACATGGAGTAAAGCAATCAGTGCAGCACAAGCTGGGCCCGCACGCGAGGAAGAGGGTAAGTCCTGAAAATGCATCATGGCCCATTAAATCAACCTGCTGCCTAACCTGCTATGTGTGAGAGTACTCATGCCACCCATCCTGCCCCCTCCCTTGCTGTTATGCATTTGACTGTTCTGATGTATTTTGCAGAACATGATGATGATGATGATGACGATGATGATGATGCTGCTGCTGCCAACCCTGAGGATCCTGAGGGTTCAGAACAAGAACCAGTACAACCAGCTGCGGACGATCCAGACTGGATGATGGCAGCAATGACTGAAATGTCTGCAGGGGAGAGCTTCCAATTTATTGTTTATGAGCCCCCATCAAGGGGCATCAGAGTTACAACCCCTAGCATAGGTCTTGGTTCCACTTTCCATGGTTTCGCTTCCGATGTTGCGGGTCCCAGTGGTGCTGCTGGTATAATGCAGCATTCTACAATCAGTGCACTACCGTCCGAGCCTGCGCCTCCCTCTCGCATAGGTTCTGGTTCCACCTACTATGGTTTTGATTCCGACGCTTCAGGTCCCAGTGTTGCTGCTGATATCATGGAGCAGTTTACACCCATTCGTCCAACATCCCAGCCCAAGGCTCGCTCTCGAGTGCGATCATCTGGAACACCGAGCGCCCCACCATCCCAGCCCGAGCCTCTCTCTCTAGTTCTGCCGTCTGCAACACAGAGCATCCCACCATTCCAGCCTGAGCCTCTCCCTCGAGTTCTGCCGTCTGGAACACAGAGCGTCCCACAGTCCCAGCCTGCACCTTCCTGTGTAGTGGTGCCGCTTGCAAAACCGAGCATCCCACCGTCCGTGCCCGCGCCTCCCAGTGTAGTGGTGGCACGAGGCAGACCCAGGCAGAGGAGAAGGAGATTGGAGACACGCTCTCCTGAGATGCAGTGTGCAACAGATGCAGCTCAGGTTGTGGCATTGGGTATGGAGACCAATGAGCTTAACTGAACACTCATCGGTGGCATCAATGCAGTAGGTGAAGAGTTGACGGTCCTGACGGGAGAAATAGCAGTAATGACACGGGAACTTAGGGAGGGAATGTCCGAGGGAGTGCAAGTGTCGGCACAGGCCGTCAGGGAGGGCCTGGTTGAGGTAGCTGCTGCAATAAGGGCACACAGCCCGGCCAATCAAATGACACCCCCATGAGGAAGTGAACATTCACTGAGATATGGATGAGAGATGGTTGCAGCCTTTCTTTGCTGATTTTGTTCTTGTTCTTGATGTAGCTGTAGTAGCGTTTTTCAAATTGAAATTGTTTTGTAAGTTTTGTAACTTTACAACTTATAAGGGATCTTATGGTTTTTAAGTGATCTTAGGTGTAAATGCTCTCACATTTTTTTGTATCTTATTTAATTTTGCACCTAAAAAGTGACCCTGAAGTTTAAGTGTTCTTCAGAGTGTAAGATTTTTCACAATGAAACTGTTTTGTAAGTTTTGTAACTTTACAACATATAAGTGATCTCAGGGTTTTCAAGTGATCTTATAGTGTAAATGCTCTCACATTCTGTAAATTATTTAATTTTGCATCTAAAAAGTAATCTTGAAGTGTAAGTGATCTTAGAGTGTAAAATTTTTCACATAGAAAGTGTTTTGTAACTTTACAAATTTATAAGTGATCTTAAAGTTTTTAAGTGATCTTCAAGAGTCATATTAAAAAGTATAGTTTGATACAACAAATATTTTATTAGAGTGACGTTAACTTTTTAATAAAATATTTTTTTATTAAAACTGTTTCATGTTCCATTAACACAACACAACGTCGGAACAAAGAATAAACATGTCCATATGCAAAAGTGGTCGCAGAGCCCTCAGGCATCAGTAGTTGAAGCATTCACAGATGAGCTGCTGGCGCAAGTCTCGAGCAATCGTTAAAGGGGCACGATGGACGGCCCTCCTCCGACCTCGTGCTCCGGCATCAGGCACTTGCATGCTTTCCTGATTGTCGTTATCATCCACATTCTGGTCTTCCGTAATACTATCATCATGCACTGGACCCTCACGTCGGTCTTCGGGTTCCACTACCAGCTCCTGCTGCCTCATGATGGCTAAGTTATGAAGCATGCAGCACACAATAGTGAAGTGACCGACAATCTGAGGAGAGTATTGCAACTGTCCTCCGGAATGGTCCAGGCATCGGAATCGCTGTTTCAATATGCCAATGGTCCTCTCAATGATGCTGCGCGTCGCAATGTGCGCCATGTTGTATTGACGGTCAGCTTCTGTCCATGTCACGCGTAGGGGCATCATGAGCCAGGTGGTCAGGCCGTACCCTTTGTCTCCCAGTAGCCAGCTCTGCCCTCAAACATGGCTGCTGCTCAAACATGTCAGATAGAATGCTGTCGCGTAGGATGAACGCATCGTGGGTGCTGCCAGGGTATCTCGCATCGACTGACATGATGCGCTGCTTTTCGTCACACACGAGCTGCACATTGATAGAGTGGAAACCTTTCCTATTTCGGTACTGCTCAGAATCCTCCACAGGTGCTCGCAAGGCTATGTGGGTACAATCAATGCAGCCGGCAATCCTGAAGAAGCCCACAGCCCTTTCGTGGATCGCTTGTGCGGTCATTGGGAAATTGATGAAGTCATTCCTTCGCGCATAAAGTGCAGCCGTGACCTGGTAAACGCAGGCATGTATTGCACGTTGAGAGATGGCACACACATCTCCAGTTGTAGCCTGAAATGATCCCGAGGCATAGAAAGAAAGTGCAGCTGTTACCTTCACTTCAACAGACAAGGCAGTTATCCTTCTGCTTCCGGGCTGCAAATCTGCTCTCACCATATCACAGATCTCAGTGACAACTTCTCTGCAAAAATGCAGCCTTTTCACACAATCAGCCTCGCTCATGTCCAGGTACGAGCGCCTGGTTCGATATTGTCGACATGGGTAAGGTCTCCTGCCCATCAACTTACGGGCTACGACGTTCCTGGTGCAGTGAGCTCTAATCAATTCTCTCCTATGCAGTGAATTGATGGCAAACCATTGCATAATACGTGGTGTTGACAATGCAGCACCCATTCTGCAAATTTAAATATAAAACTGTCTATGTGGCTGCCTCTCCCTGTCCAAATGGCCTCAGTCCCCCTCACAGCTCGAAGGCTGCTGCTGTATCTTTGGCTGCCGGCCAGCCACTGACGCCGCCCCTAAAGCGTGGCCGAATGGCCTCAAGAACCTTAATGAGCTGCGTGTGTCCTGTGTTCATTCTTCGGCTCCCGGCCAGCCACTGACGCCGCTGCAATCCCATGGCCGAATGGCCTCAAGTCCGTCCGGGTGCTGCATCTTTGAGGGGAATGAAGGCCTGCCTCAAGCACCGCAGCTCAGCTCGAAGGCTGCTTGCTGCCTGCCGCTGCCGTCGAGACACTGATGCCACACCGCTGCCTGAAAGGCCTGCCTGAAGCACTTTCACACAGGTAGGAACATGGTTTATTTAATCTTTTCTTTGCTTATAAATTTTTATTCAGATTGGATTTATTTGTATAATATTTGTATAAGTATAATATTTGTATAAGTATAACTAAGGATTGATTGTAGAATTTAATGACTTCCCTCCCCCCCCCTTCCCCCCCCACCTCATTCCCTACGCCTAATTTGTAACCTGCGCCTGATTTTTTAAAGTGTTGACAAGGTTTTTTCAAGCGCACAAAAATCTTCACTTGCTCCATTCTAAGTTAGTTTGACGTATGTTTTCACTGTGGAAACTTTCAAATCAGGCGTCAGTGGCCGGACACGCCCCCTTTTGAAAAATAAATTCTGTTCCAAAGTGAAACTGTTCTACCTGACTAGAACTGCAGAAAACTAAATGTGGACAATTCCAATTTCTAAGATACTCCGTTCTACACCAGTTGCTCCTAAAAATCAGGAGCAAATCAGGTGGAAACTTGGGGCCAATGTGTGGGAGTGGCCCTTTGAGTTGAGTCTGGCATTGAGCTTAAACCACCAGCTGTCGCAGATTGAAATCGTTTTGTTAATGTTTCCTTTTTTTAAAGAGAAAATGGAGCAAAATAAAATGGAGAAAAAGACAACAGTAAGCATTATTCAAATATTTCATTGCTAACAATCAGGCAGTCAAGATAAGTGAAGGATACCAGTATCATATTTTGGCAATACAGAGATTCTGCAAGAATAAGTTGTAAGCATCAACATTGGGTTCTGAAAATTGTATTTGTTATCCCACGGTACTAAAGTTCCCAACGGAATAAAGTTTGATTCATGTTTAATTATGTTATCTAGCAGTTGGCCCTGAATTCTCTCTGTCTATCTTCCTCAGACTTTGGTCCAAACATGCCTATTTATAAGTTTCCATATCCATGACCAGTGAATAGTAATTGTTAAATACAGAAAGTGTTTCCTCTTTTAGGTTGTAATAACTAATCTACAAAGCTGAGTAAAAATTCTTTTTATCTTTAGTTTAGATAAAGAGAACAATAGATTGGTTCACCAAAAGTACTAAAGGTAATGATGATGGGTTATCTCAAATGCTTCTCTAAGATAAAATCTAGACCATCATCCCAATACTTCGCTGAAGCTTGGAGATGATCTCCAGTTGATCTGTGACAACACCATTTTCATGTTGGCAATGCGAGACTAAATTATAAATAGCCCAATTTCCCCACTCCCACTCCAATCAGGCTGGAGTTCAGCAAAGTAACATTGATGGATATATAATTTGTCAATGCTGCCATGATGCACTTCAACACAGCACAAAAAATTTGAAGCTATTCTGTTCAATAGAACACCATTTCAAAGCAGCTGATTAAAATCTTGACATAGTCCTCTTCTGTCTTGAGACATGAGGTGATCTAATCTCTCGTGTTTAATACAGGCCTAGTGGTATTCACCTTGTAGAGCATTCATCAAAGCAATGTTCCACTCAGTTGTTTATCAACATATTTTTTCATTCCTCTCAATTAGCACAATGTTTTTGTTATACATGTTTGTTTTATGTTATTCCATTCAACTACTAGAGAAGAATTATTTCTCTTCCATTTCTCTGTTTAAGATCAGAGCAGGAGCAAGTCACATATTCTTCATCCTGAATTTTACAGCTAAGATTGATGGATATGGGACATAACAGCTTTAATGTCCACACAAAGTTCTATAATATCAATTTCCATCTACCTTTCTCCAAAGGCAACCTATCTGTCATTCTGAATTTAAGCGTGTGCTCCCTCAATCATCAAGCATTCTTGTTGTAGCATGCAATAGGTTTTGAGAAATCCATTTTTATCCCAGTAAATTTCTTCAAGGGCCTGAAATGACACTATGCAGTATTAGTGGACAGACACTTACCAGTTCGCCATATTCGTGTGAAATTCTTTCTGCTGTTTCAGTGGAGGCATTAACTGGGTTAAAATAAGCAGGTGCAGCTTTGTTACAGCTGTCTCTTGTTGTCTTGCCACTTTAATGTCTGCTTAAACGGTACAGTGCTGAATCTGAAAATCACTGTAAACTTTATGATAGATTATGAAACAAATACTTAATCTAATACTGACCCTCATTGTTTATTTTTTACTTTTTATATGTGCCTGGGATGTGGGCATCACTGGCAAGGCCAGCATTTATTGCCCATCCCTAAATGCCCTTGAGAAGATGGTGGTAAGCCATCTTCTTGAACTGCTGCAATCCTTGTGGTGAAGGGAGTTCCAGGATTTTGACCCAGCGACGATGAAGGAACGGCGATATATTTCCAAGTTCAGGATGGTGTGTAACTTGGAGGGGAACTTGCCACTTGTTAGCTGTGGGTGCGGAATGCTTCATTATCTGAGGAGTTGTGAATGGAACTGAACACTGTGCAGTCATCAGCAAACATCCCCACTTCTGACCTTATGATGGAGGGAAGGTCATTGATGAAGCAGCTGAAGATGGTTGAGATTAGGACACTGCCATGAGAATTCCTGTAGTGATGTCCTGGGGCTGGGATGATTGACCTCCAAAAACCACAATCATCTTCCTTATACTAGAAAATAGCTACTTCAGGCCCTTATGCTATAATGTAATGTGGGATAAATATATGCCCTCCCATATGGCTCAGAGACGTGGACCATATACAGTAGACACCTCAAAGTGCTGGAGAAATATCAGCAACACTGCCTCTGCAAGAACCTGCAAATCCACTGGGAGGATAGATGCACCAACATCAGTGTTCTCAATCAGGCCAACATCCCCAGAATTGAAGCACTGACCACGCTTGACCAGCTCCGTTGGGCGGGCCACATCGTCCGCATGCCCGACACGAGACTCCCTAAACAAGCGCTCTACTCGGAACTCCTACATGGCAAGCAAGCCCCAGGTGGGCAGAGGAAACGTTTCAAGGACACCCTCAAACCCTCCTTGATAAAGTGCAACATCCCCACTGGCACCTGTGTATCTCTGGCCCAAGACCACCCTAAGTGGAGGAAGAGCATCCGGGAGGGCGCTGAGCACTTCGAGTCTCATCGCCGAGAGCATGCAGAAATCAAACGCAGACAGTGGAAGGAACCTGCAACAAACCAGACTCCCCACCCTCCCTTTCCTACAACGACTGTCTGTCCCACCTGTGACAGAGACTGTAATTCCCGTATTGGACTGTTCAGTCACCTGAGAACTCACTTTTAGAGTGGAAGCAAGTCTTCCTTGATTTTGAGGGACTGCCTATGATGATGATGATGATTGAATGAATATGAACTCCAAATAAGTGAGATAGGCCTGGGTTATGTCGCTACTACAGAATACTGCATTTATTTTGCTACATGATAATTAGTTCATCGCAATATTTGTTTTGAAATGTCTGATGCCCTTTTTTATGTGTTGTGCGTTGTTGTCATGTGGCAAGTTATCTCTTGGTTTGATGTTTTCTAAAGGATGTTGTTTCACAACAGGGCTTGAGGGACAATCAAAGATGCACATGGGGATCCTAGTTGAAACTTGTGGGGTTTTTTTATTTGTTCCGGGATGTGGGCGTCGCTGGCAAGGCCAGCATTTATTGCCCATCCCTAACTGCCCTTGAGAAGGTGGCAGTGAGCTGTCATCTTGAACCGCAGCAGTCCATGTGGTGAAGGTACTCCAACAGCACTGTTAGAAAAAGAATTCCAGGACTTTGGCCCAGCAACGATGAAGGAACGGTGATATATTTTCAAGTCAGGATGGTGTGAAACTTGGAGGGGAACTTGCAGGTAGTGGTGTTCCCACATGCCTGCTGCCCTTGTCCTTCTAGGTGGTAGAGGTCGGGAGTTTGGAAGGTGCTGTCAAAAAAGACTTGGCGAGTTTCTGTAGTGCATCATTTAGATGGTACACACTGCAGCCACAGTGTGCCGGTGGTGGAGGCAGTGAATGTTTAAGGTGGTGGATGGGGTGCCGATCAACCGGGTTGTTTTGTCCTGGATGGTGTCGAGTTTCTTAAGTGTTGTTGGAGCTGCACTCATCCCAGCATTCCATCACACTCCTACCTTGTGTCTTGTAGATGATGAAAAGACTGTGGGAGTCAGGAGGTGAGACACCTGCCGCAGAATACCCAGTCTCTGACCTGCTCTTGTAGCCAAAGTATTTATGTGGCTGGTTCAGTTAAGTTTCTAGTCAATGGTATTGATGGTGGGGGATTCAGCGTGGTATTGCCATTTAATGTCAAGGGGTGGTGGTTAGTCTTGTTGGACATAAGTCATTGCCTGGCACGTGTGTGACGCGAATGTTACTTGCCACTTCTCAGCCCAGGTCTTGCTCAATGCGGGTATGGACTGCTTCATTATCTGAGGAGTGGCGAATGGAACTGAACACTGCAATCATCAGTGAACATCCCCACTTCTGACCTTATGATGGTGGGAATGCCATTGATGAAGCAGCTGAAGATAGCTAGGCCTAGGACAATGTCCTGAGGAACTCCTGCAGCGATGTCCTGCGACTGTCATGAATGACCTCCAACAACCATAACCAACTTCCTTTGTGCTTGGTAGTCCAGCTAATGGAAAGTTTCCCCCTGATTTCCACCGACTTCAATTTTTCTAGGGCTCCTTGATGCCACACTCAGTCAAATGCTGCCTTGATGTTAAGGGCCATCACTCTCACCTCCCCTCTGGAATTCAGCTCTTTAGTCCATGTTTAGACCAAAGCTGTAATGAGGTTTGGAGGCAAGTGGCCCTGGCGGAACCCAAAGTGAGCATTGGTGAACAGGTAATTGGTGAGTGAGCGCCACCTGATAGCACTCTCGATGACACTTTCCATTCCTTTACTGAGAGTAGACTGATAGGGCAGTAATTGACCAGATTGGATTTGTCTTGCTTTCTGTGGACAGGATATATCTGGTCAATTTTGCACATTGTTGGGTAGATGAGAATGTTGTAGCTGTAATGGAACAGCTTGGCTGGAGGTGCAGCTAGCTCCGGAGCACAAATCTTCAGCATGACAGCCGAGATGTTGTCGGGCCCATCGGTTTTGCTGTATCTGATGTGCTTAATATCACGTGAAGTGAATTGAATTGGCTGAAGACTGGCTTCTGTGATGGTGGGAACATCAGTAGGAGGCTGATATATATCTTCCACTCAGCACTTCTGGCTGAAGATGATTGCAAATGCTTCAGCCTTGTCTTTTGCACTCATATGCTGAGTGATATTAAGCACATCAGATACAGCAAAACCTATGGGCCCCGACAACATCTCGGCTGTCATGTTGAAGACTTGCGCTCCAGAGCTAGCTGCACCTCTAGCCAAGCTGTTCCATTACAGCTGCAACACCGGCATCTACCCAACATCACTGAGGATGGGGATGTTGTTGGAGCCTCCTCTTTCCGTTAGTTGGTTAATTGTCCACCACCATTCATGACTCTCTGCCTCTCTACCTCTCTTTCTTTCTTTTAAGATGCTCCTTAAAACCTACTTCTTTCACCAACTTTTGGTCATCGACCTTCATTTCTTCTTTTGTGGCTTGGTGTCAAATGTATCTGTTTTATTTTGTAACACTGCTGTAAAGCACCTTGGGACATTTTACTACTTTAAAGGCGCTATATAAATAAAAGTTATTATTATTATTATTATTACTATTATTGGATGTGGCAGGACGGCAAAGCTTTGATCTGATCTGTTGGTTGTAGGATCGTTTAGCTCTGTCTATAGCATGTTGTTTCTGCTGTTTAGCATGTATGTATTCTGTGTTGTACCTTCACCAGTTTGGCACTTCATTTTCAGGTATGCCTGGCGCTGTTCCTGGCATGCTCTTCTACACTCCTCATTGAACCAGGTTTTCCCCTGCATTGATGGTAATGGTAGAGTGAGGAATATGCCAGGCCATGAGGTTACAGATTATGGTGGAATAAAATTCTGCTGCTGCTGATGGCCCACAGCATGACATGGATGCCAGTTTTGAGCTGCTAGATCTGTTCTGAATCTATCCCATTTAGCACGGTGGTAGAGCCACACAACATGATGGAGAGTGTCCTCATTATGAAGAAGGGACTTTGTCTCCGCAAGGACTGTGCAAGGTCCCTGCTACCTATGCTGTCATGGGCAGATAAATTCGTGAGGATGAGCTCAAGTAGATTTTTCCATCATGTTGGTTCTCTTACCATCGACCGTGAGCCTAGTCTGGCAGCTATGTCCTTCAGGACTAATCCAGCTCAGTCAGTAGTAGTGCTTCTTAAACCCTGACATTGAAGTCCCCCAACCAGAGTACATTCTGTGCCCTTGCTACCCTCAATGCTTCTTCCAAGTGGTATTCAACATGGAGGAGAACTGATTCATTAGCTGAGGGAGGGTGGTAGGTGGTGATCAGCAGGAGATTTCCTTGTCCATGCTTGACCTAAAGCCATGAGACTTCATAGGTTCCAGAGTCAATGTTGAGGACTCGCAGGGCCACACCCTCATGATTGTATACCACAGTGCCACCACCTCTGGTGGGTCTGTCATAAGAACATAAGAACATAAGAAATCGGAACAGGAGTAGGCCATACAGCCCCTAGAGCCTGCTCGCCATTCAATAAGATGATGGCTGACCTGATCATGGACTCAGCTCCACTTCCCTGCCCGCTCACCAAAACCTCTTATCCCCTTATCGTTTAAGAAACTGTCTATTTCTGTCTTAAATTTATTTAATGTCCCAGCATCCACACCTCTCTGAGGCAGCGAATTTCACATATTTACAACCCTCTGAGAGAAGAATTTTTTCCCCATCTCAGTTTTAAATGGGTGGCCCCTTATTCTAAGATCATGCCCTCTAGTTCTAGTCTCCCCCATCAGTGAAAACATCCTCTCTGCATCCACCTTGTCAAGCCCCCTCATAATCTTATACGTTTCGATAAGATCATCTTCATTCTTCTGAATTCCAATGAGTAGAGGCCCAACCTACTCAACCTTTTCTCATAAGTCAACCCCCTCATCCCCAGAATCAACCTAGTGAACCTTCTCTGAACTGCCTCCAAAGCAAGTATATCCTTTCGTAAATATGGAAACCAAAACTGCACGCAGTATTCCAGGTGTGGCCTCACCAATACCTTATATAACTGTAGTAAGACTTCCCTGCTTTTATATTCCATCCACTTTGCAATAAAGGCCAAGATATCATTGGCCTTCCTGATCACTTGCTGTACCTGCATATTATCCTTTTGTGTTTCATGCACAAGTACCCCCAGGTCCCGCTGTACTGTGGCACTTTGCAATATTTCTTCATTTAAATAATTACTTGCTCTTTGATTTTTTTTCTGCAAAAGTGCATGACCTCACACTTTCTAACATTATACTCCATCTGCCAAATTTTTGCCCACTCACTTAGCAGATTTTTTTTGTCCTCCTCACACATTGCTTTTCCTCCCATCTTTGTATCGTCAGCAAACGTGGCTACGTTACAGTCAGTCCCTTCTTCCAAGTCGTTAATATAGATTGTAAATAGTTGGGATCCCAGCACTGATCCCTGCGGTCCCCACTAGTTACTGGTTGCCAACCAGAGAATGAATCATTTATCCTGACTCTCTGTTTTCTGTTAGTTAGCCAATCCTCTATCCATGCTAATATATTACCCCCAATGGGACAGGACATACCCAGGGATGGTGATGGAGGAGTCTGGGGCATTGGTTGAAAGGTATGATTCTGAGAGTATTACTATGTCAGGCTGTTGGTTGACGAGTCTGTATGGTTGCTCTCCCAATTTTGACACAAGTCCCCAGATGCGATGCTCATGAGTGAAAAACCAATACTTGTGATGTGTCAAGTTTGAGCTTGACGGGCTATTTGCCCAACTACTGCCCAGCGAATGCCCACGAAACTCTTATGCCTAGTAAAAGCAGGTGTAAGGTCTTCTTTAACTAGTGTAAGGTTTTACATAAATATTAAATACATTTTAAAAAATCATTTAAAATTAGTTTAGGTTATTTTTGGTGCATTTAAAAATGTTTAAATTTACTTTTCAAAAAATTACATTTTTATTTAAAGCACAATTTAAATTGTACTTTAATTAATTTTAAACATGTATTGATTTTTATTTAGATTGTGTGAAAACTTATTTTTTATGTGATTCCTATTATGCTTATGGGGATTCTGTATGTAAATGGAATCCCCATAAGCATAATGGGAATCACCCCCTTTTTGGTTGGTTGGGCCAACCCACGTGATCCCAGGGACACTTGCAAACTGCATGCACCCCTGGGTGCGTGGCCTTTATGCAGGCATATGCCTGCAGGCCTAGGACCTCAAGAGTCCGAAGGTATGGAGGCACCAGGTAGGTGGGTACTTTTCTTGCCTCCGACCACAATTTGAGGTTCATTATCTTCAACCAAGATAAAGTTAATGGGCCTGAATTTGCGCTCCCCACAGGCCTGTATAAGGTATGCACGCGCCCATGGGGTCGCTGCAAGTTCTGGGTTTAGGTATGTGAAGCACAGGCGCCTAAACCCGGAACCTGCGATCTGTCAAGAATTCTTTTGATTGATTGCATGTCTCCAAAACTAAAGGGCCTCTGTGGAGAATTTGGCTATTTGCAAATGTCCTTCAAATGCATATGACTGATATACCGGCTTATAAGGCCTGGTTTTATCAGCGTAAGACTTTTAAAGCACAGAATAATACATTTTTTTAAATAATTTAAACATTTAGAGTCCTGTTGAATAAGCTAAGTTTATTTTTAGACCCTTTAAAATATGTAAAATTTTTTTTTTTTTAATTTAATTTTTGTTTTCAATAATTAATTCAATTCCATTTTGATTAATTTTAAATATGTGATTTAAAAAAATTATATTAAGTGCTTGTGTGTTTTTGGGGCTATTCCCATTCATACTTATGGTGATTGTATGAATGGGAATATCCCTACTCTGATAGGTTGGGCCGGCCCACGTGATCTCAGTGATGCGTACGAAGCACACACGCTGCTCGCATAGAGGCCCAGAACAGATGATGTCTCCGAAACTCCGGAACAACAGGTATTTTCATGGAAATTTTTGCAGTTGGAAACTTCCATCCGCGGGAAGCCTCCGACTGCAAATTCTGGGCCATTATTGCATCTCTGCTGTTTTAATTATATTCTTTAATCTAATAATTAAGACAGTTGTAAGAACCATTCTAATTGGAAAGATAACAGTATTTCAGTTAAATATTTTCATAATAGCATTTGTTTGTTATTAACCACATAATTTATAATCAGAAGGTCTTTTATATTTGCGAAAATAATTTACTGAAGTTAGAGAAAAAAATTCAAACAGTTGTAACCTGCTGGAGCAATGCTTATGTAATAACAACATACCATGGCACAGAAAGGTGCCACGAGCAATTGTGCCCAAGATTTCTGCATATCAAGTTGCTAATCCCATCCAGGCCATTAGTAGAGACCCAGCTGTGGTCAAACCTATGGATTCTACCAGTCTGTAGAATTAGTTTGGTAACTATGAACTATTTTGTTGATAGACTAGGACCATGACACATACTAATGGGTTAATTCCTTCCAACCACCCCCCACTTCCCCCCCCCCCCCCCCTCCATCATTTTTATTGTGCAGGCAAGGAAAAAGTCAAAAACAAAACTTTAATTAAGTACGTTAGTCTGTCTAAACATAACCCAACTTATCCTACCTCTCACCAAGTATTCCTCCAAGTTGAGTTGTTCTGGGCTAGGACACCATCACCCAGAAGATTTAACACTTCACTCAAGTTGCTTTCACCGGGTTTATGTTTTGATTATCTAAGTGTTCATTCACATCCCTTGGCTGGAATCAGACCAGCTTCATCCCCAAGAAGTATACTCGTAAAAGGAATTATATCATTTATGGTTTAGCCAGTCAGTCTAGACCTTCAAATTAGACATGAAACATCCTTAAGTCCATTCGGAGCTGCTGGTCTGAACAAAGCATATGAATCAACTTTGAGATCATCGTGCCAGCTGGTTTCATTAATCATGCTTGCATCTCAGTTTTGATATAATATCTGAAGCTATGAGGTCAATGTAGGCTTCTGCTTGACTGCAACTGTCTTGCTTAGCATGCAACAGTCAAGTTTGATTTGACAAAAGGCAGTTGTGTGTACGTGTATGTGGATGAGTTTATCAAATCGGTGTTTCTTTTATATGAAGACAAATGCTAAAACAATTTTTGACATGTCTATTAATCTTTATTTTTCAGATACTGACCAACATGCTGTAAATTTCCAGCATATCATATGATTATTGCTGGTAACTAACCTCTTCTTAGTTTACATAAGAACATAAGAAATAGGAGCAGAAGTAAACCATTTGGTCCCTCGAGCCTGCTCCGCCATTCAATAAGATCATGGCTGATCTGATCTTGGGCTCAGCTCTACTTCCCTGCCCACTCCCTGTTATGTATGTATGTAAACCTTACCGAAATATAAGACTTGCCACTAGGGCCACACATGTGGGAGACCTAAGGGTCACCTGTGCACCCTGGGGAAAGTAGGTATAAAAAGTGACTCACCATGCTGCTTCCTCACTCGGGAGTCTGAATAAAGAGACCAAGGTCACAACAGTTTGAGCTTGCGATATAGTGCTGTGGATTTATTCTGAACATAACAAATTGGCGACGGGTAATGGATCACGAACTTTCATGTGGTAATGCCTGCCCTTGGTATTCTTGAGAGATTTGTTGAGGGTGATGATTGGGAAGTCTTCGTTGAGCACCTCGACCAGTACTTTGTGGCCAATGAATTGGACACGGCTGAAACAGAGATCAAGCGCAGGGCGATTCTCCTCACCGTATGTGGGTCATTGGCATATGGCCTCCTTAAAACTTTGCTGGTACTGGTCAAACTAATAGACAAATCTTACGCAGAGCTGTGTATGCTGGTTAGGGAACACCTCAAGCCAAAGGAGAGCATCCTGATGGCCAGTTACCACTTTTACACGCACCATCGCTCCGAGGGCCAGAACGTGGCAAGTTTTGTCGCCGACCTAAGACGCCTTGCGGAGCAGTGCGAATTTGCACGATCCTTGGGGGAAATGTTTCGGGACTTTTTCATGCTTGGAATTGGCCACGAGGTCATTCTTTGCAAACTGCTGTCTGCCAAATCCCTAGATCTGAGCAAGGCCATCACGATAGCCCAAGCCTTCATATCCATGAGCGATAACACGAAACAGATATCTTCACAGAATCGAAGCTCACTGGCAAGCACCGTGCACAAAATAATGTTTTCAGCAGGTAGAACGGCACAGGGCAGGGCCCACATGGTGGCAGAGGCCAGACCTAGGCTGAGAGTGACTCAGAGTCCGCCGTAGGGCGTGAATACATATCCATTAGCACCATGTTGGCGCTGCGGGGGCAGTCATAGAGCTCATCAATGTCGATTCAAGCCTTATGTGTGCAAGGGCTGTGGAACAATGGGGCACCTCCAGCGAATGTGCAAATGATCTCTGACTCACCACATGGCAGAGTCAGGAGAGGACGACCGATCCAGCGAGGATCACGATGAACGAGCAGGAGAGGCAACTGAACCTGAGGATGAAGAGGAAGTATATGGGATACACACCTTCACTACCAAAAGCCCTCCGATAATGTTAAAAGTTGAACTTAACGGCACTCCAGTCTCCATGGAACTAGACACGTGTGATATATTCACAGAGCACAGCACACACAGCTTCTAACATGGCAGGAAGCTCTCTCAGAAGTCTCCGGAATCTGCCTGGTTCTGTTTATTATTAACTATGCAGTTTCAGTACACAATACGTCCACATCCACAGTGTGGAGCTACAAACATTACAAGCTTACAGACATTACACTTCTCCCTTCTTAATGAAGAAGCCATCATAACAAACATCATACATAATTTTCATGTTTATACATAACACAGGATATAAACTTATTTTTCTTTCCATATTTATAAATTTAACTTTATCACTTGTTTTCTGTTTCGAAGAGGATACCTTCGCTCTCGAACAGAACCTTCCAAACCTGATGTCGATTTCACACTCATTCGAGGCTCATCCTGAGGAACGTTTTCCTCCACGGAATTTCCTTGATTTTCATTTGAACTCACTATAACTTCAGGCTCTTTGTTTTCCTGACTCGGACTCAGACTTTCATTCTGATTCTCTCCTGGATTTGTTTCCAGTACATTGGATTTAGGATTTGCTACTGGTTTATCAAAACTCTCTGATGAGTCAGAAATAATCGAATCATTCCCACCTTCAACTCCTTCCATGTCTGTAGGTAAAATATGATCAATATGAATAAACCTAACCTGTCCATTATCAAACATCTTTACCAAATATGTGCGAGGACCACATATCTTCACCACTCTTCCGAGTAACCACTTTAACCATTTATGGTGATGGTTCTTCCATCTCACCTTCTGGTTTAATTTCACACTTCTTTTACTCTACCTCTATCATGATTCTCTTTCTGTCTTAATTGTGTTTCTTCTGCGGACTGCGCCAAATTTGGCTTTAACAACAAGAATCTGGTTCGTGGCTGTCATTTGAGAAACAACTCTGCTGGTGTTCTACCAGTAGTTGTATGAGGAGTATTTCGATATGTAATCAAAAAATTAGCCAATTTGTGATCCAATGACAACTTTCGTTTCCTTGGATTTGGATCTAACATTAGTTTTGAGGGCACGTTTTACAATTTGTACAGTGCGCTCTGCTGCACCATTCGAAGCAGGATGGTATGGTGGAACCTTGGTATGTTTCACATCATTTTTGCTTGTGAATTGTGCAAATTCTTCTGAATGAAATTGTGGTCCATTATCCGAAACAATCTCTTCAGGGAGGCCAAATGAAGAAAATAATTTTCGTAAAATGTCCAATGTTTTAATTGTTGTTATTTTCCACATTGGAAATACCTCAACCCACTTCGAATGGCTATAAATCACAATGAACAATTGTCCTTCTAACTCAACAAAATCAATATGTAGCCTTTGCCACAACCTAGGAGGCCATTTCCATGGCTGTAATGGTACTGGTGGTGGTTGCTTGCTTACCGATTGACATGTCGTACACTGACTCACGATATACTCTAAATCTTTATCAAGACCTGGCCATGGAGGTCTTCTAATAATTTGGACCTGAATTTACTTGGTATAACCACTCTTGCACCCCACATGATACAATCTTTATCAACTGATAATTCATTCCTACGAATGAAGAATGGATGTGTATCTTTGTCTGTTACCTGGTTTGGCCATCCATTTGCAATATACTCATACACCTTTGACATCACTGCGTCACGTTTGGTTGCTCTACCAATCTCTTCAGCTGTGACTGGCGGTTCATCAATGTATGAAAAATAAAACACTTCCCTATCGGGTGTAACTTGTGATGGGGAAGGCAATCTAGACATTGCATCAGCATTACTGTGATCAGCTGATTGTCTGTATTCAATATCATATGTATATGCTGACAAAATCAAAGCCCATCTCTGCATTCGGGCAGCAGTTAATGTTGGGACTGGGGACTTTGGATGGAGGATTGCTGTTCGGGGCTTATGGTCCGTAACGATGGTAAACTTACGACCGCACAAGTATTTGTGAAACTTCTTGACCTCAAAAATTAATGCCAAAGCTTCTCTTTCAATTTGCGCATAATTACTCTCACTGGCACTGAGAGTGCATGAAGCAAAAGCAATTGGTCTCCCCTCCCCACTACGTGATACATGAGAGATCACTGCCCCAACTCCATAGCTTAATCTCCTTAGATATGTCATAGTGAACTAACATGGTGCTCTCTACCAATTTGATTTTACACTCCTTGAATGCTGTATCGCATTCTTTTGACCACTTCCAATGGACCTGTTTTTTCAAAAGTTCATTCAGTGGATGTAATACTGTCGCCAAATTTGGTAGGAACTTCCCATAATAGTTCAAAAGATCCAAGAATGAACGAATTTCAGTGACATTTCTGGGAGTGGGTGCATTTCTAATTGCATCCAGCTTTCCCATGGTTGGATGTAAACCATCTTTGTCTACTCTGTACCCTAAGTACTCCACTGAGTTTTTAAATAACTCACACTTATGAGCAGACACTCGTACTCTTTGCTTCTCTAGCCGTTTAGGGACTTCATTCAATATGTTATTATGAATTTGTCTATTTGGTGCTGAAATTAGTATGTCATCCAAATAACCTCTTCAATACCCTTGCAAAATCTGGTTCATCACCCCTTGGAATATGGCACGGGCGGAAGACACTCCAAACGGTAGCCTATTAAATTGATACAGGCCTAGATGAGTATTTATAGTCACACATGACTTGGACTCCTCATCTAGTTCAAGCTGTAAGTAGGCATTCGTAAGATCCAGTTTTGAGAAGATCTGACCACCTGTCAGTGTTGTGAACAAATCTTCTATATTCAGCAATGTATTGGGGACATTACCCTCTAGAACCTGGTTTACGGTTACTTTATAATCACCACCCAATCTTACCTTACCATCGGACTTAGGTACAACAACAATGGGTGTAGCCCAATTACATCGATCTATCTTACAAATAATGTTCTCAGTCTCTAGTCTTTTGAGTTCTTGCTCAACTTTCTCCTTGAGTGCATGTGGTAAGGAACGTGGCTTGTCGTAAACTGATCTAGCGTCCTTCTGTACCCTGACATTCGCCTTGAAGCCTTGGATTGGACTGCCCGATTCGCAGAACACCTTCGGATACTTCTTGATAACCTCATCCGTTGATGAAAATCTCGCTTCCACACAGAAAATCTTACTCCAATCCAGCTTCAGTGAGTTCAACCAATTTCTTCCTACTAAGGCAGACTTGTCTCCTTTCACTACTAAAAGAGGCAAGTTCTGAAATTGATCTTTATATTTCACCGGTATGGTGATACGACCTACCACAGGAATTTTTTCTCCCGAGTAGCCTCGCAGCTCTATCTTGGATTTCTCCAGTTGGAAATCACGCAATTTGTCGAGGTACAGTGACTCCGGTACTACACTCATGGATGCACCCGTGTCAATTTCCATTGGTATCTTGACTCCCGCAACATCTATGTGGATTTTGATGCTTTCCGAATCGCTGTCCGTTAACCTTGTGCTCTTGATGACGTGTAACTCTAACATCTCCACTTCCTGTTGTTGTTCTTCCATGCTATGTAGTCTCTTGGGATTTCTACTCATAGCTTTGAACGCTGGACTCATAGCTTTAAAAACTGGTTTACGCTTCAGTCGGCATGCCTTCGCAAGATGCCCAGTCTTTCTGCAGAAGAAACACTCTGCCTTCACGTATGGACAACTTTGAGCAATGTGTTGTCCCAGGCACCTATAGCACGACTTCGACGCTCTGTTAGAATTTCCAGTTTCTGAGACTTTGGGCCCCCACCATCTTTTACTTTGAACCTGCAGGTGATTTACCTCGGTTGACTGATGACCGTAATTATTATTTAATTCTCGGGAATATTGTTCGGCCAAGCCCATTGACCTCGCTGTCTGACAATCAATCTCAAAAGTCAAGTCAACCGTCATCAATAACTTCCTTCTGTTCACATAATTTTTCACCCCACAAACAAAACAATCCCGTAATGCTCAGTTTTGAAAGTTTCCAAAATTACAGTGCATCGATAGCTTTTTTAATGCTGCGATGTAATCACTGATACTTTCTTCAGCCTTTTGATTCCGAATCTCAAAATGATAGCTTTCAGCAATTTCTAATGGTTTGGGGTTATAGTGCTGCTCCAGCTTCATTAAAATCTCTTTAAGCGTTGTGTCCTTTGGCTCGTCAGGCACAAGCAGATTTACAAGGGTTTCGTACAATGTCGGACCCACCTCCGATAAGATCGCTTTCTTACGTTCCAACACAGCCCGGTCTGGACTGCATTGTCTGGAACTTCGATTATGTTATTTGCAGTGAAATACATTTCTAGCCGATCCACATACGCTTTAAAACTTTCCGGGTCATGTCTATATCCCCCCAAATGTCCGATTACACCTGCCATTTTAATCTCTAGCTGTTCACACCGTGTGCTGTATTTTCCCTCAGATTTTTGTAGCTTTTTCCAAAGACAGAAACTTCCAAAGTCTCTCTGTCGGCTGGCTGAATCCTTCCCCAACAAAATTTAAGCTTTAAATCATCTGAAAAATCCTATCTCGCCACCAAACGTGACATATTCACAGAGCACAGCACACACAGCTCCTAACATGGCAGGCAGCTCTCTCGGAAGCCTCCAGAATCTGCCTGGTTCTGTTTATTATTAACAATGCAGTTGCAGTACACAATATGTCCACATCCACAGAGTGGAGCTACAGACATTACAAGTTTACAGACATTACAACACGGGGGTGAGTCAATCAGTTATGAGCCAGAAGGCATTCGAGAGGCTATGGAGTGATGAAGCACAGCGACCCAAGCTGATCCCAATTCAGGCAAAGCTGCGCACCGACACCAAGGAACTGATACCAATTATTGGTAGTGCGGACATAAAAGTATTCCATGAGGGAGCAGTGCATGATTTACCACTGTGGATTGTGTCAGTTGATGGGGCAATGCTGCTTGGCAGGAGGTGGATGGGGAAGATTTAATGGAACTGGGAAGACATCTGTGTACCTTCTCCAGCGAACGAGGTCTCCCCTTCTCAAAGGCTGAGTAAACCCCCACCTTCAGCTGAACCAGGCATCGAAGTGCAGATCCATTCACAGATCCCTGAGGCAGAGGCCGCTCATTACAACCAGAAGGAGGTAAAGTTCAACCGAGCAGTGGTACAGGCGCGGTACCCACCACCCGAAGCAGATGACCCCTTCGCGACCTTGGAAGAGGCTCCAGGTCGACCATGCAGAGTGGGACTCCGGCCGAAACGGTCTGAATGCGTCTTCCCGACGCCAGAGGCAAAATATCTGGGGAGGAAGATCACGGCAGTCGGCATCACAGACACGGACGAGAATACGTCCAGACCACGGGACGAGAGTGCGTCCAGACCACGGGACGAAGGGGCATCCAGACCATGGGAGGTCACCGCAACGGAACAGAGGAATGTGTCGGCAAGCAAGGAAGATGACTGGGTTTGGGGCAAAGGTAAAGGGGCGGCCGCTGAGAAGGCCAGGAACCCACTACGCTACAATAAATTGTTTGCATTATGTAACCCTTGTGAGCGGTCTTTCGCGGCTAATGATGTAACATTATATGGGGTTAGGGGTATTTTACAACAAGCCAAAGTAGCGGGTGAACACCAACCGGTCATATATGTATCTGACAAAGTACTTGTAACAAGTGATGTGTTATCACACGGGGTCAGGTGAGTTGTACAGCAAGCCAAAGTAGCAGGCGAGCCCCAAAGGATTGAACATGTATTCAATTCGTTAAACAAAGCAGCAGCCTGTATTCACGGGACAAAAGAGACATACCAAAGAGTGTCCCAATATGTGCTCAAGTTAGACAAGCTGCTCATCCCACAAGCTTGGAAGAGCAGAGGCACCATTATTGATGCGTTGCTTCGAGAATGTCTAACACTGTGCACTGTCACATGATCCGTCATGGGGCAGGCACTGAGAATGGCACTAATGCCCTCAGTTGGCTACTGTTGCCCACCACCAGGGTACCAACAATATAGGTAAAAAACGGGATGAGTTCCTACAAGCTGAATTTAGGGAGCTATGAGTTAAATTAAAATGTAGGACCTCAAAGGTAGTAATCTCAGGGTTTGCTATCAGTGCCACATGTTAGTCAGAGTAGGAATCGCAGGATAGCTCAGATGAATACATGGCTTGAGGAGTGGTGCAGAAGGGAGGGATTCAAATTCCTGGGACATTGGAACCAGTTCTGGGGGAGGTGGGACCAGTATAAACCAGACGGTCTGCACCTGGGCAGGACCGGAACCAATGTCCTAGGGGAAGTGTTTGCTAGTGCTGTTAGGGAGGGGTTAAACTAATATGGCAGGGGCATGGGAACCTATGCAGGGAGACAGAGGGAAGTAAAATAGGGGCAGAAGCATCAGATAGAAAGAAGAATAATAAAAGTGGAGGGCAGAGAAACCCAAGACAAAAATCAAAAAGTGCCACATTGCAGTAAAATTCTAAAAGGGCAAAGTATGTTAAAAAGACAAGCCTGAAGGCTCTGTGACTCAATGCTCTGTGAATATTCGTAATAAGGTGGACGAATTAACTGCACAGGCAGCAATTAATGAATATGATATAATTGGCATCACGGAGACATGGCTCCAGGGTGACCAAGGCTGGGAACTCAACATCCAGGGATATTCAACATTCAGGAAGGATAGACAAAAGGAAAAGGAGGTGGGGTAGCATTGCTGGTTAATGAGGAAATGAACGCAATAGTAAGGAAGGACATTAGCTTGGATGATGTGGAATCTGCATGGATGGAGCTGCAAAATACCAAAGGGCAGAAAACACTGGTGGGAGTTGTATACAGACCACCAAACAGTAGTAGTGAGGTTGGGGACAGCATCAAAGAAGAAATTAGGGATACATGCAATAAAGGTACGGCAGTTATCATGGGCGACTTTAATCTACATATAATTTGGGCTAACTAAACTGGTAGCAATATGATGGAGGAGGATTTCCTGGAGTGTATTAGGGATGGTTTTCTGGACCAATATGTCGAGGAACCAACTAGAGGGCTGGCCATCCTTGACTGGGTGATGTGTAATGAGAAATTACTAATTAGCAATCTTGTTGTACGAGGCCCCTTGGGGAAGAGTGACCATAATATGGTAGAATTCTTCATTAAGATGGAGAGTGACACAGTTAATTCAGTGACTAGGGTCCTGAACTTAAGGAAAGGTAACTTCGATGTTATGAGGCGTGAGTTGGCTCGAATAGACTGGCGAGTGATACTTAAAGGGTTGACAGTGGCTAGGCAATGGCAAACATTTAAAGATCACATGGGTGAACTTCAACAATTGTACATCCCTGTCTTGAGTAAAAATAAAACGGGGTAGGTGGCTCAACTGTGGCTAACAAGGGAAATTAAGGATAGTGTTAAATCCAAGGAAGAGGCATATAAATTGGACAGAAAAAGACGCAAACCTCAGGACCGGGAGAAATTGAGAATTCAGCAGAGGAGGACAAAGGGTTTAATTAGGAGGGGGAAAATAGAGTATGAAAGGAAGCTTGCTGGGAACATAAAAACTGACTGTAAAAGCTTTTATAGATATGCGAAGAGAAAAAGATTAGTAAAAACAAACATAGGTCCCTTGCAGTCAGATTCAGGTAAATTTATAATGGGCAACAAAGAAATGGCAGACCAGTTGAACAAATACTTTCGTTCTGTCTTCACGAAGGAAGACACGAATAACCTTCCGGAAGTACCAGGGGATCGAGGGTCTAGTGAGAAGGAAGAACTGAAGGATATCCTTATTAGCCGGGAAATTGTTTTAGCGAAATTGATGGGATTGAAGGCCGATAAATCCCTGGGGCCTGATAGTCTGCATCCCAGAGTACTTAGGGAAGTGGCCCTAGAAATAGTGGATGCATTGGTGATCATTTTCTATCGACTCTGGATCAGTTCCTATGGACTGGAGGGTAGCTAATGTAACACTACTTCTTAAGAAAGGAGGGAGAGAGAAAACAAGTAATTATAGACCAGTTAGCCTGGCATCAGTAGTGGGGAAAATGTTGGAATCAATTACTAAAGATGAAATAACAGCACATTTGGAAAGCAGTGAAAGGATCAGCCTAAGTCAGTATGGATTTATGAAAGGGAAATCATGCTTGACAAATCTTCTGGAATTTTTTGAGGATGTAACTAGTAGAGTGAGCAAGGGAGAACCAGCAGATGTGGTGTATTTGGACTTAAAAAAGCTTTTGACAAGGTTCCACACAAGAGATCGGTGAGCAAAATTAAAGCACATGGTACTGGGAGTAATGTACTGACGTGGATAGAGAACTGGTTGGCAGACAGGAAGTAGAGAGTCGGGATAAACGGGTCCTTTTCAGAATGGCAGACAGTGACTAATGGGGTGCTGCAGGGCTCAGTGCTGGGACTCCAACTATTTACAATATACATTAATGATTTGGATGAAGGAATTGAGTGTAATATCTCCAAGTTTGCTGATGACACTAAACTGGGTGGCGGTGTGAGCTGTGAGGAGGACGCTAAGAGGCTGCAGAGTGACTTGGACAGGTTAGGTGAATGGGAAAATGCATGGCAGATGCAGTATAATGTGGATAAATGTGAGGTTATCCACTTTGGGGGCAAAAACGCAAAGACAGAATATTATCTGAATGGCGGCAGATTAGGAAAAGGGAAGATGCAACGAGACCTGAGTGTCATGGTTCATCAGGCATTGAAATTTGGCATACAGGTATAGCAGGCGGTGAAGAAGGCAAATGGTATGTTGGCCTTCATAGCTAGGGGATTTGAGTATAGGAGCAGGGAGGTCTTACTGCAGTTGTACAGGGCCTTGGTGAGGCATCACCTGAAATATTGTGTCCAGTTTTGATCTCCTAATCTGAGGAAGGACATTCTTGTTATTGAGGGAGTGCAGTGAAGGTTCACCAGACTGATTCCTGGGATGGCAGGACTGACATATGAGAAGAGACTGGATCAACTGGGCCTTTATACATTGGAGTTTAGAAGGATGAGAGGGGATCTCATAGAAACATACATGATTCTGACGATACGGGACAGGTTAGATGTGGATAGAATGTTCCCGATGTTGGGGAAGTCCAGAACCAGAGGACAAAGTCTTAGGATAAGGGGTAGGCCATTTAGGACTGAGATGAGGAGAAACTTCTTCACTCAGAGAGTTGTTAACCTGTGGAATTCCCTACCACAGAGATTGTTGATGTCAGTTCATTGGATATATTCAAGAGGGAGTTAGATATGGCCCTTACAACTAAAGGGATCAAGGGATATGGAGAGAAAGCAGGAAAGGGGTACTGAGGTGAATGATCAGCCATGATCTTATTGAATGGTTGTGCAGCCTCAAAGGGCCGAATGGCCTACTCTTGCACCTATTTTCCATCTTTCTATGTTTCTATGAAAAAGGGCACAGCCTGCAGACCCACTCACGGTCGTGGAAATGCTAGAAAGCGAGGGGTCAACCGTAACGGCCCCCCAGCTTAGGACCTGGACCAGCCAGGATCCCACTTTACCGCCTGCCAAAGGTAAACTTGGTTCCCTAGTACTTCCAAAATGTTATTTGTGTCTTCCTTCGTGAAGACAGCACCAAAGTATTTGTTCAGTTGGTCTGCCATTTCTTTGTTTCCCATTATAAATTCACCATTCAAAAATCAGTCTATCTCCATCTTAAATATATTCAATGATCCAGCCTCCACAGCTCTCTGGTGCTTAGATTACACAGATTTAAACGCTCTGAGAGAAGAAATCCCTCCTCAACTCAGTTCTAAATGGGCGACCCCTTATTCTTAAACCATGCCCCCTAGTTGTAAACTCCCTAGTGTATACTCACAGATTCAATTAAATATTGGTATTAGATTTAGGTATGTGCATCCAAATACAATTTTATACAATGTTAGAACAGGTTTTCACTTTCTATCACTTATAGAAGCTGATCTCCTCCAGATAAATTAAATATTCTGAAAATCAAATAAATGAGATAAAATATTAATAGAACATTAATTTATCCAATCTTTGTTATATATAAATGTTTCTTATCACAAGGTATTTCCTAAATTATAACAGTGACTACACTTTAATAGTACTTCATTGGCTGTAAAATGCCTTGAGACCGGTGATCGTGAAAGGTGCTATATAAATGCAAGTCTTTCTATCTTCTTTCAAGGTATATAGTTTTATATTTAACATAACACTTGTTTGGGCTTTAGTTTATCTAAGTTTTAAACCCTCAAACCCAAGTAGGCAATTTTACTGAATGTGAGAAATTTTAATAGTCAACCTTCCATGCCTTTGCATGCAGCGGGTGGGGTGGGAGGGGTTACGTCAATAGGACACACAGTGCCATTGTAGGACTCAACTGGTTGCTGAGAGTGCCGAGTACAATCTGGCAATATCAGATGGTTGTCCAACCGAGGAGGAACCCAAAAGTAAATACTTATTTATTTTTGTGGGGTCAGGAGGAGTGGGAATGCTCCTCTGGGCTCCACAAAATAAAGTGGCTGCTGCTATGCCGGGTCCTCCGCCCTGACCTAGATTTTTGTGAATTCGGAGACTGATTGCACCGCCCAGGCTGCCCCACAGTGCTCATTTTTTGACCACAGCTCGCAGGCCCTGTTAATGAAAATGTACCTGGCCTCCCGCCGGCACTAGCATGAGGGGTCAGTTAGAGTGCTCAGGCGGCCAGCCACCCAAAAAGTGCATGGAGATAAAAATTTACCTCAGGTTGTCAAGATAGAAGGGCTAGAAGGGCTGAATGGCCTGCTCCTGCACCTATTTTCTATGTTTCTATGTTTCTATAAAGTATAATCTTCAGCTGAAGTGGGGTTAGAGGCTCACGGATAATTGGATCTGGACATGCAGATGTAATTCATTCCCTATTTGAATGCCATACATTTTGTCCTGATTTTTATATAAATGTTATAAATTTCGATGTCCACATTTATAATGGAAGCTGTCTATGTAAAATCTTCAGTTTGTAATTACACTCTCCTGCCAGTGGTGGTGCTGCAGCATATAAATGAGATTTTTTAATTATGAAGGATTTTGATAGCGAGAATAAGGAAAAGACTGTTTCCTCTAGTTGGGCAGGCAATTAAAGGAATAATAAATTTAAAATTTGCACTGAGAATAAGAAGTGAGATTAGGAGAAACATCTTTATACAGAGGGTTGTTGGAACAAGGAATACTATATGACAGTGAGTGGTTGAAGCAGAGACTACTACATCTTTAAGGGAAAATTGGATAAATATTTGAAGCAGAGGAAGATACCGACCTATAGGAAGAGAAGGGAATCTATGAAGAGTGTTTGATTGCTTTAGCAAAGGCATGATCAGCCGAACAGCCTCCTTCTGTGGTGCAAACATCTATGGTTCTATTTTGAGGTTTTCTAATTTTATACTTGTAACAGCTTTTTTGCTCATACTAGCAATTAGAGAACATATATAAAGTACTTAATGAAGAGAATATATATCATATGTAATAAGTATATGGCAATTTGCTATTGGCCCTGAAATCCCGCACCTCTGCTTCCGGTGATAAAAATGGTAAAAAAGATCCGCACCTACCTTATCCTGCTGCACCCACCAGCGATCCCGGTCCTGAGGCCTCCTCTCCCTGCGCATCGGAGCATGTGCACGTCAGGACGTCCATATGCTGGAGTTGGAGTCACATGGCACTGGGCAGCCAATCCAGGTACAGTATTTTCTCATTCATAATAATTGGAACTCTGTAAGTACGGTTCTCATTATTATGATTGAGATACACCCCCCAAACACCCAAACACAAATAAAAAAAATAGAAAAAGTACACCACATATTTAAGATGAATTTAAATTAAAGTTAATAAATGTCTTAGAAAAAAAAATGGCTTTTGTAATGCCTTCCCGGGTCCGTACACACTCCGTACGGACCCAGGGAGGCCGGGATTTCTGCCCCATTACAGTATAATTGAAATTAGGGGGCTTGATTTTCGGTTATCGGTGAAAATGGTAGTTTTACGCCAAAATTACCATTTTTGCTGTGCTACTGTTTTTAGGCCTAAATTTCGGACTTTGCATCTGGGTAAAGTCGGCATTGCACGAGGATTCATGGCGCAAACCACAAGTTTTGGCAACTTTAATCTGGGGCTGGTAGCTGCAAGAGAGGCCTTGGGAGGGGGAAAAAAAAATTGCAAAAAATATTCAAAATACTTTCACAGAACATTCACAAACTCCTTAGCTCCTAAATCACTGAAAAATAATTCAAAAATAAAAACTTTAACTTACCTTTTTTGCAGGTCTTCATACTTACTGCTGTTGGCAGGGCTGCACCGACAGGTTGTGCCGAAAGTACGATGGCCACGCAATCCATGGCGTTACACATCATTTCACATCGGCGCACCTCTTCCCGACAGTACGTGGAAGCACCGTCACAAAAAGGTGCTCGAAGATCCTGCTGACCGGGTTTTCGCCGCGGAGGGTCAAATCGCGGCAAAAAACTCGTTCGCAAAGGTGGCGAAAATCTAGCCCCATTATTAAATAGTAATACACTACTGTACAGAAATTGCACCGTCCTGTTAGAACTGTCATAATGACTGCTAGTTTAAATAGTGTATCACCAGTGTTTAAAGGCCCAATATTGTCTGAATATTCCTGTTGATAAGCGCTCTCAAGGATTATAGTAAAAAACAGATGAAGTGTACTATCATTTCCATTTGTCTGTTCTATAACTGACACTAAATGCTTGTCAGCAAGATATTCTTAATAAGTGACTTTCTGTTTGTTTGTGTACGAATTAATCGTTGATTTAATTACAGGTATTGCTTTTGCTGATTTTAATGCCCTACAATTCCTACGCCGTTTGTCATCTTTATGTAGACGCAAACAGTTCTTCATATTTTCTTTATTAATATTCATGAGAACCAGAACAAGGATAAAGTAGCTAATACTTTCATATCAATCACCTGAAGTTTAATAGAATGGAATTTAACTGAAAGCTATTTCAAATTAAAGACAAAAATGAAAGTTCATTACTACTTATATTGAAATTGACTACCGTCTACTATATTAACCTAATTTTCATAATTTCACATGTGCTAATCATTTATCAATTCTTCATGCAGTCATTTTTAGCTCACATTAACCAAATGGTATTGTAAATAGCCTTGTGGAGTTTAATGTATTAAATTGCTCAATGAATGAATTTGTAATATTTCAGTTATATTACCAGTAGAACACAACTGTAGGCAGAGCCAATATGAAAACAAATGATTTATTTTGATTCCAGTGCAGTGCAATTAGAAACTGTGCAATCATCTGTTGTTGTGTAATCAAAGCAACATGCAGTCTTATGAAAAAAAAGTTAACATGTACTGATACTATCGCACAAATTTTAACTCGGGGCAAGAATCGGATGGACGGGGCAAATGGCAAACCCTCAATGGCATTACTGGTGTAACCCCATGTGATTTTAACTCCCAGGCCTCATTTTAATATAATAGATAGGGGGTATCGCTTGTCCCCCAGCAGCTATCCTGTCACATTCATCGAAGGATCCAATTAGCTGCAGCTTAGTGCCCCTCTAATTACTGCCTCCAGTGGCTGCGAGAGACCAATCGCACAAGGTTTTACTGACAAGTTGGGCGTTGGGTGGGACTTCCATGGTTTTGAATTGAAATACTGTTGGGATAGAACCCTGATTTGAATGCATTCATGAGATCTCACCTATCTCTGATGGATACCTTGCCTAAGTAGAAAAACTACGCTAACTACAAATACTACGCAGTTAAAATGGCGGCCAGTTGTAACAGAGTACTCTACAGCAATTTTTACCAGCCTTCCTGTTCCTGCCAGGTGGGGTTAAAATCATCTCTTATAATGTTGCCCAAGTGGACCTCAGTACTTACACAACATCCGTTTATGTGAAACATGATCATTAGCAAAGCCATTTAAATTGATTAGATCGTTTATAACAATAGTAAATATGAATTAAGACAGGATTTCCAATTGCTTATAACTTAGATTATTACAGTAATAGTATGGGCCATCTTGTTTAGCAGATGGTGCAAATCAATTTTACAGACTGAAGAATATTAATCTTGCTAAATAGTAAAATCTCAGTTTTCTGTTAGATGACATTTAATTCTCCAAAAATAATTGTAATTGAGTGCTGATTGAGAGTTTTACATTGTGACATAAATGACTATTTCTCATTATACTTTATTATGGATTGCATTTTAAACCACAAATAAATTATGCACATTAATCTTTAAAAGTCATAATGAGAAGCTGACCTTTACAGTACCAATAGGTTTATATGCATGTAGAATACTGTTCACCAATATATTATAATGTAGCAACAACGGACTGCCTGCCACACATTGATGTCCCCTGTGCTTTTTCCTGCACAGCTGCATACTGCCCTGATTATGGACAGGTTAATCTTGGTAGGAAGTGCACATATAGGAGGCAAGATACAGTAAAGAGGTTCAAATATAGATGAATATTTAAACTGTTACGCTATGAAACAATAGGGCAAAAATTGCTGTCAAAACAATGGCGAAACTAATAGCGCTCGCCATTATTTGAGTGCACGTGTCAAGCAACTTCAGGCGAGGGCAGATGCACGATTAAATGCGGATATCGAGACGTTGTTGGCGGGTTGTGCCGTTCCGCTGTTATCTTCGCAAAAACGGCATGTCACTGTCTAGCTCCCCATTCAAAGGCACTGAGTGGCGTAAAGTTCCTGTACTTGCACAGTAGATATGAAGTAAACTCACCACAGAAAATTAAGCCAAGCCTTTTCAAGTCTAAGTACCCTTTTAACGACGAGATAAGTGTTAATTACTGCCAGTCAATCTCTCTGGCACTGAAAATGAACTATTACATATGCGGAGTCTCATTTCTTCACATTTTAATTGTTGGAGATTTTAAAAATGTAAAAAAAAATTATTTTTCCTTTCTGCTCTTTTTTCTCTCTCTCTTAATCCAATCCTTCTTTTCTTCTCTTTGTTTCTCTTTTTGTATCTGATTTGAGATTAAATTCGCTATTTTACCTTAGATCTTGTGCTGTTCATTTCACAATCCTTCAATATGAGTGATTAAGGAGAAACACAGCTGCTTTCCCTGTTTACTCAGGTCCCAGATGCCCTGTAGTCAGCACCATGCTGATTCCGGCGTGCACTTCAAGCAACTTTCAGTGCAAAATGTCATGGAGATTAAACAGGGAAGGGCAAGTCTAAATAACAGAGGGCGCCATTCGTTGACCAGTCACAGGAATTTTTGGGCCACATTTTATAAAAAACAGAGTATGTAATCAAATAATTTGGTAATGCATGGGATCAACTGCAGATAAGATTGAGATACACATGCAAAACAACCCAATTTTATACTGATAATGCCACCTAATTGTTCAACATGTTGGGCCACAATTTGTTTGTTAGTTAGACTTGCTCCTGCACCCTTTAGCACAAAATATTTTTTTGTCCACAAAGTTGCTGAAAGTGCGAGCTGATAACGGCGCAGTGAGGGAAATGGCCTCTGGAACCTGAGTGAACAGGGCATCCAAGAGGGTATCTCCTTAACCAATTAGATTTAATGATTAGGAAATAAACACAGGAATGACTGAGAGGGAGAACTAATTAAAGGTATTGAATTCATAGAGTCATAGAATAGTTACAGCACAGGAGACCATTCGGCCTGTCGAGTCCATGCTGGCTCTGCAAGAGCATTTTAGCTAGTCCCACTCTCCCGCCATTTCCCCATAGCCCTGCAGTTTTTTCCTTCAGGTACTTTTGAAAGCCATGATTGAGTCTGCCTCCACCAACCTTTCAAGCAGTGCATTCCAGGTCCTAACCACTCACTACATAAAAAAAGTTTTTCCTCATGACGCCTTTGGTTCTTTTGCCAATCACCTTAAATCTGTGTCATCTGGTTCTCAACCCTTTTGCCAATGGGAACAATTTCTCTCTATTCTGTATAGACCCCTCATGATTTTGAACACCTATATCAAATCTCCTCTCAATCTTCTCTGCTCTAAGGAGAACAACCCCACCTTCTCTAGTCTATCCAAGGAATTGAAGTCCCTCATCCCTGGAATCATTCTCCTAAATCATTTCTGCACTCTATCTAAGGCCTTCCCAATTCCTAAAGTGCGGTGCCCGGAATTGGACACAATGCTCCAGTTGAGGCCGAACTCGTGTTTTATAAAGGTTCAACATAACTTCCTTGCTTTTGTACTCTATGCCTCTATTTATGAAGCCTGGGATCCTGTATGCTTTTTTTAGCCGCTTTCTCAACCTGCTCTGCCACCTTTAGCAATTTGTGCACATATACCCCTAGGTCTCTCTGTCCATGCATGCACTTTAGGATTGTACCCTTTAGTTTATATTGCCTCTCCTCATTCTTCCTACCAAAATTTATCACTTTGCACTTTTCTGCGTTAAATTTCATCTGTCATGTGTCCATCCATTCCATTAGCTTGTCGATGTCTTCTTGAAGTCTATCACTATCACTGGTCACTATGCTTCCAAGTTTTGCGTCATCTGCAAATTTTTAAATTGTGCCCTGAACATCCAAGTCCAAGTCATTAATATATATCAAGAAAAGCAGTGGTCCTAGTGCCCACCCCTGGGGAACACCACTGTATACCTTCCTCCAATCCAAAAAACAATCGTTCACCACTAGTCTCTGTTTCTTGTCACTTAGCCAGCTTTGTATCATGCTGCCACTGTCCCTTTTATTCCATGGGCTTCAACTTTTCTAGCAAGCTATTATGTGGCACTTTTTCAAACACCTTTTGGAAGTCCATGTACACCACGTCAAATGCATTGCCCTCATCAATCCTCTCTGTTATCTCATCAAAAAACTCAATCACGTTACTTAAACACGATTTGCCTTTAACAAATCTGTGCTGGCTTTCCTTAATTAATCCACACTTGTCCAAGTAACTGTTAATTTTGTCCCTGATTATCGTTTCTAAAAGCTTCCCCACTACCGAAGTTAAACTGACTGACCTGCAGTTGCTGGGTTTATCCTTACACCCTTTTTTGAACAAAGGTGTAACATTTGCAATTCTCCAGTCCCCTGGCATCACCCTCATATCTAAGGAGGATTGGAAGATTATAGCCAGTATCTCCGTGATTTCCTCCTTAACTTTCCGCAGCATCCTCGGGTGCATCCCATCTGGTCCTGCAGACATATCAATTTTAAGTACAGACAGCCTTTCTACTACCTCCTCTTTAACAATTTTCTCTTATCCAGTATCTCCTCTTTCACCGACTTTGGTGAAAATCGATGCAAAGTATCCATTTAGTACTTCAGCCATGCACTCTGTCTCCATGTGTAGGTTGCCTTTTTGCTCCCTAATTGGCCTCACCTCTCCTCTTACTATTTATGTGCCTATAGAAGACTTTTAGATTCCCTTTTATGTTAGCTGCCAATCTATTCTCATACTCTCTCTTTGCTCCTCTTATCTTTTTCACTTCCCCTCTGAACGTTTTATATTCAATGTCAAATAAGATACATAAAAAGAAATAAAGAGAGAGAAAGAAATATTGGATTGAACAGAAAGGACAAGTAAGATAAAAATGTCAAATTAAAAATTTGATATTTTTAAAATCTCCCTGAAAAATTCAAACCCTGAAGGAATGAGATTCCCTACATGTAAGTGAGGTTGATTGGCAGTATTTAACACTTATCACACCAAAAAAAGGATACTTATGCTTGTAATAACAGGTAATTAATGGACAAATACAGGAAGTTCCTCAAATAAAATGGGAAGACTAAGGGCGAGACACCATTTTCATGAAGCTAACTGTGGAGCAACACTAATCGGACAGCAACTTTTGGATATTTACATTTAATTACGCATCTGCTCCTCGTCTGAAGTTGCTGTATCATTTACCCATAAATAATGGCGAGAGCCATTTGCCTTGCCAATATTTTGACAGCAAATGCTGGCCCATTATGAGTGAAGCTATGCATCAAGTAAATATCATGCATGGGGTCATAAGAAATCCCTTTTCGGTGTAAATTCAAAATCCAACAGTGAGCTCCTTTCCCCTCAGTGTGGGACTGGAACTGGCAATGGGCTACTCCATGTGACTGGGAGTAGCAATTTCTCAGTTGTGGTGAAGCTCATTTTGTGTTATCCAGCAGGCTGCTTAGAGCTCTTTGCATAATAAAAGTGTGAATGCTTTTACATGCCGTTAATTCCAGTCTCATGTTACTTCTGTAATCATTTTATCCTTGTTGCCGCAAGGTTTGAAATAAATTCAGTTTGATTGGACCAAGCTGTCGTGCATTTTCCCATGTAAGTAAATCCTTCTGATCCCCACCTATGCATTATATAAGTAGGCATTCTACAACCTGCATTCTGTATGGGTCACACGCAAACACTCAATGGGCTTAATGATATTGACAGGAGTTGCACTCTAAATTCCATTATGATATATCTCCTTACAGTCCCATGCCTCCACACAATACATTTCAAAGCATATAAATAGGCAACTCGATGAAATTTCCCTACTTTGCATGTTGAATTGCATTACAAACTATTGGAAATGTTAATGATTAGGTTTGTTGTTTTTTGTGAACGAATCCAAGATCTCTCAATCACTTGTGCTTGTATGATATGTTACCTTGTCCTGTAAACAAGATAATTATGTCAGCATGCATGTGACAAGCATGGAGCTTACTATAATAATAATCTTTCCAATTAATAAAAAACAAATTATTCATGTTGGATATAAATGATACCTGAGCTATGATAATATATTTGTTTGAATTCAGGTAATGAGTTCACATTGCTGCTTCCTTTTTATGCTCTTTGGCATATTTAAGATGTGCAGAATAAAACAATGTAATAAATAATGTTAGTGCAGTAGTTCTTAAATTTCTTGTTGGCATTTCTTCAGTTACATCGCTTCCTCCTCTGTCCCAACAACTTGCCACAGCCCCAGTCTCAGAAGAGTACCTCCTTGTCCACTTCGCACACTAGCCATCCTCTGGCCTCTCTGAGCGAGATTGCCAATTAGTGCTAAATTAGACACAATTAGGTGCTGTAAGCCAATGCCCACTAGGAAATGGATTGAGACTGCTCAAAATCACTTCACATAAGATCCTGATAAGCAGCAGACAGAAGAGACTTACATCCAATCAATTAGGGCTGGATTTGAATCCAGGTTACAGAGGTGTAAGCCTTACTGTGCCACCGAGTTATCTACCTATTTGTTATGTATAACTTTAAAACTAAATACATTTTTCTGTAACTGTGACTTTCAGAAATCCTTAGCTCATTTTAAAACTTTTGGGAACAATAATGTGTGATTGCCAGTCCCATCCTCTGCAGTGTTATCCTCCAACTGATCTGATTGATTCTGATCAACCTCCCATCCCAGCGAAAACTGAAAATCTTGTAGAAAGATAACATGTTAGTTAAAATGCTAATGTCAGCTTAAAATGCTGATGGTTGACATGTATGTCAATGATCTCAGTGCAACCCAATTGTAGATCAATGTCCTATTAGCCTCAAAGAAGTTTACATGTCTATTATTGTGACTTTTTAAGAAGTGTACTCAAGGCCAGCATTTATTGCCCATCCCTAATTTCCCTTCAGAAAGTGGTGGTGAGCTGCCTTCTTGAACCACAGCAGTTTGTGTGGTGAAGGTACTCCCATAGTGCTGTATGGGAGTTCCAGTATTTTGACCCAGTGACGATAAATTAATGGTGATATCTGTCCAAGTCCGGATGGTGTGAGAATTGGAGGGGAACTTGGAATTTGTGGTGTTCCCATGCACCTGCTGCCTTTGTCCTTTTAGGTGGTTGAGTTCACGGGTTTCAGAGATGCTGTCAAAGGAGCCTTGATGAGCTGCTGCAGTGTATCTTGTAGATGGTACACAATGCATCCATGGTGCGCCGGTGGTGGAGGGAGTGAATGTCTTAGGTTGTAGATGACGATCAAGCAGCCTGCTTTGTCCTAGATGGTATTCAGCATCTTGAGTGCTGTTGGAGCTGCACTCATCCAGGCAAGTGGAAAGTATTCCATCACACTCCTGGCTTGTGCATTGTAGGTGGTGAAAAGGCTTTGGGGAGTCAGGAGGTGAGTCACTCGCCACAGAATACCCAGTGTCTCATCTGCTTTTTAGTCACAGTATTTATGTGGCTGGTTTAGTTCAGTTCACGGTCAATAGTGCAAGTGCAGGTGAGATGAGCTGTGAGTCGTGTTTTGTAGAGACTTTTGGTCGGTGAGTGATGGGGGTGTGGTGCATCGAGCATTGTGTGAGTCTAATGGTGCAGGTGGTGGGATATGACATTTGAAGATGAATTCACTACCTTGACAATTAGTGTGAGGTCATTAAACATTTTCCTCGGTGCTCGGGCTACACTGCTGGCTAACTGCTCCAACTACACACTACTCTGTTGCCTGGAGGTCCTTCTGGCCCCCTATGGAAAGAGGACCTCGCTTCTGGAGTTGACCTCTGGATCAAGGCTTCCAGTGTTGCATCAGATAATCTAGGTGCACACATTCTCCCCTATTGTGCCATCATTACCAACTTTGTCCATTGTCTTCCCAGCCACTTTAAACACTTACTGCAGGTAGGAGGCACCTCTCCTTTTAAGAGGTGCAGCCTGCCTTTAAGCACTGAAGGCTAGTTTTAATTGGAGCGCACTTTGCATGAACTTGGACTCCCTGCTGAGCATTCAGCCACTCAGTAGCGCATTCAGTTATAATCATGTAAATTAGCATGAATTTTGCATGCTGCCTGCAGTTCTCTAAACAGACACGGGTTGCTACCATGCCTTTTTTCGGGGATAACTCATTTCTGGGCCCAGATGTTAACAGGTGGAGGCGTTATTTTAATAATGATTGAAGCAGGGTTCAGGTCTAGTTGGAGCTGCACTTTATTCATTCCTAAAGCCCGAAAACTAGGAACAGGTAACAATTACCAGCAATCTACATTTGCTTCCAAGTAACAAAGTAGGGAGGAGATGGGTGGGCAAGGCCATGCAAGGATTTGAACACAAGAATGACGATTTTAAAATCAAGACATTTATAAACCAGGAGCCAATGTATGTCAGCAAGCACTGGAGTGATGGGTGAACAGGACTTGGTGCGAGTTAGGATATGGGCAGCACAGTTTTGGATGAGCTTAGGAGGCCAATCGGGACATAAAATGAATGATTTTCTCACTCAGTTTTTGTTTGCAAACTATCTAATTGGCTGGAATTTTCTCCTCCAAATTATGAAGTATGGAGCTTAGACTAATGATTCTTGGCTAACAGAAATCACTTTCCTTCTCCCTGTCATCTTATGATTTGTCTGTGATATGTTTCCATGGTCTGAAAACTATCATCTGCAGACTGGAAATGATGGGCTCCATGGTGTGCACAGAGCACTGTGCAATGTTGGAGATGGACTCCTCCATGCTCCTTACCATTGCTGAGAGGCTCTCTGGCACCCTTGACATTCCATCTATCATGTCGGAGTACATGGTCATCACCTTCTTGCGAATGACCCCCCATTGAGGTCCTCATCTGAGTCCTGTGCAGCAGAACTCACCCGTGACCTCTCCTTCCAGGGAGCTGGCTCCCAAGCTACTCTTTACCTTTGACCTTGCTGCAGCCCTCTAGGCCCTGGTGCATCACCCAGTGTAGATCTCTCTGCTAAGCTAACCTCTAAGGAACACGTTGTGCCAGGCTCTGAGCTGATGCCTGCAAGTGAGAGATGCAGTGACACCATGCTTGGGTCCTCCACCTCCTTTTCTCCCTCATCCGTATCATGGCAGGGGGCTAAGGTACAGCCTGCTCATCTGCTTGCTGATTATCTGAAAGCATTATTGGCATAAGACTCATGTTAAGGTGAGGGCAGGGGCAGGAATGAAGCAAGGAAGGCAGACAGTATTAGGAGCTGGAAAGTCATAAAGCCTTCTGATGTGAGGGGGAAGTGGGATGTGAAAAGGAGAGGGAATAAAGATACCATTGTTGACCCAGCGGGGTCGATGTTGCTGAAGGCCATGGCACCAATCACCTGTGGGCCAATGAGCCACAGCACTCGCTCCTCCAGGTCAGACAGCTCCTGCAGCTGAGGTTCACCCCACGCCAGTCCTCTGTTGCTCATTCTTATTATGTGCCATCTTAGCCTGCAAAAGAATGTAATTTGTGGGAGTAAGAGTCCAGCTATATATGTGGGAGATATGCCTGCCATTGTTGAATAGCTGTGAATGTAGGCAAGGCATGAGATGAGGATGTGAATTTGAGTAGCTACACATGTTTGGTGGGGGAGTGCTGTTTTGCACAGTCAGAGGTTCAGAGGCTGGTATGTAGGAGGTGTGGAAGCATGTACTCACCTTGACCACCCAACTGAGGTCGTTGAACTTCTTCCGGCACTGTGTGAGGGTTTGATTGACTACAGGACTGGCTGACACCTCCTTGGCCACTTCTCTCCACATGGCCCTGAAGACCTGTGGTAATAGCCTCCTTCCAGATGCAGGGAACAGTACATCCCTCCTTCTCTCCACTGCCCCCACCAATGCTTCTAATGCCACATCATAATGCCTTGTCCTCTCCCTTCCAGCTGGATTTGCAGCAGCCATCCCAGAAACTTGTTGCACTTGCTCACAGCTCTCCCTCAAATGCCGCACTGGTGAAAATGAGCAGGTGCAGCTTGATATAACCTACCTGGTTAAGAGCTGGAATGAGCCAGTGTCAAGGATTGAAGGATGATTGCTGAATACAAGTCACCTGAAATTGGATAGCGCTCTGCTATTAATGCCCCCTGCAGCGCCCCACTGAGGTCATTAGCAACGGATGCAATGGATGAGGCTAAAGAGGGTTTTTATTCCAACCTCGAGACATCCTTGTCCCACATCCCCACGGTCGACAAATTGATCTTCCTGGGTGATTTTAATGCCAAAGTCACAACCTTCTGGGGAGGCGTGATTGGCAGAGAGGGGGTAGGGAAAGCCAACTCCAGTGGTACCCTACTCCTGACAAAATGTCTAGAACATGAACTCCTCATCACCAACAACTTGTTCCACCAGAGGGACAAATACAAGGCATCGTAGCAACAACCTCGCTCCAAACACTGGCACCTGCTTGACTATGCCATCATCTGAGCCAGGGATCGCAAGGATGTGCACAACACCCATGCCATGACAGGAGCTGATGACTGCTGGACGGACCACCACCTAAACCAATCCATCATCAACATTAACATTGCCTCAAAGCAGAGGGGACAGCAGAAGCAGTTCCACAAAAAAGTTAATGCCGGGGCACTTAGAGACCCAGCTAAGAGAACCCAATACAGCCAGTGCCTCACAGCTAATCTGGCATGCCTTGATGACCCTGAGATGCTGAATGCCCATAGCGCTTGGTCTGCCCACCAGGTCTCTATAACCAGTGCCTGTGAAGAGACACTTGGTCACTCAATCAAGAAACATCAGGACTGGTTTGATGAAAATGATCAGGAGATCGAAGAACTAATAGATCCCAAGCGCAAAGCAATTCTGAGTGTTAAGCAACAACCCAACTCGTGAGCTGCAAAACAACATTACAGACGGCTCAAGGCTAAGATCCAACAAAAAACCCAGGACCTAAAGAACAGGTGGTGGATGGAGAAAGCACAGGAGATACAACAACTGGCCAACAGCCAATATACATGAGGATTCTTCGCTGCAGTCAAGGCCACCTACGGTCCAAACTCCCAAGGCCCCACCCCGCTCCTGGCCAAGAAAGGGGAAACACTCATCAAGAACACCGAGGCTGTCAGGGCCCGATGGAAGGAGCATTTTGAGGATCTCCTCAATCGAGACTCTGCCTTTGACTCAAGTGTTCTCAACTCCATCCCGCAGCATGCGACCTGCCATCAACTCAGTGAAACTTCAACATTGCACGAAGTAGGCAAAGCCATAAAACAGTTCAAGAATAACAAGGCTACAGGTGCGGATGGAATCTCTGCTGAGGCGCTAAAGTATGGCGGAGAGGCGCTGTTGGTGTGGATACATGACCTCATTTGTCTCATCTGGAGGGAGGAGAGCATGCCAGGAGATCTCAGAGATGCAGTGATTGTGACCATTTTTTAAAAAAGGGGACAAGTCCAACTGCGGCAACTACAGGGGAATCTCCCTGCTATCAGCCAGTGATAAAGTTGTCGCTAGAGTTCTCCTGAATCATCTTCTTCCTGTGGCCGAGGAGCTCCTCCCGGAATCACAATGCGGATTTCATCCCATACAGGGCACAACAGACATGATCTTTGCAGCACGACAATTGCAGGAAAAATGCAGGGAGCAGCGCCAGCCCTTTTACATGGCCTTTTTCGATCTTAAAAGGCCTTTGACACTGTCAACTATGAGGGTCTATGGAGCGTCCTCCTCCGTTTCAGATGCCCCCAAAAGTTTGTCAACATCCTTCGCCTGCTTCACGATGACATGCAGGCCGTGATCCTTACCAACGGATCCATTACAGACCCAATCCACACCTGGACTGGGGTCAAACAAGGCTGCGTCATTGCTCCAACCCTCTTCTCAATCTTCCTCGCCGCCATGCTCTACCTCACAATCTACAAGCTCCCCGCTGGAGTGGAACTAAACTACAGAACCAGTGGGAAGCTGTTTCACCTATGCCGCCTCCAGGCCAGGTCCAAGATCACCCCAATCTCTGTCGTTGAGCTGCAGTATGAGGACAACGCCTGCGTCTGTGCACATTCAGAGGCTGAACTCCAGGATATAATCAATGTATTCACTGAGGCTTATGAAAGCATGGGCCTTACGCTTAACATTCGTAAGGCAAAGGTCCTCCACCAGTCTGTCACCGCCACTCAGCACTGCCCTCCAATCATCAAGATCCACGGCGCGGCCCTGGACAACACGGACCATTTCCCTTATCTCGGGAGCCTCTTATCAACAAAGGCAGACATTGATGCGGAGATTCAACATCGCCTCCAGTGCACCAGTGCAGCCTTCGGCTGTCTGAGGAAAAGAGTGTTTGAAGATCAGGCCCTCAAATCTACCACCAAGCTCATGGTCTACAGAGTTGTAGAAATACCCGCCCTCCTGTATGGATCTGAGACATGGACGATGTGTAGAAGGCACCTCACGTCACTGGAGATATATCACCAACTATGTCTCCGCAAGATCCTGCAAATACCCTGGGAGGACAGGCACACCAACATCAGTGTCCTCGACCAGGCTAACATCCCCAGTATTGAAGCACTGACCACACTCGATCAACTTCGCTGGGCAGGCCATATAGTTCGCATGCCAGATACGAGACTCCCTAAGCAAATGCTTTACGTGGAGCTCCTTCATGGTAAACGAGCCAAAGGAGGACAGCGGAAACATTATAAAGACACCCTCAAATCCTCCCTGGTAAAGTGCGACACATGGGGGACCCTGGTCGAAGACCACCCGAGGTGAAGAAAGTATATCCGGGAGGGCATTGAGCTCTTCGAGTCTCAACGCAAAGAGCATGAAGAGGCCAAGCGCAGGCAGCGGAAGGAGTGCGCGGCAAACCAGCCCCACCGACCCCTTCTCTCGACGAATGTCTGTCCCACCTGTAACAGGGTCTGTGGCTCTCGTATCGGACTGTTCAGCCATCAAAGAACTCACTTTGGGAGTGGAAGCAAGTCTTCCTCGATTCCGAGGGACTGCCTATGATGATGGCTATTAAAGTCCCCTGAAGCGCCCACTGAGGTCATCAGCACCTCATTTCCTTCCTGGGGTGCTAAATCCCAATTTAGAAGTTAGGAATTGTTTGCGCCGGGTGCTAACTTTTCAAAATTTTAAAATGTAGTGCTCAAACGGGGCGATACCAAATTTCTCCCCCTAACACTTCACTTAAAGTTTGGTTATTAATTTGATGTTATTGAAATTATCCAGTGGATGAAATATGTAAAATCATTTATAGGAAGAACGATGTTTGTAATCAGAGGATTTAACAACTTTAATGTGGAAGATCACAAGAATCCATGAAGTAACTTCAGTCTAAAGAAACAGTAGATTTACAGGAGAATTGAACTTTGAAGAGCACAATCATCTTTAAGCAAGATATATTGATATCCTTAACAGTACAATCAGACTGCAACGAAAAAATTATAGAGTCTGTTAAAGGTTCTCCCCAACTGTTAATTCAAATACAGTGTAATGTTTGAAGTTCACCATACATGGATTCAGCATACTCATTTTAAAATGAATGCAGTCAGTAATTATTACTCATCATTGGCTGAAAGCTAAAATTTGTTCAGTTCCAAAATATAGATGAAAGCACTGAATTCCTTACAACCCCATAGAGGTCTATAGACAGACCAGTTAAATAGGTATAATTTGGGGGATTGCATTATGTGCAACATGAATATTCAAATGCAATGTTGAGGAAAACATCATTTTAATGAACATTATTACGTATTTCTCATTTGAACAATATTTGCCTCAGGTTATAATTGAACTCAGGACCAATACTTCATATGCTTATTCACTTTAAATTTATCTAAGCGAATATTTAATATAGCTAAACAAAAATAGCAAGTCTTTTTCTATTGAATGATACTGCATCACTGCCAGTATCACGTGTTCAATTGTTTTGTATAGTTTACAGGCCAATATGTTCTTTACTTGTGCGGAGTTATGGTGCTGTAATGTTCATTGGGACTGTAAAGTGCCAACCCTGGAAATAATAGTGATGGGAAACAAGCTGCTCTGCAAATGTATTGCTTCATGCAGTAGATTTCTGCACAATAGTGAATATAATGATTGGCCATTTGGACATTTAGTCAAGTATGTTGACTTGTTTTGTCTTGCAATTTTGTCTCCCTTGATGTGGTGAAGCAGTGCCTCTCCTGATAATTCTGCCTTTTAGTGCCATATACACAATGGGAGCAATGCTACAAAGAGGGTGGGTTCATGTTAGTCTATCTCTGTTAATAAGAGAGCTGCATGCAATGAGCATTATAATAGAGAAAATAATAGACTATCAGGAGCAATTGTAAAATAAGTGATCCAATATTAAGTAAACTGATCTGTAGCTCAGTTTCAACAGAAAACAAAGTCTGCAGTATGTTAGTGTGTGGTAGTCACTTCATATCTGTTTATTATTTAGTGAATTCCCTAGGGAAAGACCAACTTGGAACTGGCTTTAAATCTATTTCACAGTATTTCACAAGACCGAAAAATTAACAGCAATGTTTTTTGTAATTGGTTAGTTTATCTTGTCTAATTTGGTTAAAGCTGTATCTCACAGCCATTAAATCTGCTCTGTGTCACATTTTCATTCCACTTCCCATTGTATATACCATATTTTCCATTTAACTTTTCCATCACTGTGACTCAGACCTCCTGGGTAAAAGACCGCATGGAATTGCATTAAGGGTGGTCCTTGCACTGTACTGGATATAGTTAGCAGAGTCTGTTTCATTTTTATCAAAATGTGTTCAAATTGCAAATTTTTCCCAAGCAGGCAATATCAATTTGTAGGAATTCTGATGTCCTACCATCTGATGCAAACATCCAAATCTTATCAGATTACAAGATTCAGTCAATATTGTGCTGTATTTATGGTTTGAGCAAAATGGTCAGCAGGCTGTACTGACTGACCTTGCCTCTGCAGTGTCAGGCTCAATTTGATTTTTCTGTTCATATCAATGTCCCCACTGATACAGAATGCAATTAGCACTAACAATTGTGGCATGATATGAAACATTGTACTACTGAGCAACTGTTGATAAGCTAACTTAAATGTATTTTTGGCATACGTTTATATCACAGTGTATAACTGCTGACAGGAATAGATTTTCACACCACGAGATACATAATGAGTCATTTTATCTTCATTTATGAAACAATGAGGATATAACCTGTAGAAAAGCTCTGAGCACATTGGGAGCACCTGTTAACTCCATAACTATATTTCATTTTATGAAAAAAGCAAGAAGGTGGAGTGCATAAAAAGATCCTGGCACGTTAAGGCCCTATGAGAAGCTCGGCCAAGTCCACTTAAGAACATAAGAACATAAGAACATAAGAAATAAGAGCTGGAGTAGGCCATTCGGTCCATTGAGCCAGCTCCACCATTCAATAAGATCATGTACTCAGCTCCACTTCCCTGCCCGCTCCCCAAAACCCTCTACTCCCTTATCACTCAAAAATCTGTCTATCTCCGCCTTAAATATATTCAATGACTCAGCCTCCGCAGCTCTCTGGGGCAGAGAATTCCATAGATTTACAACCCTCTGAGAGAAGAAATGGGCAACCTCTTATTCTGAGACTAGATTTTCCATTATTTTTGGATGCATAACGCCCACTTAATGTCCATTTTACCGCTGAAATGAGGTGTAACACCCAGATATCGCCCATTTAGCCACAAAATGGAAACTGACGCCCATTTTTCAGACACTTATCGGCGACTGTTACTTTCACCATGTTCGTAACGCTGGGAAAACATAATACCGCCCGCCCACTTTTTTTGGGTGGAATCATCAGAATGGGCGAAACCAACGCCATAATATCGCTCAGCGTTACTTTCGGCATGTAATTATCGGCGAGATAGAATAATACCGACTGCCCACTTCTTTTTGTCGTAAAGATCACATTTGCCGAAACTAGCGCCCAGTATATCATCCAAGTCACTTTCAGCACCTCGTACACATCTCGCCCACAATATCGTTTGCCGAAAACACCGCTCTGAAAAAGTTGAACTGTTCTGAACTAATCACAGCGGTGTGGACACCATTTTTCAAATCACAAGTCGCTTCATTGAAAAGGCTGATTCAACTTCGGGGGAGTTTGGAATGACTCTGGAGTTCTTCTCAGGTGAAGTGACCATCTCAACAGACATCTTTTCATACTGTGGATGATTGGGTTTTACTGTAGGTGTCTTTTAATGTGGAAATGTATTGCTTGTGAACAATCGTCATTATACTTTTATTGGAATGGGGCCAGCCATTTCTCAGCCTGCATCGATTAATATGCAGATGCTGCAGAATGCAAATGGCACAACGTCTAATCCACAGCACTATGTGCCCAATCTAAGATGTGCCAGACTGAGGAGGAGGTCCAGATCATACTTGCAGGGAGAAGTGGTCTTCCCTCAACTTATCTGAGAACACCTGCCTTCGGAGACTTCGCTTCCACAAAGTGGTTATCAGTGAAATATGCCAGCTCATCGGGACAGATCTGCAGTCTGCCAGCACCTTCAGGACATCACTGTCTGTCGAGGTCAAGGTCACTGTGGCACTGTCGTTCTATGTGTCCGGTTCCTTTCAGGCCTCTGCTTTCGACATTTTCCCTCTGTCTCAGCATGCCACACATTGCTGCATTAGACAGGTCACAGAGGCCCTGTACGCGTGTAGGATGGACTTTATCAGCTTCCCCATGACCACGGAGACTCAGACTGACAGGGCTGGAGCATTCTACTGCATTGTTAAGTTTCCCCAAGTGCAGTGAGCAATATAGTGTACTCACATCGCCATGTGGACACCTTCTCAGGACTCAGAGGTTTTTCACACAGAAAAGGATCTCACTCCCTGAAGGTCCAACTAGTTGTCGACCAGAACCAGATAATTATGGCAATGAATGCCAAATATCCGGGCAGCTTCGATGAGGCTCACATCCTGCGTGAGAGCGCTGTGTCTGACATGTTTATCAGTCAGCCACAAGGACAATGCTGGATGCTTGGTGACAAACAATATCGCCTCACCACCTGACACCCACACCGAGACTGAGAAGCGATACAATGAGACCCACAGAGCCACACGCAATGTGGTCCAGAAAACAATTAGTGTGCTTAAACAACACTTTAGATGCCTGGAGCACGCAGGAGGGGAGCCACAATACAACCCTGATCAGGTACCTCAATTCTTGGTCGGGTGCTCTATGCTGCACAACCTGGCTATCAGGAGGAGGCAAGAATTGCGAAAAGGGACTGATGCTCCACCTCAGGAGAGGGAGGAAGAGGAGGACGAGGGGCTGGACACTGACCTCGGGCCAGACAATCAGGCTGACTATGCAACCATGCCCACTCCCCCCTCCAGACTGGTGGAAAGGGCCCATGATGGCTACATAGCTGCAAGACTCTTACATCAGGAGCTCATAAATGAGCAATTTGCCTGAAAGAACGTTGCTGTTATTGATAAAGCTGACACACTGCTGTGTGTGTGCAGCTCAGACATCAATGGTGGGCATCACCTTGGTGCCAGTTAAAGTTTAAGTTGATTCAAGTTAAGTGTAATTATACCCTTTTATGTTAAGGAATCACCAGTCTGCAATGGCCCAGCTGTCTGAGACAAGGCTCAACAAGGTTATGTTGAATAAAAAACATTTAATATAACCATTGGTCTGAAATCATAAGTATCACGGGCAAAAACACCCCAACCCCACCCCATTTTTTCTGACCATTGACATCAATCAAATGGTCAACATGTCCAGCAACACAGAAGACAAATGCAAACCAACAGGGTGGCCCCCACCCCCCATACATTACAACAACGTGCATACACCGAGATGGAGATATAACAAAGCCATCACCTGCGGACATGCACCTCACTTTCCTTCCCCCCTCCCCTACTTCTCCCCACCTCTACCGCTTCCCCATCTTGCTCCACACCGTCTGGCCAAGGAGCTCCTCAGGCGGTGCCTCATTGTGGGGGATGAAGGCAGAGCCGGTGGTTGCATGGATACCGGAGTGGGAGGTACCGAGGTGGGAACATTCTTGGATTCAGAAGCAGGATCTTGCTCCTGCCTCTCATGTGTTGTTGGCACTGGGCGTGTGGAACCTAGGGATGGAGTGCCGCGCTCCGGACCACTGGGAGGCCTGTGCCACAAGTGTTCCTGGTTATTGCCTCCAGGGCCTCCACCATCCGTGGAACGTACTCCATCATGGTTCCGGAGATGCTGGCCAGCAGTCGGGATATGCCCCCCAATGCATTTAGGATCTGGTCACCTATGTCTACAGTTCTCTGCTCTCGTGTCCCTCGCGTCCACGAAACCTCCGCGGCGTCAACGCCGTCCCGGGGACACCTGGGGTGCCCTGTGGCGAGGTGCTTGGATCCCGTACCTCCAGAGTGGAGGTGGCAATGGCCAGAGGAGCACTAGATGGCCTTGGAGTGGAATGCCTTCTGGAGCCTGGCGATGCAGACTCCTCAAAGTCCGCGCTCTCATCCATGGAGAACAGACCCAGTGGATTGACGGGCGAGAATCGGAGCTCCTCAGCACCAGATGTAGGATCGTCCAGAGAGTCCGACCCCGCGCCCCCACCTTCTGGGCTCGGTGGTCTTGCCTTGGGACGCGCTGATGCTTGAGCTGCAAAACACAAATGAGGTTATTAGAGGAGAAGGGGGTGCTAGGGTCTCAAGGTGATTCCAGTGCTACACACAGCATATGCACGACAAAAGCACCACCGCTATCAAAATCATCACAGACATCACATTTCATGGCCATCAACACATTCTGCATTGCAATGATTCTCATAAGGCCAGCATTATTTAAAGGACAATTTTAGAAATCATCTCTCATATATTATTGTTCGGATATGAGTGGGTGTAGCATCTATTGACTTTACATAATGCAATGATGTGTACTTTACTCACGTGGTATCACTTCAGTGTCTGCAGCTGCCTGCGTGGCTGTCCAGGGGTTGCTCCCCACGAGTGCAAGCACCCGCTCCTCCATGTCAGTGAGGTTTCTGGTGACTGGTCGCCCTCCACCCGTTCGCCTCTGCTCAGATCTATTTGTCGAGAGCTTCTTCTGTAAAAGGTAACAGGACAACATGGCATGAGATCATTGCGTGATATCATTGCTAGATAATGTCACAGAGATCGATACAACACATAACTGACAGTTGTAATCATGATTATTATGATCATTATCATTCTTTATCTAAAGACATGAACCGTGATCGCAGGCTTTGAGTACAACTTTCCCGGTAAAAGTGAAAGACCTCACATCTGATGATAGTCACTCATGACTTTTACAAATCAAATTATTTAAATACATAAGTACAGATATATAAATGTAATATTTACTCTTGCATTTCCAACAAGGTGGTTCCATCGCTTTCGGCATTGGTTGCCCTCAGGCACCTCATTGTTCGCCGACGAGACCACCTCTGCTATCTCAGCCCATATCTTCTGGTAGGTCTTTGGGGTGGGCTTCCCACGGCCTCCCTGTGTTAAATCAGCCCAGCGTGACTGGACCTCCTGCATGAGGGAGGCATTAGCCTTGTCTGAGCACCTCCTCGTTCTTTTGCACCCTCCAATGTGCTCATCTCCCAGCTCACTACTCTCGCCAGCATCAGTCTCCACAGCGTGCTGTGTTGCCTCCTCCACTCCATTATAAGCACCAAATTCGGGAAAATATCTGGCCGGTAACAGCTACGTTTTTTTGCACAATAATTTGCTATAAAGCTCGAAGCTCTCCCTCCTTCTTCCCAAAGCAGCCACATCACACCCACATATACCTTCACTTCCTCTCAGCTCCCTCTCTCTCTCTGTCTCCTCTTATGCACATGTAATGATGACTCTTGACCTCCTGAATCGCGGGAATCGAGCGTTGCCATGCCGTTGGTAAGGACAGCGACACTTTACGGCAGAAGGTCAGAGAGATTTAACGCTAATGCCCATTTCAGCTCGCTCGCGGTAACACCCAATTTTTAAAATGGAGACTAGGGTCTTTGTAAATGAGCGACAAGCCGGCGATCTGAAAACCCATTGTCCCATAGTTTAAGTTTCCCCTATGAATGGAAATGTCCTTTCTGCATCCACCTTGTCGAGCCCCCTCATTATCTTGTATGTTTCAATAAGATCACCTCTCATTCTTCTGCACTCCAATATTTATAGGCCCAACCTACTCAACCTATCTTCATAAGTCAACCCCCTCATCTCCGGAATCAAACTAGTGAACCTTCTCTTAATAGCTTCCAATGCATGTATATCCTTCCTTAAATATGGAGACCAAAAACTGTATACACTACTCTAGGTGTGGCCTTACCAATACCCTGTACAATTGTAGCAGGACTTCTCTGCTTTTATACTCTATTCCCCCTTGCAATAAAGGCCAACATTCCATTTGCCTTCCTGATTACTTGCTGTACCTGCATACTAACTTTTTGTGTTTCATGCACAAGAACTCCCAGGTCCCACTGTACTGCAGCACTTTGCAATTTTTATCCATTTAAATTGTAATTTGCTTTTCTGTTTTTTCTGCCAAAGTGGATAACCTGACATTTTCCCACATTATACACCATCTGGCAAATTTTTGCCCATTCACTTAGACTATCTATATCCCTTTGCAGATTTTTTGTATCCTCCTCACAATTTGCTTTCCCACCCATCTTTATATGATCCACAAACCTGGCTGCATTACACTTGGTCCCTTCATCCAAGTCATTGATGACTTTTATCTTGTGCAATAACCTTTTACATGGCTTATCGAATGCCTCCTAGAAATCCAAATACACCACATCCACTGGTTCCCCCTTATCCATCCTGCTCATTACATCCTCAGAGAACTGCAGCAAATTTGTCAAACATGATTTCCCTTTCATAAAACCATGCTGACTCTGCTTGATTGAATTATGCTTTTCCAAATGTCCCGCTACTGCTTCCTTAATAAGGGACTCCAGCATTTTCCCAATGACAGATGTTAGGCTAACTGGTCTCGAGTTTCTTGCTTTTTGTCTGCCACCTTTTTAAATACGGGCGTTACATTTGCGGTTTTGCAATCCACTGGTATCACCCCCGAATCCAGGGAATTTTGGTAGATTACTACCAATGCATCCACTATCACCGCAGCCATCTCTTTTAAGACCTTAGGATGCAAGCCATTAGTTCCAGGGAACTTCTCCGTCTTTAGTCCCATTAATTTACGGAATACTACTTCATTAGTGATAATGTTTGTATTACGTTCCTCCCTCCCTCTCGCCCCTTGAACACTCACTATTAGGATGTTTTTTGTACCTCCTACCGTGAAGACCGATACAAAATATTTGTTCAACGTCTCTACCATTTCCTTGTTCTCCATGATTAATTCCCCAGTCTCATCCTCTAGGGGACCAACATTTAATTTAGCCACTCTTTTCCTTTTTATGTACCTGTAGAATCTCTTACTATCTGTTTTTATATTTCGTGCTAGTTTATTTTCATATTCTATCTTCCCGCTCTATTTTTGATCGTTCTTTGCTGGCTTTTAAAAGTTTCCCAATCCTCTGGCCTCCCACTAGTCTTGGCCACATTGTATGCCCTTGTTTTTAATTTGATACCATCCCTTATTTCCTTAGTTAGCCACGGATGTTTATTCCTTCTCTTACAGTCTTTTCTTCTCATTGGAATATATTTTTGTTGCTAGTTGTGAAATATCTCCTTAAATATCTGCCACTGCTCATCAACCATCCCACACTTTAATCTATTTTCCCAGTCCACTTTAGCCAACTCTGCCCTCATACCTTTGTAGTCCCCTTTATTTAAGCTTAGGACACTGGTTTGAGAACCAACTTTCTCACCCTCCAACTGAATCTGAAACTCAAGCATGCTATGGTCACTCATTCCTAGAGGATCTTTTACCATGAGATTGTTTATTAATCCTGTCTCATTACACAGTACCAGATCTAAGTTAGCCTGTTCCCTGGTTGGTTCCACAACGTACTGTTCAAGGAAACTATCCCGGATACACTCTATAAACTCTTCCTCAAGGCTGCCCTGGCCAATTTGCTTGGTCCAATCAATATGAAGGTTAAAATTGCCCATGATTATTGTCGTTCCTTTATTACAAGCCTCCATTATTTCTTGATTTATACTCCGTCCTACAATGTAGCTACTGTTAGAGGGCCTATAGAGTACACTCACCAGCGCCTTTGTCCCCTTATTATTCCTTGTCTCCACCCAAACTGATTCAACATCTTGATCCTCTGAGCCAATATCGTTTCTCACTAATGCACTGATCCCAACCTTTATTAACAGTGCTACGCTGCCTCCTTTTCCTTTCTGCCTGTCCTTCCAAATTGTCAAAGTCTTCGCCACAAAAAATATTTCACTTATCCATATTTGTAGGCATTACTTTGTCTTCACACTCTAATGTAATGGTGCGTAGTGAAAATCTTGGATGACCACTGGTTGGGACATTTAAAATCCAGTGACATTTTACCGCATTACTGAATAGAATTACATCACTTGTTCACCTCACAGTTTTCAGCTGTTTTGCTCACACTATTGAACATCTCATGACCTTTTTTACAATTTCATGCATTCTTACTGGGAATACTTGGTTTGTTGTGTGTCCCCAAGTATATCTTCACACCATCTGCAAATCTCTTTCCCTGACATCACCTAAAATGTAGTCTGTCAATGAGCTTCTGAAGCACAATCATAAACTTAAAATAAATCAGGTGATAAGCTCTCTAAAGTTAGGGGGTTGTAGCTGTCACAAAACAGATTTCTGTGGTAAACTTTGACTGTTTTAATTCTTTATATTTCTGCTTAATAGATGCTTTAATTCTTTGCTTTAGATACTAATAAAGACCAATAATATACTCCAGTAAAAGGGCCTTCTAATTTTAAAAACGTATGGACACTACATATAACATTGGTTTTGATTTACTTTTAATTTTCTGGAATTATTTAGTAATTTCCTTGAAATTCAATGAAGCAGAGGATACAAAGTGGCAAATTATAAAAAATCACTAAGTTAGATGGATCTGCATAATTCATAGCATGAAGGAACTCTGTCATATTATTACGAGTCTGTTTTCCATCATTTGTTTTTAATATAAAAATGTATTTTGCACCATCAAGCTCCCTCTGTTGTTCCTACACAGTAGGAGCTATACTTCAAACGTAATTCATTCCATAAAGCACTTTGAGGTATTTTAACAGGGTATCATTTAAATTCATAATAAAATCGCGAGGAGTAATTTTGGTGAAGCATTCCCCGATGAACTGGTCTCAGAGCTTTGGCATAGGGGCACTTGGGGGCATTGCCTCTATTCCTGCTCTACCTGCTCCTCCTCCTTCTCCTCCTCAACCTGCTCCTCCTCAACCTCCTCCTCCTCAACTTCCTCCTCCTCAACCTTCTCCTCCTCAACCTTCTCCTCCTCAACCTGTTCCTCCTCAACCTGCTCCTCCTCCTTCTCCTCCTCCTGCTTCTCTTTCTGCACTTGTTGCTGCCCAGGTGGTGGCAAAGGCTGATCACTCATGATGGCGAGGTTCTAGTATGGAAGCATTGTTTGAGCACACCAATTGTTTGCTCGACCACGTTTCTGGTGGTGGCTTGGCTCTTATTATGGGCATGCTCTGCTGCTGTGCCCAGGTTTTGTGGGTGGAGCTAATTGATAGTGCCAAAAAACGGAGGCCCCGTTCTCTGCGCATGTGGAAGAAAAAAAACTCCCGTTTTCTGCTCTCCACCTGACAAGTCTGCCATTTTTAAAGAGCCAGCAGATCTGTGAGTACCTGTGAAATCGGGGAGCTGCAAAACTAAAAAGAAGATCCTGAGAACTCATCATATATATCCTAACAATGGAGACTGAATCTGAAAGGAAAAGGGCCAAGACATTTAGTGAGGATGACAGTCAGGCCCTGGTAGATGCCATTGAAAGGAGATGGCAGCAGGTTGGCAACAAGGGTGCTGGCAAGCTGAAACCCTCAGCAATGAATAAAGCTTGGGACCAAGTGGCAGAGGAGTTTTCAGCAGTGGTGTCCATCCAGAGGGATGACAAGCAGTGCCGCAAGAAGTGGCAGGACCTTGGCCAAGTAGTTAATGTAAGTAAGATTTTTATGTATGCACTGCAATTACTAGAATTGTAAATGTAGCTATCTGTGTGTGTCATGACAGCAGAAGGACCCTCTCTTAAAAAGGTGTATTTTCATCTTTGCTGAAGAGGTTGTCATATAACAATCGTGAGTGGACAAAAACCGGCGAAGGTGTGCCAAATATGCCCCCACTTACATCATTAGAAATAAGGGTTGCTGATCTGAATCGTGCTGGCTCCAGAAGATCGACCACCCTGCAGAAAAGGCCAGCCGTCAGCTCAAGAACAACAAGGCATCGGGAACAGATGGAATCCCCATTGAGGCACTAAAGTATGGTGGAGAGGCACTATTGGCACGAATGCATGACCTCATCTCTCTCATCTGGAAGGAGGAGAGCATGCTGGGAGATCTCAGAAATGCAGTAATCATGACCATCTTTAAAAAAGGGGACAAGTCCGACTGCGGTAACTACAGAGGAATTTCCCTGTTGTCAGCCACTGGGAAAGGAATCGGTAGAATCCTCCTCAACCGTCTTCTCCCTGTGGCTGAGGAGCTCCTCCCAGCATCACAGTGCGGATTCCGTCCACTACGGGGCATGACGGACAATCTTTATGGAGTGACAGCTGCAAGAGAAATGCGGGGAACAGCACCAACCCTTGTACATGGCCTTCTTTAACCTTACAAAGGCCTTTGACACTTAATCGCGAGGGTCTATGGAGCGTCCTCCTCTGTTTCAGTTGCCCCAAAAAGTTTGTTGCCATCCTCCACCTGCTCCACGATGGCATGCAAGCCATGATCCTGACCAACAGATCCACCACGGACCCAATCAAAGTCCGAACCAGGGTCAAGCGGGGCTGCGTCATCGCGCCAACCCTCTTCTCAATCTTCCTCGCTGCAACGCTCCACCTCACACTCAACAGGCTCCCCGCTGCAGTGGAACTAAACTACAGAACCAGTGGGAACCTGTTCAACTTTCGTCACCTCCAGGCCAGATCCAAGACCATCCCATCCTCTGTCATCGAGCGACACTTACATGAACGACACTTGCGTCTGCGCACATTCAGAGGCTGAACTCCAAGTCATCGTCAACATCTTTATCGAGGCATATGAAAGCATAGGCCTTACACTAAACATCTGTAAGACAAAGGTCCTCCTTCAACCTGACCCTGCCACACAACACTGTCCCCCAGTCATTAAAAATCCATGGTGCGGCCCTGGACAACGTGGACCACTTCGCATATCTCGGGAGCCTATTATCAGCAAGGGCAGACATCAACGACAAGGTTCAACACCGCAGTGCGCCAATGCAGCCTTCAGCCATCTGAGGAAGAGTGTGTTCGAAGATCAGGCCCTCAAAACTGGCACCAAGCTTATGGTCTACAGAGCTGTAGTGATACACGCCCTCCTGTATTGCTCAGAGACATGGACAATATACAGTAGACACCTCAAATCGCTGGAGAAATATCACCAATGATGCCTCCGCATGACCAGACACAGGTTCTACAACTACAGATGCTGTGTGGGCCAGAGCATACCCGACTTCGTGGCAGAACTTCGGCGGTTGGCTAGCTTATGTGAGTTCGCCGATGAACTAAGGAGAGAGGTACTGAGAGACTTTTTATTGAAGGAATAGGCCAGGCAGGCATATTCCGAAAGCTCATAGAGACCAAGAGCTTGATCCTAGAGGCAGCAGCACTGGTTGCACAGACATTCTTGGCAGGAGAAGAAGAAACGAGGTTGATCTACACTGTGGGTACGACAACTAACAAAACTTCGGAACAAGGAGTTCACAGCGTGAAACAAGCCACTACCCCCACACACAGACAAAGGCAGGAGAGCAGGCCCTCAACAGCAGGCAGTGGTGCCAGAAGCCATCAAGGGCCACATGAACGGCCGTTCACACCTCATCAACCCACAATGCGAACAATCAACTACAAACTGAGAGAAGCTCAAGAGAGATCAGCCAGACGCAGCTCATCCTTTGGAAACAATGGAAACGGTCTGTGCTGGAGATGTGGGAGAAGGCACTCATCAAGGGGGTGTTGATTTCAGCATGCCATTTGCAGAAACTGCAACTATACAGGGCATCTGGCCCACATGTGCAGAAAAATGGCAGCTCGGCTGGTATATGAATCGGAAGGGTCGGAAAACGCACCAGAAGACGGTGGGGACAGTACCCGGACACCGAGGTAAAGTGGGTCAACATGCTCAATGGCCACTGCTCTTACAACAAGACGCCTCCAATAATGATGAGGGTCCTACTCAACAGGATATCCGTCAACATGGAGCTGGATACGGGAGCGAGTCAATCTCTCATGAGCGCTCAACAATTTGAACAGCTGTGGCCGCACAAAAGCAACAGACCAAAACTCACAAGGGTCGACGCCAAACTAAGGACCTATACCAAAGAAATTGTCCCAGTCCTTGGCAGCGCCATGCTCTCAGTCACACACAAAGGGAACCGACTTCCCCTGTGGATTGTCCCTGGAGATCTCCCAGCACTACTGGGGAGAAGCTGGCTGGCAAAACTAAATTGGAAATGGGATGATGTTCACGCAACCTTCTATGTTCTAACAGTGTTTTGGCTTTCTTTGATCCAGGTAAAAAGTTAGTTCTCACATGTGATGCATCAGCGTACGGGGTCGGGTACATTTTACAACATGTCAATGGTGCGGGTAAATTGCAACCCATAGCTTATGCCTCCAGGTCACTTTCGCGGGCGGAGCGCGGGTACGGAATGGTGGAGAAGGAGGCGCTCGCGTGCGTGTACGGTGTCAAAAAGATGCACCAATACCTTTTCGGGGCCAAGTTCGCGTTAGAAGCCGACCACAAACCGCTCACCTCCCTACTATCCGAGAGCAAGGCAATAAACGCCAACGCCTCGGCGCGCATTCAACGATGGGCACACATGCTGACGTCTTACGACTACATCATAAGGCACAGACCAGGCACAGACAACTGTGCCGACGCACTCAGCAGGCTACCCCTGGCGACCATGGAAGGGTCTGATGAACAGGACTGTGAGATAGTCATGGCAATCAATGCCTTTGAGTCCACAGGCTCACCAAATCAGACCCTGGACGACCAGCGACCCCATGTTATCCTTAGTAAAAAGATGTGTCTTAACTGGTGACTGGGCAGAGGCTCGCGGAGATCAAACCATTCCATAGGCGCATGCATGAGCTGTCACTACAAGCAAACTGCCTGATGTGGGGCAGCTGAGTAGTTATGCCTCTGAGGCAGAGAGGCATTTGTCCGGGAGCTTCACCGCAAGCACCAGGGGATCGTTCTCATGAAGTCCATAGCCAGATCCTACGTCTGGTGGCCTGGCATTGACGCGGACTTGGAGCTCTGAGTCCGACGGTGCACCATTTGTGCCCAACTCAGTAATGCCCACAGGGAAGCCCCCCTGAGCCCCTGACCCTGGCCCACCAAACCGTGGTCGCGGGTGCACGTAGACTATGCGGGCCCATTCATGGGCAAAATGTTCCTCATAGTTGTAGATGCATTTTCAAAGTGGATCGAATGCACCATTTTAAACTCGAGCACCACCTCCACCACTGTGGAGAGCCTTGGAACTATGTTTGCAAAGCACGGAGTTCCTGACATATTGTTCAGTGATAATGGTCCGTGCTTCACCAGCGCGGAATTCCAAGATTTCAAAAGTGACCAAGGCATAAATCACGCTAAGACGGCACCATTCAAGCCGGCCTCCAACGGCCAGGCTGAGTGAGCAGTGCAAATCATTAAACAAGGCATGCTCAAAATCCAAGGTCCCATGCTGCAGGGCCGCCTGTCGTGATCTCGTCCACATTCATTGACTGGAGTCCCCCCTGCACAACTATTGATGAAACGGACCTTAAAGACAAGGCTCTCATTAATCCTCCCAGACATGCATGAAATCGTTGAGGCAAAGCGCCGTAAGCTAACTGAGTACCATGACCGAAATTTGAGGGGGAGGTGGAATGAGATAGGGCACAAAGTGTTTGTGCTAAACTATAGCAGGGGTCCCAAATGGCTTGCAGGGACAGTAGCAGGCAAGGAAGGGAACAGGTTACTGGTGGTACAAATGGACAATGGCCAAACCTGCCAGAGGCATGTAGACCAAGTCAAAAGTAGATTCACCAACAACACAGCTGAACCAGAGGCAGACCACAATGTGGAACTCACATCACACCTGGTCGACAGACAGAGGGAAGGGCAATCCCAACAGACAGCCCAGGCGAGATACCAGCAATCACACCGAAAGAAAAACAGGCACCAAGGTAAACAACTGAACCCAAACTAAGACGCTTCACGCGAGAGCGTAGACCACCTGAGAGACTGAACCTATAAAGACAATGAGACCTTGGGGGAGGGTGATGTCATGTATCTCACACTACTGTACATAACTGGAGATCCGAGATGAACGTCTCCCTGCCCTTTTTGGGTAGCACTACTTGGTTACCCCACAACAGGCAATCTGCCTGAATGGACAGCTCGTCCTTTCGCCGCTGGAACAGCTTGATTAGCTCTTGCATTTCAACGGGGATGCTGGCCCAGCTCCCATGCGGTACACAATTTTTTACTAGGGACAGCAGAGGATCTTAGCTGGTCCAAGTCCTAATCTGGCAGGCCGTGACAGGTGATTTATCATTTTCAAACACTTCCATGACCCTCAACAAGTCTGCGGGTTGCGCCACCATCAACAAGTTTGCAGGCTACGCCATTTACACCCCCGTGGTGGGCAATGGTAGCTGACTGAGAGCATCCGCACAGTTCTCGGTGCCTGGCCTGTGGCAGATGGTATAGTTATACACTGATAACGCAAGTGCACACCTTTGTATGCGGGCTGAGGCATTAGTATTTATCCCCTTGTTTTCAGCGAACAGGGATATGAGGGTCTTGTGATCGGTTTCCAGCTCAAATTTGAGGCCAAACAGGTACTGATGCATTTTCTTTTCCCCGAACACACATGCTAATGGCTCTTTCTCAATCATGCTGTAGGCCCTCTCGGCCTTAGACAAGCTCCTGGAGGCATAGGCGACAGGTTGCAACTTCCCCGCAACGTTAGCTTGTTGTATTGCACACCCGACTCCGTACGGCAATGCATCACATGCTAGCACAAGTCTTTTACATGGGTTATACAATATAAGCAGCTTGTTGGAGCATAAAATGTTTCGAGCTTTCTCAAAAGCAATTACTTGGTTTTTTTCCCCATACCCAGTTCTCACCTTTATGCAATAACACATGTAGGGGCTCTAAGAGGGTGCTTAACCCTGGTAGGAAGTTAACAAAATAATTGAGGAGTCCCAGGAATGACCACAGCTCCGTGACATTCTGTGGCCTGGGCGCGTTCCTGACCGCCTCTGTCTTGGCGTCTGTGGGCTGAATGCTGTCCTTCACGATCTTTCTCCCCAAAAATTCCACTTCTGTTGCCATGAAGACGCACTTCGACCTCTTCAGCCGCAGCCCTACGCGATCGAGTCGCTGGAGGACCGACTCCAGGTTTTGTATGTGCTCGACGGTGTCCTGACCCATGACCAATATATCATCCTGAAAAACCACCGTGCATGGTACTGACTTGAGTAGGCTCTCCATGTTTCTCTGGAAGATCGCTGCAGTCGACCGAATTCCAAACGGGCATCTGTTGTAGATGAACAGCCCCTTGCGCGTGTTGATGCAGGTGAGGCCCTTCGAAGACTCCTCCAGCTCCTGCGTCATGTAGGCCGAAGTCAGGTCGAGCTTGGTGAACGTCTTGCCTCCTGCTAGCGTCGCAAATACGTCGTCTGCCTTAGGTAGCGGGTATTCGTCCTGTAGCGAGAAACGATTAATAGTTACTTTATAATCGCCGCAAATCCTGACCGTGCCATCACGTTTGAGTACTGGAACAATCGGGCTGGCCCACTCGCTGAATTCCATTGGGGAGATGATGCCCTCGCGTTGCAGCCTGTCCAGCTCGATTTCCACTCTCTCCCTCATCATGTGAGATACCACTCGCGCCTTGTGGTGAATGGGTCGTGCCTCTGGGACCAAATGTATCCACACCTTCACCCTGGAAAAGTTTCCAATGCCTGGCTCAAAAAGAGAAGGAAATTTGTTCAGAACCTGGGTGCATGAGGCCTCATCGACATGTAATAGCACTCGGATGCCATCCCAGTTCCAGCGGATTTTGCCCAGCCAACTCCTTCCAAGCAGTGTGGGGCCATTGTCCGGGACAATCTAGGGTGGCAGTTTGTGCTCTGTGCCCTCGTAGGTGACCTTGACCAGGACAGTGATAAGCTCTTTGGTGTACATTCTCAGTTTTGTGTGGATAGGGCTCAGGGCTGGTCTGAGTGCCTTTTTGCACCGCAGTCTCTCAAACATCTTTTTACTCATGATGGATTGGCTCGCACCAGTGTCCAGTTCCATGGCTACGGGTAAGCCATTCAATTTTACATTTAGCGTTATAGGTGGACATTTCATTGAAAATGTGTGCACCCCGTGTACTTCTGCATATGCCTCCTCTCTCTGAGGCTCGAAATTGCTTTGATCCATCATGAATCGATCTTCCTCTGCCATGTGGTGGTTAGCAGGTTTTGCAGAGCTTGCAGTTCGTCTGCAAGCTTGTTGGAGGTGACCCATTGTTCCACAGCTCTTGCAAACATACCCTTTGAAGCAGCATGAATAGACTGAATGGGAGCCTCCATAACGCCAACAAGGTGTGAATTGCCTTGCATTCATCCTTTGCTACGGACTCTGATTCATCTGGGTCACCTGAGGCTTGCTGGGAGTTGCAGACTCGTGGTTTCTGCTCTGTACATTTCTGCTCACAAACACAGTTCCAGTTAATTTATGAACATTGTTAGTACTTGTGTGCTGAGAGATTTGTTTGGTGTTATCACTGGTGGACATAAACGCCTGTGCTATCGCAATGGCCTTACTGAGGGTCGGTGTCTCTACAGTCAAAAGTTTTTGTAGGATGGCCTCGTGGCCAACGCCCAGTACAAAAAAGTCTCTGAGCATCTGCTCCAGGTAGCCATCAAATTCACAAACTGGAAGTCACCTTAACTCGGCGATGTAGCTCGCCACTTCCTGACATTCAGATCGCTGGCACGTGTAGAACCGATACCTCGCCATCAGCACGCTCTCCCTCAGGTTAAGATGCTCCTGAACCAGTGTACACAGCTCCTCATATGACTTATCTGTGGGTTTCACCGGAGCCAGAAGATTCTTCATGAGGCTGTAGGTCGGTGCCCCGCAGATCGTGAGGAGGACCGCTCTCCTTTTCGCAGCGCTTCCTTCTCCATCCAGCTCGTTGGCTACAAAGTACTGGTCTAGCCATTCGACATAGGCTTCCCAGTCCTCACCCTCTCAGAACTTCTCCAGGATGCCCACAGTTTGCTGCATCTTTGCATTGGATTCATATACTCGTCGCCAGTTATTGTGTTCCTAACATTGATGAGGCTGCACACAGGGAGGTTAAAGTAACAGTCCTCAGTCTTTGTTAAGACACTCCAGAATAACGAACAGGCCTTAGGGGCTGGCTTATATACAGTGCTCCCAAGGGATGCTGGGATCCCTTGGGACTTCAGGGGATGCGCTCCCTGTTGGCGGAACATGGGAGTGCATGCTTTACAGATACGCAACACACCTGAGGTGGCAGAGCTCATGGGAATGAGTGGGGAGAGCATTGAGCTAACCAGATCACTCATTGAGACCATGGATGGGATGAGGGGAGAAATAGCAGGACTGACGGAAGAAGTATCAGGACTGTCACAAGGAATGGAAGCAACACTGTCAGGAGAGATTAGGAAGGGAATATCCGAGACAGCTGCTGCAATACGGGAACACACCCAGGTTGTCATTGTAGGGCAGCAATTGACGGCATCAATTGATGCCACTCCCACTCCAATCCCCAGACCAACCTTCGTTGATCCACAGCCCGAAGAAGCCGAAGAGGCCCAAGCCAGGCCTTCCAGATTGTCATCTCCTGTGTCCGTTAACCAAGAATTGCAGCTCCATACTCGAGACAGTAACAAATACCTTGGACTCACCAGCAATAGGGCTAAGGCTGTGCCAACAGCCAAGGGTAATGGCAAGTGCAAGAGGGGCGAGGGCAAGAAGGGTTGGCAGCGCGGCGGTGTTTGAATAATGGGGAGGAGAGATGGCTGCAGCTAAAGTGTGTTTGCTGTTGTTGTTATTTTGCTGTTCTTTTGTTCTTTTATTGTTATTTAAGTGATTTTAATTGAAAAGTTTAAAGTTTGATACAAATTTTTTAATTAAAGTTTAGTACAAATGTACAAATGTTTAATAAACATAATTATTCTTTCAAGTAAACCAGAATCATGTGCATTATTTTTTCAAGTAACCCAGCAAACAGTAGTTTTTCCAGTAAACCAACATTATGGATATTATTATTTCAAGCAAACTGAAATCATGTACATAATTTCTTCAATTAAACCAACACAACATTACGTGCATAATTTTTTAAGAATAGCAGGTGCAAATAATCAACATGGTGGGACACAGTGACCAAACGCGCCATTCAGCTTTCATGCTGAAAAGCCTACAAGGATTAGCTGCTGACGCAAAGCTCTTGCAATGGCGTAAGGTCCACAAGGCCTCCTCCTCCACCGTCATCGTCGTCCTGCGGGTTGAAGTGCTGGCATGGGTTCTCCGTCCTCCTGCTGCTGCTGCTCCTCATCCTCCTCCTCGTCAGCTTCCACCTCCTCTCCCCCGTTGCCTGAGGTGGTTCTTCAATGTCCAGTGCCTGTTCCCTCATGATGGCTAAGTTGTGCAGCGTGCAGCAGACAACAGTGAAGTGACTGACCTGGTCAGGGGAGTATTGCAGGTAGCCTCCAGAGTGCTCCAGGCATCGGAAACGCTGCTTTAGCACTCCAATTGTCTTCTCGATGATGTTGCGTGTAGTTATGTAACAGATATTGTAGAAATGCTCGGCTTCTGTCCGTGTTTTTCGGAGAGGGTGGCGAACCCGTAACCTTTATCCCTCAACATCCAGCTCTGTCATTCTGACTGCTGCTGAAACATAAAAGATGCAGCGCTCTCACGTAAGATGAACGCATCATGGATGCACCCTGATTATTTGGTACCCATGAAATGCTGCATATGGTCGCACATAATCTGCACGTTTAGGTTCCTGTAAACCCCGAATCATCTAAAGGTGCTCGCAGGGCAATATGCGTACAGTCAATGGCAACCTGTACCTTGGGGAAGCCAGCAATTCTTGAGAAGCCTATAGCCCTTTCACGCTGTGCTTCCTTGGTCATCGGGAACTTGATGAAGTCGCCCGTCTGTGCATACAGTGAAGTAGTCACCTGGCGAATGCAGCTATGTGTAGCATGCTGTGAGATGCAGCATACATTCCCAGTTGATGCCTGAAAGGAGCCGCAGGCATAGAAGGCAAGTGCTGCAGTCACCTTCACTTCTGTGGGCAATGCAGTCCTCCTCCCGTTTCTAGGCTGTATGTCCGCCTTTATAAGCTGACATATCTCTGCGACCACCTCCTTTTAAAAGCACAGCCTTCTGGCACACTCTGCCTCATTCAGGTTCAGGTATGATTGCCTCTCTCTGTACACACGATCTGGGTAAGGCCTCCTCCCCATCATTCTGCGAGCTCTCTGATGCCTCAGATATTGCTACCTAATTAGCCTTCTCCTTTGAAAAGCAAGCATTCAATAAGCATGCAGCAAATTTGACATTGTTAGAATTGCCCCCATTGCTTAAATTTGCATCACAACAAATTCAGTACTCACAAAAAGCAAGCACACAAAACGCAGCCTTCCCTCCAAAAGGTTGATGCCCTAGTAGATCGGATCTGCTCTGCGCATGTGCAACACTTGACTTGAAGCTTGGTTTCTAGGGTAACGTGATGCACAATTGCAAGTCGGCAGCGATTTCAGCCAGAAATATAACATAGAGAATCAATACTGGGGGGGGGTGAAAATGTACAAATTTGCAATGAACCTTTGACGTACCGTCTCCTCCGCTGCTCTGGGCGAGCTCGAGGCACACAGGGTCAGCGCACCGGCCGGCCAGCAGGATCGCTCCCTTGGCTGGACACAGGAGCTCAACGCTCAGCTTCCAAAGGCGGCCGGGGGGTGTGGGGGGTGGCTGGAGGGCGGAGAGGGAGGTGGAAGCTGAGCACCAAGCTCCTGTGTCCGACCAAGGGAGCGATCCTGCTGGACGGCACACCGACCCTGTGTGCCTCGAGCCTGCCTGGTGAGCAGTGGAGATGGGACATCAAAAGTTGGGTGGTGGTGGTGGAACTTAAGCACCCCGCTCGCAATTTCACTTTTCAACTGGAATAAAGTTTGTCTTTTCCCTCTGCACATTTTAAGTATTTTATATACAATATAAGTATTGTTTCCTCCCTCCCAAAGCTATAAGTCAGCTCAGTTTGGAAAGATGGTGTCGGTAATGCCGATTTCGATGGGCCTCTGATTTGGTAAGGTAAGGTTTTGCAAAGCAGTCCGACTGGTCCCCACACTGCTTTTGAAAAATCCTTTTTGTCGAAACTCGCAAAAACAGGCAAAAATGGCGCTGCGGGTGGGTTTGACCCCAGGTAACGTCATAAAAATGCAACTTAACAAAGTTATCTGTTAAGGACGGCGTTATACCCTTGGCGAAAGTTGCAAAATTAAGTTAGCTCCAAAAAACACTGATACCGCCAAAAATTTGGTGCTAAATGGTGGCGAATTTTGAATCCTTGGTCCCTACTTTTCCCTACATGAATATATCATTGCTTCTCAACCTCCCTTCTTTCCTTCTCCCATTGCAGGCTTAAATTATCCTTGAAACAGCCCATGTGCTTCTCTTGACATTCTCCAATGAGCCCATCATGTTATACATTGTTATCTCTTTAAGAGCCGTAACCCCAATTGTCCCATCCTCTCTCTCACAAAGCCTTCTGCCCAATGCAGCCATGGAGGACCAACCTCACCAGCCTCCTTCCTGTTCTGTTTATTCCATCCACCACTATCCCCAGAGTCTGCCAATGGATCAAGAATCACTGCCCCCTCTCCATTTCCCTCCAGAATGTCTCCTCACTCACAAACAAGCCCTTGACCACCATGAATTTATTGTGGACAATTATATTGAAACTCAGCCCCTAACCAAAGCCTCCCTGCTGGCTACATTTTTCAGCATCTGCCCTGCCCAAACAGCTGTGCTGACAGTGTGCCCTTTATCATCAAGTCACATCTTGGCTTCTCCCTTACTCCTCTGGAACTGTCTCCTCCTTCGAGCACCTTGTCTTGTTCCACCCCGTTGCCTCATTCAAAAATTCCCATTCTCTACTGCGCTCCCAAAACCCACCCGCTTCCAAGATATCCTCCTTTATTTCTTCTCTTAGACATTCCATCAAGTAACTCTTCATCTCTAGACGATTTCAATCTTCATCTCAAATCCCCATGCCCTCTCTCTTACGAATTCACTGGCCTCCTGTTTTCCCTAAGCCCTGTCCTTGATATGAACATGCCATTTTTGCAGACAAATGTAAGTCATTAATACCAGATGAGAATTACAAATCCACTGAACATAATGTTTTAGATCCACTAGAACACGCCACACAAAAAAGACTTCTACATACATAGAATGTTATAACATAAGAACATAAGAAATAAGAACAGGAGTAGGCCATTTGGCCCCTCGAGCCTGCTCCGCTATTTAATAAGATCATGGCTGATCTGATCATGGACTCAGCTCCACTTCCCTGCCCTCTCCCATAATCCTTTATTCCCTTATCGCTCAAAAATTTGCCTATCTCTGCCTTAAATATATTCAGTGACCCAGCCTCCACAGCTCTCTGGGGCAGAGAATTCCATAGATTTACAACCCTCTAAGAGAAGAAATTCCTCCGCATCTCAGTTTTAAATGGGCTGCCCTTTATACTGAGACTATGCCCCCTAATTTTAGTTTTCCCTAAGAGTGGAAATATCCTTTCTGCATCCACCTTGTCGAGCCCCCTCATTATCTTATGTTTCGATAAGATCATCTCTTATTCTTCTGAACTTCAATGAGTATAGGCCCAAACTACCCAACCTATCTTCATAAGTCAACCCCCTCATCTCCGGAATCAACCTAGTGAACCTTCTCTGATCTGCCTCCAATGCAGGTATATCCTTCCTTAAATATGGAGACCAAAACTGTACGCAGTACTCTAGGTGTACCCTCACCGATACCCTGTATTGTTGCAGCAGGACTTCTCTGCTTTTATACTTCATCCCCCTTGTAATAAAGGCCAACATTCCATGTGCCTTCATGATTACTTGCTGTACCTGCATAGCAGCTCTCAGAAACCTCTCAATGTACTTCACATATATTGAAAGTACATTGAAATGCAGTAACTGGTATAGAAAGGTGGTAGCCATTTTACACCCAGAAAGATTTCACAAACAGCAAAGAGATGCAGCACTAGTTCATCTGACATTAGTGATGTTGGTTTAAAGAGGAATGTTTACCAGCACACCAGGGTATCTCCCTACTTATTGTCAATTAGTGCCATGGGATCTTTAATATCCACCTGAACTACAGGAACAGGCAGATGGGAGCTTGGTTTAAAGTTTCATCTGAGGGACAGCACCTTCAACAATACAGCACTCCATCAATATTAAGCTGAAACATCAGCCTAAATTGTGTGCTATGTCCTGGTATGCAGCTGAACCTAGCCCTCTGACTAAGAGCTTAGAGTGTTACCAGCTGAGTAAACTGACATATAGTGGGCTGGTACTATTTGTCTTAGCTGAGACATAGAGGAGATGTTGTGCACAGATAGGAACCTCTTCTGAATAGCAGGAGGGTAAACTGGAAGGCAAGTCAACACAAGGAGCCATGGCTCGCATCTCTGAGGGAATACTGCACAATATCTGGCAATATAGTGGTGACAGAAAAATAACTTAAAATTGCGAGGGGAAAAAAAAATGGATAAATTTGGCCAAAATTGAAGTGCAATGTTATTTTAATCTGTTGTAATTTGTTCCATAATGCCAAAATTTAAAAAAATGGATGCCTGGATTACTGTTAGACTGTCATTAAAGTTCTATTTGTAGATCACCATTCAATCTGTGGAGGGAAGTAATTAGAGGACAGTTATATTTTATTGAACATGTTGACTTCAATAAATTCCCTTTGCAACAGCATGATGCACTTTGTGCTGGCTATGGAAAGGTCATTTAATAACACTGTAATGCACCACATTGGTTTCTGACAGGAAATTTGCCATTTTGATCTGCAGTATATCAGGGAGTAGCACCTCCTGTCTTAATGAAATAAGGGCCATCTTTCAATCAGGTCTATTTCACATTGACTGCTGCGAGCCTATTTATCCTGACTTTAATTAGTGGGTCATCATGGAAATAAATCTGAGTAAAATTCAAATGGTATTTACCACTAGAAATTTGCATTGTAGTGACTGATTAGTCATGGGGATCTGACCAAACATCATTAACCCTTTCTAGTCTGTAGTGGGAAGTCCTGCTCTTGTTGCAGGAAGTTTGCCTTTAATCTATACAATAGCACATAATTATCCAATCCCTTAAACTGGTAAAGATTAGACTACACAATGAAATCTGCAGGGTACCACAACAACCTCTGCTTTTTTAAACTAATAAAATTCTTGCATTTTATAAAACTGGGTGTAAAATGTTCACGTGTAGTGGCTTGTTTTGATCTGCACTTGGGGAGGGGGTAATCTGTTGCCTTGGTAATTCCTGCAAAATCTGACCAATTAATCAGAATTGAAAGATTTCTCTCACCCTACCATCCCTCCTTTATAGATCTATGAGTGAGCCCTGAAATCCTAGATTTTCAAGATACCATCTGGTGTCCAGGATATTGTAAGATCTTTGAATCTTTTGTGACTCTGCTGGAATTCATTTTGCACAGGGGTGAGTTATGCATTTTTCTGTATGGATACTGTAACATTATAAAAAATAGAGTTCTGCAGAGTGCTTGATACATGACAGCATCTGGCTTTGTTTCAAACTGCCAGCATAACTGGCTTTCGAGGATTTAGAACTGGATCCATTCTCCAGCACTATCAACCCTCACACTAATGAGTACAAAGAAAAAAAAAGTCCAAAAAGCAAAATGTTGAGTTTACAGTTACCCGGATTCTCTTCTGTGACAGCTCAGCTTAGATTCTGCACTGGTTTTCAGATAAATATATTTATCTATTATTTGACGTCTTTGCATTTGATGTTGATCAATTATATAACAGTAAGAACCACAGGTGATGCACAGCAGCCCTTTAACATATTATTCTATTTACATGTGACTTTAGTGCGGGGAAAAATCATCCAGAGTTTCCATACCTGACTGTTGTTGTAAACGTGTCTGGATATTGGGTGAGCATAGAATCGAGCTTAGTTGTGATGATTCTATCACTTAAATGATCTGCTCACACTCGCCATCAAGGCCCATAGATGAATAATGATCACAGGATACCAGAAGGTGACCATTATTAGTGGGGCTGAACCCTAATCAATTCCTTCAAAGCAGGAGGGGAAGGGAGAAAAATAGGGAGAAAATGGGCAAAGATGAAATAGATTTTGTTATATTGTTCAAGAAAAACAGTAGATGCTTTATATATTATAGTTCCATACATGGATATTTAGGGGAAAATATAACAAGGGCTTCTGTAACAACAACTTGCATTTATATAGCACCTTTAGCATAGTAAAACATCCCAAGATACTTCGGAGGAACGTTATCAAACAAAATTTGACATTGAGCCACATAAGGAGATATTAGGGCAGTGACGTAGGTTTTATGGAGCATCTTACAGGAGGACAGAGAGGAAGAGAAGCCAAAAACACAGTTGTCAATGGGGGAGTGATTACTGTCGATGATGTGTAGGAGGCCAAAACTGGAGGGCAGCAGAGATCTTGGAGGGTTGTAGGGATGAAGAGGTTACAGAGGTAGGGAAGGGTGAGGCCATGGAGGGATTTTAAAACAAGGATGAGAATTTTAAAATTGAAACATTGCTGGACTGGAAGCCAATGTCGGCCAGTGAGCACAGGGGTGATGGATGAATGGGACTTGGTGTGAGTTAGGATATGCCTGCTTAGTTTTGGATGAGCTCAGGTTTATGGAGGTGGAAGATGAGAGGCTAGCCAGGAAAGCATTGGAATGTTCATCTTGGAATTCTGTGGTTGTTAAGTGCAGATATGTTTACTGCTGGCCATATGCAGAATTCCAAATTAGTTTTCAACATTCAAGCTGGTCTCTAAGTGGCATAACTGTGTTTGGAAAATCTGACCCAAATGCATAGACACCTGCTTCCTACTGAGCTTAAACAACTCTCCTTTTTCCAATCAGCAGTTGGCTGTCTAGGGCAATCTGTATATCTTTCTTCTTGAATGGTTATGGGTACAGAAATAGAAAGTGAATGAATAAATCCAATGGTTAGAAATCCTCTCTGATTTCCTTGTGTCTTTTAATTCTGTAAACCAACCTCATTCAACATCTGAAAGTATTTCCCCTCCCCTCCCCTCTCAGCATTCCAAAGGGACCACACCCTCTGTGATACCCTGGTCCGCTCTGCAATCACTCCCAGCACCCCATCCCGTTCCCATGGCACCTTCCTGTGCAAGCGCAGGAGATGCAACATCTGCCCTTTTACCTCCTCCCTTCCCACTGTCCAGGGCCCCAAATGCTCCTTCCAGGTGAAACATCAATTTACTTGTACTTCTTTCAATTTAGTATACTGTATTCACTGCTCACGATGTGGTCTCCTCTACATTGGGGAGACCAAATGCAGAACACTTTCATTTAGACTACAAGCGTGACCCCGAACTTCTGGTCGCCTATCACTTTAATTCTCTGCTCCACTTCCACTCTGACCTCTCCACCTCGGACTCCTGCACTTCCAATGACGCTCAATGCAAGCTTGAGGAACAGCACCTCATCTTTCGTTTAGGCATTTTACAGCCTTCTGAACTCAACATAGAGTTGAACAATTTCAGTCCATAACCTCTGGACCTATTTTTTTCCCTTTCCTCCCTTTTTTTTTACAACCCCCCGCCCCTTTTTATTTTTTTCTCTCTTTCACATACCAGCTGGTGATGATTCCACCATCTAGACTCATCTTTTGTTTCCTAACTTGTTCCATTACCATCTCATTTTTGCCCATCAACCCTTTTGTCTCTTAAATCACTCCTGCCTTCACCCTATCACAGACCTTCCCTTTTGTTCTTTCCTCCCCTCCCCCTTTCAATGCTCCTGCCATCTCTAATGCATTTTATTTAATTAGTTAAGTTTTAAAGTTATGAATGTTTAATTTTTAATCCCAGCTCTTAATTTAAACCAATGCCCAAGAAAAAGAGAGAAATACTGACCAACCAATCACTCACCTGCTTTTCTGTGACATCACACTTCAATCTTTTTACTTCTGATACTCATAGATCAGTTGATGCTGTTTGGCTGGCCGCTCCCTTTATCTCCCGCTGGTCGGCTGTCTAGAAAAAGTAAATCCAGAAAACTAGCTCACATTAAATTGTGACAGTAGGACAAGGGAGATGTAGGTTCAAAAGGCAAACCTTGGATCTTAACAGGACGTTCTGCAGCCAAGAAGTCATCAGCGTGAAGGGATAATCTGTTTTAGACATCCCTAACAACAAGAAGAACTTTAATACAAAAGAGAACTATAATGATGGCTAAACCATATTTACTGTAAGCTGAGAAACAGGAATATAGAGGAGTATCTTAGCAGACATTATCTGTCAGATAATGGCAGCTTGCAACCTATCTTGGGGTGCTATCGGACCAGCAGAAATGACTGGTACTGTCATGAGATAAGACCCCCATTAAAATTCAACAAGTGAGATGCATTATGAGGTAACCCCACTAAACTTTGAACCAACCACGAACAACAAGGGGTAGGGACATGCCTGAAGGAATCAATCAATGAAATGTGCATGTAAAACTCATTAGGAAAGTGTGAACACAAAGAGGCTGAAATTGCCCCTCGCCCCGATTGGGATAGTAACCTTCCGGGGCCGGGACTTTTATCACCCGGCCCAGAACTCCTGCCCCCGACACGCAATTGGGCTTTCCGCCCGTCACTCCGCTTCCTTTGAGGGGCACTCCCGGGGTGGTAGTGCGGCACTGAGACCAGAGCTATGCGGATGCTCCTTGTAGTGCTCCATGTAACGCCTCTCCCCTTCAATTAAAGGCCCTTTGGTGGCTCTGGTGGCTGCTACTGGGCCATCAGGGATGCATGAGGTAGGCCCAGCAGCCCGGCCCCCAAGACAGGCTGCACGATGGTGGTCGGGTCCACGCTAGGGAACACTGCACTGTCAGAGGTGCTGTATTTTGCATGAGACGTTAAACTGAGGCCCCGTCTGCTCTCTCAAGTGGATGTAAAAGATCTCATAGCACTATTTTGAAGAACAGGGGAGTTATCCCCGGTGTCCTGGCCAACACTTATCCTTCAATCAGTATAACAAAAAAAACATATTATCTTTTCATTGTCACATTGCTGTTTGTGGGAGCTTCCTTGTGTGCAAATTGGCTGCCATGTTTCCTACATTATAACAATGACTACACGCCAAAAGTACTTCATGAATGTAAAGCATTTTAAGATATACGGTGCTCGTGAAAGGCGCTATATGAAACCAAATCTTACTTTCTTTCTTTAGGGCCACCATGATTGGCTGACCCAAGAGTTGACCGACCAACACAGATGGCGGCCTGGGGCACTGCAGGCCTCCCCTTTAAACAGCGGCTCGGGAGCAGATTGACATCTACCTACCCCAGCCTCGCGGCACTTGGGGCAATTTCCCCCGCAGGGTGTTAAGGGGTCGGCGCGGTGCGGTGAGGGGTTGCCGCATACGGCGATGACATCATTGACGGTTACGTGGCAGCCCAGGACAGCGCCTCCCAAACCTCCGGAATAATTTCCCAGGAGGTGGTAGCACCCCCCTCCCCTGGTGCTAACGGGGCTATAAAAAGGGGGAATTTCGCCCTCAAAGTATATAAGAACTTAATGATACCTAGCTCCTTTACTATAGTTGGCTAGGTCAAACATTTGCTGGTCTAATGAAAAGAAGATGTCTAAAGATTTCAACAGAATTTAGGTGATTGTCGGTTTGGCCAATCAAGTGCTGAGGTCTCCAGAACAGGTCTAGTTGTGTTTCTTATTTAATCTGTGTGTTAGTCATTAAATAAAAGATGTCTGTGAGAGAGGTAGTGTATTCATATGTTTCTGTTAAGGCAGATTCAGGTCTACAAACCCCACTCTAACACCCAACATGGGAGGTGTGAAAGTCATAAATAATTCCTACAAGAGTGAGGAATAGACTTCTGGATGGCATAGAGGAGGAAAAATCTTGGAATTCTTTTAAAAGCGATTGAATGCAGTGAAGGAGGGAGGGGGGAGCAAGGGTTATTGTAAGTTCTTTCTTGATAGAAGAATTAGGCCCAATGACTTTCCTTATCTATATCATGTCTTGTGAAAAACAAGGCTTCACCATCAACAAATATACAAGAATGGAAGGATTAAAATTGCAAAAGCTTTGAAAAATATTTACTTCATGTCGGACTAACAAATATATTTCAAAAATTCTTTAAAAAATGATTTCTTTATCAGTCCAATCAACAGCTTTAGCAATCTCAATAAACACATCAAGAAATAGCATTCCTCCATTAACACCAAAAAATCAAACGGTGCAAAGCTGGTTAATTTGAACATTTTTCATTACTTCTCCAGAACTTCATTTTTCCCCCAATTTGTAAACTCAATTATTCCTGCAATGCTTCTTTTCATTCTGAGAAAGCATATCGGTTTAGGGATTTCTACAGCAGCCTCTTGTAATAACATTTTATTTTAGTTGCTTTACTGCTGCTTTCTCGGTCTGCCTCAATTTTCATTTTTGATAGCAAGCTCAATAAGTGGCTCCAGTTATAGTGTAACTGTTGATATCCAATATAAAAGGGACCCAGTGTAAATGCATTTCATTTGCTTGAATATGTTATCAATGCTTTAGTTTAATCTTGCTGCATATCTGTAACATTTTCTAGCTCCTGTAAGGCATCTTGGGCCTGAATTTGATGAAGGCCTTCGCCTGCCCAAGTACCGCCCAAAGGACCGCCGATGGCCGCCGAGGTACCCGACGGTACTTTCGGCAGGGTTTTCATCGGAGAGATCCCTCGAAGTTCAGCGGGCGACAAATGAGCGACTTAAGCCGCCAATCTGGGTGGCAGCTGGCGGGAGCTCTCATTCTCGGCGGCAAAGGCGCTTGCCGCCCAAGTGCTGCCGAGGATGGATTCGGGCCCATGGAGTGTCGAAGAGCTGGAAAGCAAAAGCATTAAAAAAAACATCTGAAGATCTTCAGGGGACCCCATTGAGGTAAGTCCCTGTAAAGAAAAACAATTACAAAAAGTGTGCTAACCGTTTTTCCCACATCTTCCTACCTACTGTCACGGACAGACCAGCCTCCAGCCAACGGTCCACCCCGTTCTGCCGCCGACTGCCGCCAACTCCCGCCCACATTAATATTGCAGCTTGACGAGTGGGAGGTCAGTTGTGCCACTTGGCCGTCTGCTGATGTCAGCGGGTGCTTCCTGGTGGCTCGCCACTCCCGCCCGCTCCAGGCCATGTCGAAAGTGGTACTGGGCGGTTCGATGAGAGGAATGCCGGCAGCAGTTGGCCGCAGTGGGCAGTAAATTCTTCAATTTCAGGTCTTTAGTTTTCCTGAAGTAAGATGTTTGTCCCTATTGATTTCAATACTACTTTCTTTTTGTCCATATATTATTTATATCAGACACCACATGTAAAATATTCATTGCTAAACCAAAAGCTTTTTAGTAGATTTAGGATGGCAAACATATGTTTTTAGAAATCAGGGTTTGTTAGATTTAGCAATATTTGTTTGTTAGATTTGCATTATTTACCCCATCATAAATTTTGAAACTTTCACAACCTCAGGACATCCCAAAGTGCTTTACAGCCAATGAAGTACTTTTAAAGTGTAGTCACTGTTGTAATGTAGGAAATTCAGCAGCCAAGTTGCGCACAGCAAGGTCCCACAAACAGCAAAGTGATAATGACCGGATAATCTGTTTTTAGAGATGTTCGTTGAGGGACACCGGGAAGAACTCCCATCTTCTTCAAAATAGTGCCATGAGGTCTTTTATGTCCAACTGAGAGAGCAGATGGGACCTCGGTTTAAGGATATGTTTATTTGTACTAACTGAATGGCTCTCCATTATCACATGACCTATTGCAGATTGGTCCCCGTGGAGGATAAGCACACCCTGAAGTTCCTCTGAAATGTGTAACTAGAAGCACCCAGCCCAAGTTCTGACTGACTTTTCAATTTGTAATTCCATCCATTTTGACTTCAGAAGCCACAGAGGATAGATCTCCCCAAAAGCCACCAGCCGAAGTCCCTTACTCCAGCACAAGTGCATCCCTCCCCCAGATGAAGTTCCTTACACCAGTGCAAGTGCTGCCTCCAGCAGCTGAAGACCCTTAACCCAGCACATGTGCTGCCTCCCTCAGCAGAAGTCCTTTATCCCAGCGCAAGTGCATGACCTTACCCCCTCGCCCGCCCCCCCTCCTCCCCCCGCCATAAATGGGGCATTGTGTGCGGATTGTTAACAGGTTTATTGGGTATGAAGTGAATAGTGACAGTGCCATGACTTCTGGACTTCATCCATCCCAACAATGTCCCTTGTAACACACACATCGTGCTTGCACGCACCAGGGGGTTGTAAGAACATTAACCATCTTCCCTGAGTTCCATCTCACCCCTCCAATCACCCCCACCTGGGCTCTCTCTTCCCCCCCCAGACTCTCTCTTCCACCAGGCTCCCTCCCCCGACTCTCTCTCTCTCCCACCCCCCAAGGCTCTCTCTCCTCCACCGCCCCCCTAGCCTCTCTCTCCTCTCCAGGGCTCTCGCTCTCCCTCCCCTCCAAGGTGCTCTCTCTAGCCCCCCCCCTCCCCGCAGGCTCTCTACCACCCCCTCCCTCAGGCTCTCTTTCCCCCCGCAAGACTCTCTCTCCACCCCCCAACCCCCCAGGCTCCCTCCGGCAAGGATCTCTTCGCCCCCCCCCCCCGCAAGACTCATTCTCTCTCCACCCCACCAGGCCCTCTCTCTCCCCCCTACCCCCAGGGTCTCTCTCCCCCCCCCCCCCACACCCCACAGGCTCGCTCTCTCTCCCACCCCCTTCCCAGGCTCTCTTTCTTTTCCCCCTCTCCCCACGCTCTCTCTCTCACCCCCCTTTCCCAGGCTCTCTCTCTCTCTCCCCCCTTTCCCAGGCTCTCATTCTCTCACCCCTTCCCCATGCTCTTTCACTCCACCCTTCCCCAGGCTCTCTCTCTCTCTCCCCCCTTTCCCAGGCTCTCATTCTCTCACCCCTTCCCCATGCTCTTTCTCTCCCCCCTCCCCCCAGGCTCTCTCTCTCTCTCTCCACCCCGTGTCTCTATCCTCATGGAGCACTTTACGGTGCTGCTTGATTCTTCACTCAAACAGTGCTGAATGAGAAATGAACTGCTCCTGGCTGACACGCTTCTCTCTCAGTCTCCGCTGCCCGCTTCTCTCTCAGTCTCCGCTGCCCGCTTCTCTCTCAGTCTCCGCTGCCCGCTTCTCTCTCATGCATAGAAGCGAGTTAGGACAAATAGTTAAACTCCATCCGTTTAGCATCCCAACAGCGCAACACTTCCTTGGTACTGCACTGGAGTGTTTGCCTAGATTTTGCGTTTAAATCTCTGGAGTGCGATTTGAACCCACAACCTTCTGACTTAGTGGTGATAGTACTGCCATTGAGCCACAGCTGATATGTAGTATTAACTTACAAATGCTTATTGTGTTTGCATTAATTTGTCTGTGACTTTAATGGAGGCATTAACTACTTAAGATGAATAGGTTAATATGTCTCTTAATATAGCAAAGGGATTTCATAGAAACCTAGGGCCCGAATTTGATGAAGGCCTTCGCCCACCCAAGTGCCGCCCAAAGGACTGCCGATGGCCGCCGAGGTACCTGACGGTACTTTCAGTGGGGTTTTCATCGGCGATGTCCCTCGAAGCTCGGTGGGTGGCAAATCTGGGTGGCAGCCGGCGGGAGCTCTCATTCTCGGCGGCAAAGGCTGCCGAGGATGGATGCGGGCCCATGGAGGGTCGAAAAGCTGGAAAGCAAAAGCATTTAAAAAAATCTGAAGATCTTCAGAGAACCCCATCCAGGTAAGTCCTTGTAAAGAAAAAAATTACAAAAAGTGTATTAACCTTTTTTTCCCCATCTTCCTACCTACCGTCGGGGACAGACCAGCCTCCAGTCAGCGGTCCACCCTCATTCTGCCGCCCACTGCCGCCGACCCCCACCTGCATCAATATCGCAGCTTGGCGGGTGAGAGGTCAGTAGTGCAACTCGGCCATCCGCTGACGTTGGCGGGCGCTTCCCGGTGGTTCTCCCCTCCCTCCCGCCCGCTCCAGCCCGCTCCAGGCCACGTCGAAAGTGGCACTAGACGGATGTTGCAGAGGAACGTTGGCAGCAATGGGTGGTAGTTGGGGGTAGTGGGCGACAAGTTCTTCAATTTCGGGCCCATAGAAACAGATAGAAACATAGAAATCCGCTGGCACCGCCCCAGAATCCAGGGAATTTTGATAGGTTACAACCAATGCATCCACTATCTCTGCAGCCACTTCTTTTAAGACCCGAGGATGTAAACCATCATGTCCAGGGGACTTGTCCGCCTTTAGTCTAATTATTTTACAATCATTAGTGACAGTGATTGTATTAAGTTCCTCCTGCCCTATAGCTCCTCGATTATCCATTATTGGGATCTTTTTTGTGTCTTCTACCGTGAAGACTGATACAAAATATTTGTTCAACGTCTCTGCCATTTCCCTGTTCTCTAACATTAATTCCCCAGTCTCATCCTCTAGGGGGCCAACATTTACTTTAGCCACTCTTTTCCTTTTTATGTACCTGTAGAAATGCTTACTTTCTGTTTTTATATGTCGTGCTAGTTTACTTTAATAATCTATCTTCCCTCTCTTTATCATTTTTTTAGTAGTTCTTTGCTGGCTTTTAAAAGTTTCCCAATCCTCTGGCCTCCCACTAGTCTTGGCCACATTGTTTTCAATTTGATACCATCCCTTATTTCCTTAGTTAGCCATGGATGGTTATCCCTTCTCTTACAGTCTTTCCTTCTCATTGGGACATATTTTTGTGTACAGTAGCAGAAGGAGGCCATTTCGGCCCATCGTGTCCGCGCCGACCGACAAAGCCACACGGCCCTCGGTCAGCAGTCCTGAACGTTACATATGGTGGAATTAGGCTGGATAGCCTCTTGTTGGTCGGTATGGTTAAGTTGGCCCGAAATTGCCTCCTTCCGTGCTGTAAATTTCTCTGATTCTATGATATAAACCTATGAACAATGGCGGAAAGGTAACGAGCATCTGGCCCAACCAGTCTGCCCCACACAACTGCGATACCCCATGCATCGCAACTTTTTACACTCCATCCTAACCGAAGCCATACGATCTCCTGGCAGAGGCAAAAAAACAGATAAAAATCCAGGCCAATTGGGGAAAAAAATCTGGGAAAATTCCTCACCAACCCATGCAGGCGATTGAAACTAGTCCAGGAGATCACTCTAGCCATATTCGATTCCCTGCAGTACTTGCATCATATTTGCACCAGCCAACAAGAGGTTATCCAGCCTAATCCCATTTACCAGCTCTCGGTCCGTAACCCTGCAGGTTATGGCACTTCAATGCCCATCCAAACACCTTTTAAATGTGGTGAGGGTTTCTGCCTCTACCACCCTTCCAGGCAGTGAGTTCCAGACCCTCACAACCCTCTGCGTGAAGAGGCCCGCCCCTCAAATCACCTCTAAACCTTCCACCAACCACTTTAAAACTATGCCCTCTCGTAATTCACCCCTCCATCAAGGGAAATAGGCTCTTGTTATCCACTATATCCAGGCCCCTCAAAATTTTATATAACTCAATGAGGTCTCCTTTCAGCCTCCTCTGTTCCAAGGAGAACAAACCCAGCCTATCCAATCTCTCCTCATTGCTAAGATTCTCCATAACAGGCAGCATCCTCGTAAATCTCATCTGCACGCTCTCCAAGGCAATCACGTCCTTCCGCTAATACGGCGACCAGAACTGCATGCAGTACTCCAGCTGTGGCCTAACCAGAGTATTATACAATTTAAGCATAACCTCCCTGTTCTTGTATTCTATGCCTCGGCCAATAAAGGCAAGCATTCCGTATGCCTTCTTAAGCACCTTATCCACTTGGCCTGCTACTTTCAGGGATATGTGGACAAGCACTCCAAGGTCCCTTTGTTCATCTACGCTTTTAAATGACCTACCGCTTAATGAGTATACCCTTTCCTTATTAGCCCTCCCAAACTGCATTACCTCACACTTCCCTGAATTACATTCCATTTGTCACTGTTCTGCCCACTTGACCAGTAGATTGATATCCTCCTGCAGTCCATGACTTTCCTCTTCATTATCAACCACACAGCCAATTTTATTGTCATCTGCAAACATCTTAATCATAAGAGATGATCTTATTGAAATGTATAAGATTATGAGGGGGCTTGACAAGGTGGATGCAGAGAGGATGTTTCCACTGATGGGGGTGACTAGAACTAGGAGGCATGATCTTAGAATAAGGGGTCACCCATTTAAAGCAGAGATGAGGAGAAATTTCTTCTCTCAGAGGGTTGTAAATCTGTGGAATTCGCTGCCTCAGAGAGCTTTGGAAGCTGGGACATTGAATAAATTTAAGACAGAAACGATAAGGGGTTATGAGGAACGGGCGGGGAAGTGGAGTTGAGTCCATGATCAGATCAGCCATGATCTTATTGAATGGCGGAGCAGGCTCGAGGGGCCGTATGGCCTACTCCTATTCCTATTTCTTATGTTCTTATACCCCGTATATTCAAATCTAGATCATTGATGTATACCACAAAAAGCAAGGCCATCCAGTACTGAGCCCTGCAGAACTCCACTGGAAAATCTTTTGAGTCACAAAAACATCCATCAACCATTACTCTTTGCTTCCTACCTCTAAGCCAATTTTGGATCCAACTTGCCACTTTGCCCTGGATCCCTTCATGTCCAGTCTGCTACGTGGGGCCTTATCAAAAGCTTTGCTAAAGTCCATAAACACTACATCATATGCACTACTCTCATCAATCCTCCTGGTTACCTCCTCGAAAAATTCAATCAGTTTAGTCAAACCGAAATTACCTTAACAAATCTGTGCTGACTATCCCTGATTAATCCTTGCCTTTCTAAATGTAGATTTATCCTGTTCTTCAGGATTTTTTCCAATAATTTTCCCACCACTGACTTTAGGGTGACAGGCGTGTAGTTACTCAGCCTATCCCTTTCTCCCTTCTTAAACAAGGGTATTACACCAGTCCTCCGGCACCATGCCTAAATCCACAGAGGACTGGAAAATGATGGTGAAGGCCTCTGCTATTTCCTCTTTTGCTTCGTTCAATAGCCTGGGATGCATTTCATCCGGGCCTGACTTATCTACTTTCAAAGCTGCTAAACCCCTTAATACCTCCTTGCTCACTATGTTTATTTCATACTCCTCCTCGACAGCTTTATCTGCATTGCCCCTTTCCTTTGTGAAAACAGACGCAAAGTATTCATTAAGAACCATACCAATATCTTTCGCCTCCACACAGAGATCACCCTCATGGTCTCTACTAAGCCGTACCCTTTCTTTAGTTATCCTCTTACTCTTAAAGTATTTATAGAACATCTTTGGGTTTTCCTTAATTTTACTTGCCAATAATTTTTCATGCTCTCTCTTAGCATTCCTAATATCCTTTTTAATTTTGCCTCTGAACTTTCTATATTCCTCCAGAGATTCTACAGTACTTAGCCGTCGGTATATGACATACGCTTGCCTTTTTATCCTTTACCCTCCCCTGTAAGTCGCCAGACATCCATGGGGCTCTAGAATTGTTATTCCCACCCTTTTTCTTTAAGGGCACATATTTGGCCAGAGCCCTCCGGATCTCCTCCTTGAATGCTTCCCACTGTTCCGACACTGATTTACCTCCAAGTAGCTGTTTGCAGTCCACTGTGGCCAAATCACTTCTCAACTTAGCAAAGTTAGCTTTTCCCTAATTTGGGACTTTTATTCCTGGTCTCTCCTTGATCTTATGCATAACTACCTTGAATCTGACTGAATTATGGTCACTGGCACCCAAGTGCTCTGCCGCTGATACCCCTTCTACCTGCCCAGCTTCATTCCCCAAAACTAAATCCACCCCCTCCCATGCTGGACTTATTAAATACTGACTAAAAAGGTTCTCTTGAATGCATGTTAAGAATTCCGCACCCTCTATACCCTTCATACTATATTTGTCCCAATCAATATTAGGGTGGTTGAAATCCCCTACTATTACTGCCCTATGGTTTTTGGACTTCACAGAAATTTCACTACATATTTGCTCTTTTCTCTCCCTCCCACTGTTTGGGGGTCTATAATACACGCCCAGCAGTGTGATCAACCCTTTTTATTTTTCAGTTTGACCCATATGGTCTCATTTGATGATCCCTCTAACATATCATCCCTCCTCACAGCTATAATCATTTCTTTAATCAATACCGTGATCCCCCTCCCATTTTACCCCCCTCTCTGCCTTGTCTAAATATCCTGTAACCAGGAATATTTAGCTGCCAATCCTGACCCTCTTTCAGCCATGTCTCTGTAATGGCTATAATGTCATACGCCCAAGTGTCTACTTGTGCTCTCAGCTCATCCGCCTTATTTGCTGTAATCCTTGCATTGAAGTATATACCATTTAGCACAGGAAGACCTCCTTGATTACTACTTACTAACCATTATTTCCTCTGTCTTACAGATTCACTTTCGACATTCTTGCTTTCCAATTTCAGCTTTATTTCCTTCCCTATTGAATTTGCTCTCAGGTTCCCATTCCCCTGCCAAGCTAGTTTAAAGTCTCCCGAACAGCACAAGCAAATTTTCCCAACATTCATGTGACAGTATTATCTGTTTTTATGCTAATATCTCAAAATGTAATTTCAAGGCCTGTATTCTGTGTTCAGAATTTCCATATGGATCATATTTACTGTTTGGACCTGTTTCATAATGTGTTGTGTTATAGGGTTAGATTTTAAACTTTTGTGCGGATCGCTCAAAAATGGCCGGTATATCTGATGTGGGCGGTAAAAATGAGCGGTATATCTGGCGTGGGCGGTAAAAATGGGTGGTATATCTGGTGTGGGTGGTAAAAATGGGGTTTCAGATCACCGGCTTGTCACCCATTCTCAAATCCCCTAGTCTCCATTTTTGAAGTCGGGAGTTACCGCGAGCGATATGAAATGGGCGGTAGCGTTAAATCTCTCTGACCTTCTGCCGTAAAGCGTCGCCATCCTTAGCAACGGTATAGCAACGCTCGATTCCCGCGATTCAGGAGGTCAAGGATCATCATGACATGCGCAGAAGAGGAGACAGATATAGATGGAGCTGAGAGGGAATGAAGGCGTGTGTGGGTGTGGTGTGGCTGCTTTAGGAGGAAGGAGGGAATGTTTTGAGCTTTAGAGCAAATTGGGAAACAAAAATTAGCTGTTTCCAGCCAGGTATTTGCCCGAATTGGCCTATAATGAAGGGAGAGGAGGAGGCATCACAGCACGCTGTGGAGACTGATGCTGGCGAGAGCGGTGAGCTGGGAGAGGAGCAAATTGGAGGGCGCAAAAGAGTGAGGAGGTTCTCGGACGAGACAAATGCCTCCCTCCTGCAGGAGGCCGAGTTACGCTGGGATGATTTGACCCAGGGAGTTTGTGGGATGCCCACCCCAAAGGCCTACCAGAAGATATGGGCCGAGATAGCAGAGGTGGTCTCGTTGGCGACCAATGAGGTGCGTGAGGGCAACAAATGCCGCAAACGATAGAACGACCTTGTGGGATCTGCAAGACTAAGTATTACATTGATTTACATGTACTTATGTATTTATATAATTTGATTTGTAACAGTCATGAGTGACTATCAGCAGATGTGAGGTCTTGCACTTTTACCAGGAATATTGTAGTCAAAGCCTGCTGTCAGGGTGCATGTCTTTAGGTAAAGAATGATAATTATCATAAAAATCATGATTATATCTGTCGGTTATGTGATGTATCAGTCTCTGTGACAGTACCTAGCAATGATATCACGCAATGATTTCTTGCCATGTCGTCCTGTTACCTTTTACAGAAGAAGCTATTGACGTTGGGGTCCATACAGAGGCGAACGGGTGGGGGTCACCAGTCACCAGCGACATCACTGAGATGGAGGAGCGGGTGCTCACACTCGCGGGGAAGCACACCCGGACAGCCACTCAAGCATCTGCAGACCCTGAAGTGAAGCGACATGAGTAAAGTTTACACCATTGCGTGAGGTAAATTCAATAGATGCCACACCCACTCATATCTGAACAATCATATATGATAGATGATTTCTAAAATTGTCCTGTAAATAATGCTGGCCTAATGAAAATCATTGCAATGCAGAATGTGTTGATGGTCATGAAATGTGATGTCTCTGAATATCTTGATAGCAGTGGTGCTTTTGTCGTGGACATATGCTGTGTGTAACGCTGGAATCACCTTGAGACCCTAGCACCCCCTTCTCTTCTAATAACCTCATTAGTGTTTTGCAGCTCAGCCAGCAGCGCAGCCCCAGGCAAGACCACAGAGGCCAGAAGGTGAGGGCGCAGGGCCAGATCCTACGCCTGGTGTTGAGGAGCTCTGATTCTGGCCCGTCAATCTGCTGGGTCTGTTCTCTACGGATGAGAGCGCGGACTTCGAGGAACCTGCATCGCCACACCAAAGAAGCCATTCCACCCCAAGGCCATCTAGTGCTACCCGGTCATTCCCACCTCCACTCTGGAGGTATCGGCCCCAAGCACCTCCCCACAGGGCACCGCATTTGTCCCCAGGACGGCGGCGACCTCGCGGAAGTTTCGTGGACGTGGCAGGCCTGGTCCACGAGCGCGACATGAGAGTGGAGAGATGGTACAGTTGTTCAGAGGGAATGTAGACATTGGTGACCAGATCCTCGATGCATTGGGGGCAAATCCCAACAGCTGGCCACCATGACTGAGTACGGTCCACAGATAGTGGAGGCCCTGGAGGCGATAGCCAGGAACACTGCTGGCACAGATCTCCCAGTGTTCCCGGAGCGTAGCACTCCACCCCTAGGTCCCGCACCACCACTGCGAATGACAGATGAGAGGCAGGACCAAGATCCCCCTTCTGGATCCTAGAATGAACCCCCCTCGGCACCCCCTCTCCCATACTTGTCCAACCACCGCCTCTGCCTTCATCCCCCCCAATGAGGCAGCGCCTGAGGAGCTCTTCAGCCAGGCGGCGTGGAGCAGGGAGGGGAGGGGGTAGAGGTAGGGAGAAGAAGGGGAGGGGGAAGGAATGTGAGGTGCATGTCCGCAGGTGATGGCTGTGTTATATCTCCATTGGTGTATGCAATTTGTTGTAATGTATGGGGGGAGAGGGCCACCCTCCTGCTTTGCATTTATATTCTCTGTTGCTGGACATGTTGACCATTTGATTGATGTCAATGGTCGCAAAAGTGGGGTGTGGGCGAGGGTGGCGTGTTTTTGCCCGTGATATTTATGATTTCAGACCAATGTTGGTATAAAACATTTTTTATTCAATCAAATCTTGTTGCGCATTGTCTCAGATAGCTGGACCGTTACACACTGGTGATTCCTGAACATGAAAGGGTTAAATAAAACTTTACTTCAATTAATGTAAACTTTAACTGGCCCAAGATGATGAGCACCATTGATGTCTGAACTGTAAACACACAGCAGTGTGTCAGCGTTGTCGCTCACAGCGACGTTCTTTCAGGCAAATCGCTCAGATATCAGCTCCTGACATAAAGAGTCTTGCAGCTATGTAGCCAACACGGGCCCTTTCTACCAGTCTGGAGAGGGGCATGAGCATGGTTGCATAGCCAGCCTGATTGTCTGGCCCTAGGTCAGCGTCCAGCCCCTCATCCTCCTCTTCCTCTTTCTCTTGAGGTGGAGCATCAGTCCCTTCTGGCAATTCTTGTCCCCTCCTGATAGCCAGGTTGTGCAGCATGGAGCACACAACCACAGATTTAGCTACTTACTCCGGGTTGTATTGTAGCTCCCCTCCTGAGTGGTTCAGGCATCTGATGCGCTAGTCTAGGGATTGGAGTGGATGTGGCAGTTGATTCTGTCAAAGCGCGCGGGGTCTAGGCATGTTCCCTTTTGCAGCAGCTCACTCTGACATTCCCTCCCTCATGTGCCCTGACAGTGCATCAACCAACTGCAATATTCCCTCCCTCATGTTCACCAAAAGTGTATCAGCTGCCTGCGACATTCCCTTGCTTATGTGCCCGGACAGTATTCCCATTTCTCGTGAGAGTGTTGTTACTTCTCCTGACAGTCTCAATATCTCATCACCCACCCCACTGATGGTGTCCAGGAGTGATTGCGTAAGATCAATGCTCTCCACACTCATTGCTATCATCTGAACCACATCTATTAGATCCTGCACCTCAGGAGAGCACGGTCGAGCTCTCCTTCCCCTCTTTGCCCTGGGTGTGGCTTGCTGCACCCCACTGGGTCCCACAGCCTCGGATGGTGGGGCTCTGGGTGTGCCTTGCTGCATCCCACTGGGACCCGCAGCCTCGGACAGTGGGGCCCTGGGTGTGGCTCACTGCATCCCACTGGGACCCGCAGTCTCGGGCGATGGGGCCCTGGGTGTGCCTCACTGCATCCCACTGGGACCCACAGTCTCAGATGGTAGGGCTCTAGGTGTGCCTCGTTGCACCCCACTGGAATCCCTAGCCTTGGACTGTGGGAAACCATGAAATGTCCCATCAACACTCGTCCTCTCAGGAAAGGGGCTGGCACCTCAATAGGAGGCACCTGTGCCTCCTCCAAAGTGAGTATAACAGTGGGGACATCATCCCTCACCTCCCATTCCCCCTCCCCCTTACCCCCATGCTCTTGGTGGGATTGGAAGATGTTCTCCTCTTCAGGCTCGTCCGTGTCTGAATCTTTTTCTGCAATGTCAGGGTTGGCCTCAAGTTCTGCAAAATATAATAGAACAGACAAATGGTTAGCAGCAGAGGAGGGGGCAGGGTGGGTGGCATGATTAGACTCACACAGCGCAGGCAGCAGGCTGATTTGAAGGACCACGATGAATGATAGCACATTGCATCAACCGAAGCGTAGCTGACAGAGACATCCCCATGAAGCAAAGCATGGCTAGTCTGTGCAGTACTTAACATTTAGCAAAGTCAGGCTGTGGAATTTGCAGGGCTTACCCTCTCCTTTGAGTGTGGGCCCAGCTTGTGCAGTGGTGGTTGCTTTTCTCCAGGCAGGACCCATCAAAGCAGCGACTCTCTCTTCCAAGGGTGTCAGTGGCTGCAGATTTACCGGGCCTCCTCCTGTTCGAGTTCTTTCTTGTTTGTTGTGTGCCACCTTCCTCTGCAAAGATGAAAATATAACTTTTTAGAGAGGGTGTCTTTCTGCTGGGTAGGACATATACAGCTGGTCACATTTACAATTGCAATCCCATTGAATAAATGAAAATATTACTTACATTAACTACTTGACCAAAGTCCTGCCATTTCTTTTTGCACTGGCCTCCAGCCCTCGGGGTGGTCACCATTGCGCAGTAATCTTCTGCAAGTTGTCTCCAGCATTTCTTCATTTCTTTTGGTGAAATTTTTATGTGACCTCTGCTGGTGTCCAGCTTGTGCCATCTAGCCTCAATTACAGTAACCAGTGCTTCAATTTCACCCTGTAAGAAATTCTTGGTCCTTGAGCCGCGTTGCATCTTGTATTGCAGCTCCGATTTTTCCAATGAGAATTAAAGTTCTCACACACAACTGGCTCTTTAAAAATGGCTGAATGCAGACCGGGAGCTGTACCGGGCTTGTGCGCCCATAGCAATCACAACAAAAACATCCTTTTTTTGCGCAGCGCAGAATGGGGTCAATCGTTTTCTCAGCGCAGACATTAGGCTTCACCCCCTGACGCTACAGGACAGACTGCATGGTGTCAATTTCAAAAAATAGAACGGAGAAACTTGCTGCTTATTTTTTTATAGATAGGAACAAAAAAACGTGGGTAACTCTGGCAATCCGCCAAAAATGGCATTGGGGAAAATAGAGCCCATTGTCTGGTAGCTATGTTATAAGAGAATATACACAGTTCATTGAAGTCCATTGAGTTGGTTCGAATGATAAAGGTTTGGGTTGCTGGCTAAAGAAGCTTGTGCAATAATCATCATCATAGGCAATAATAGCCTGTTTACATCAACAATCAGATGTTAGATCTGCCTTAATCCATAATTTAACTGAGACTGTAAATGTTGTTACTTCTGAGCACTAAATCATTCTAGATCCATGTCTAAAGTAATTTTCATGCTGGAACCATTTCAAAGGTATTTTACATTTCTGGCCAATTCATTATTCTAATTAGATCAGTTTAGAGGAAATGTATTTGAAGGTGGAAGACTGCCCATTGCCTGGAACAGGAGATACTTAACTGGACTGCTCATTGCCCTATCTTCTTTGATGTGAAGATATCCTGCTTTTTATTGCTAGTATCATATATGGTTGCAGATCTCGACAGGTCTGGAAAAAGCTACACTTTTTATTTCTTCAAGGGTTTCATATTCTGAATCTGTAGCTTCCTGGATGGAAGCGAGTTGCTACCTTGAGAATGGTAATAGAGCAACATCTGGAATTAACATTTATCGTTTCAGTATAAAAACATTTAGATGGAGTGTAATAAATAGAGCAGTCAATATTGTAATGTGTGTACATGCGAAAGGAAAACCACAGACTGGCAGATAAGGTATCCCTCAGGGTGGTTATAATGTAAATGGTAAGATTAACTCCATTCTGTGTCAGAAATGCTGAAGCTGGTTAAAGCCCTGGGGTTCATTTGAAATTAACTATAAAATAGAGAGAATTGATATAGCGTTTTTTTCAATGCTATAAATTGTACTTCCAGCAGTCATTCTGTTGAAATACTATTCTCTATGCTGTGCTCTTTTTGTCAAAATTGAGTAGGAAATGTCCAGTAGCATCATCCTAAAGTATGTGCATGCTCATGAGGAGACACATACAACATTTAACATTGATTAAATCTGAATGTCACCTTCAGAATTTAATTGCTATGAAGGCAAAATTTCAGAATTTGTCAAAAATAAACACTGATATCAAAATGTTCCTAAATTCATAAGGAGTCAATCAGGAACTTGTGAATAAATATATTGTATATAAATGAGAACTTGAAGTTGAAATTAAATAAATGAATCTGAAATTCTTCTGGAGGGCATATCGATAGCGGATCAGGGGATTGGCAAAATTTTTGCCTATACCATAAATGCACCCCTAACCATGTCTCAATACCCCGGATAAGAGACATCAGCACATTTTGGGCGGGCACCTGTATCACTTTTGGCACAACTGAGCACCAGATTAAATGGGTGGGGAATGGATATTGCTGTGGTACCTTGGTGAAGTGTAAGTGGGCCAGCTATCCTACCGGAAGATTTAAAATAGTTTTTTTCAAGTTTGAATTTTAACCTTACTGCTTTCCCAATGTCAATTGATTGCTCTGTGTTTTTTTCTGCCAGGAAGCCAACCTTTGCAAATTTCACTGCTCCCACGTCCACCAGGAAGTATGGCTACTTCATTCAAGTGTACATTGCAGTGGGGCAATTGAACTGGAACTGTCAGAAATGGTGATGGATAGTATCATCCTACCAGTCTTGCTTCTTTAAGTGCTGTCCACATGGAAAGGGTGGTACAAGATGTCCCTGGCCCAGTGCTTCCCCTGCTTAGATTGCATGATTTATTCATTGTCAGCAGGGAGGAATTTCATGGCTATGGACTCACTGGCTGTCTAAATATATCTCTGTCTGTCTATATGTATCGATATATATCTGTCTGTTTTTATATTTATTATATATATATCCTTTGGAGATTTGTTGAAAGAAATCTTAAGGGCTGAGTTCAGAATATTTCTGTTAGTTCTACCTCGGCAAACTAGTCTCCATTCTGATTAGAAGGGTCTTAGAAGCAAGTATCAGTCACCTTGCATAATTTGACTGGGAAATGGTTATATTTGGAGCACACAAAATCCAGCAGGCACATCTTTATACTGTTGGTGCAGATTGGCTTTAGCTTTCCATTGATACAAAGACACGTTTAATGGGAATGTAGCTTGGTAATCAAAGTCCTGAGTGCATTAAAGCCAGGTAGGAATTCAGACATTCAGGAATAGTGAATTAGTTCAGATGTCGAGCAAAGAGCTGCAGGATCATGTTGTACCATATGGGGAGGGGGGAAGGCAGGCGGGAGGATGAAAATCAAAAAATCTGAAACCTCCCTCCAACGCGCCTACCTCCGGTTCAGCGACGTGGGCGACTAACCTGCTCTCCAGAGGTGGATCTGTCATTTCAATATTTTAATGAGGCTGCTTGCCTCAAATTTAACTTGTGTTTCACATTGAACTCCCAGGGAAGCTGAAGGAAGGCGAGAATGGCCGGGTGGAACAGTTACGTTACTTTCCAGCAAAAAAATGCAACTAAATCTCCACCCCACACCCACCTCCCCCTGCTCCTTTCCTGCCTCGCATGTTATTGTCAGGGCCATATTGTCAAGAACGTTGTAAGTAAATTCCATTATATGAAAGTTAAGCGTCACAAAGCATCAAATTTTTTAATGAGAATCCGAAAAGATTAGGGGGCCGAAATTGCCTCAGCCCGAAACGAGGTGCACCTACCGTTTTTCAGGTGCTCCATCCACCTCAATGCATGGGACAGACATTCCGGAGATTTTCATTTCTTTGGCTTATGTTTCTGGTCGAAACGGCATTGGTGTGGGGAGAGGGGCAGATGTCTGGTCAGCTCGGAGTAGCTGCCATTAGCAGGGCGGAAGATGGAGATGCTGATCACCTGAAAGCAGCGGCCATGGGCCTTATAGAAAGGAGCCATTTTGGACCCTAGGAGAGAAGTCAAAAAAACAATTAGGAAAGCAAAGAGGAACTATGAAATTAAATTACCAGGGAACGTAAAACAAAATAGTAAAATATTTTACAGGCACATCAATTAAAAAAAAGGTTAGAATGGGAATAGGGTCATTAAGGGATAGACAGGATAATACCACAGATAACGATAGAGAGATGGCAGAAATATTAAGTAATTATTTTGCTTCAGTATTTACCAGAGAGATAGAACAAGTGGACATGACATTGGATGATGAGATTAGTAATGAGATAAGAACATTTAAAATAAAAAGGGGGGATATATTAAATAAACTAATCAAACTCAAAGAGGATAAAACCCCTGGTCTGGATGGATTGCATCCACGCATTTTTAAATAATCTAGGAAAGAGATAGCAGAGGCATTACTACACAAATGTAATAATTCATCAGAAAAAGGTATTGTGCCAGAGGACTGGTGGATAACTAACGTAATACCTATATTTAAGAAGGGGGATGAACATGTCCAGAGGATTAAAGGCCAGTCAGCTTAACATCGGTTGTAGGAAAAATAATGGAATCCCTTCTAAAGGAGAAAATAGAAGAACATCTAGAAACCAAAAATATAATAATGAATAGTCAACATGGATTTCAAAAGGGAAAGTTTTGCTTGACCAACCTCATTAAATTTTTTGAAAAGGTAACAGAGAATAAACAATGGTAATGTAGTAGATGTAATTTATCTAGATTTTCAAAAGGGCTTCCCATAAGGTATCCCATAATAGACTGATGGACAAGGTCAGAGAATGTAGAGTCAGGGGACAAGTAGCAGATGGACAGCCAGCTGGCTTCAAGTCAGAAAGCAGAGAGTATGGGTAAAAGGTAGCTATTCACAGCGGCAGAAGGTGGGTAGTAATGTTTCATAAGGATCAGTGCTGGGACCACTGTTGTTCACAATTTATATTAAAGATTTAGACTTTGGAATCAAAAACACAATTTCTAAATTTGCGGATGATACCAAATTGAAGGCGATAGTTAATACTGAGGAGGACTGCAACAAATTACAGGAGAACATTAATAAACTTGTAGATAATTGGCAAATGAAGTTCAGTACAGATAAATGTGAGGTATTATATTTTGGTAGGAAGAATAGGGAGGTCACTTATTACATGGAGGGTGCGAATCTAAGTAGGGTAGAGGAACAAAGGGATCTTAGAGTACAAATACACTAATCACTAAAAGTTGCGACACAAGTTAGCGAGGCAATAAAAAAAAGCAAACCACGCTCTAGGGTTAATTTCTAGAGGTATAGAATTGAGAAGTAGGGAAGTTATGCTAAACCTGTATCGAACCTTGGTTAGAACACACTTAGAGTACTGCGTGCAGTTCTGGTCGCCACATTATAAATAGGATATAGAGGCACTGGAGAGTGTGCAGAGAAGAATTACAAAGATGATACCAGAAATGCGAGGGTATATATATCAGGAAAGAATGAACAGGCTGGGTCTCTTTTCTTTTGAAAAAAGAAGGTTGAGGGATGACCTAATAGAGGTCTTTAAAATTATGAAAAGTTTTGATAGAATGGATACAGAGAGAAAGGGGTCAAGTTTCGGCCTGAGTTGCTCCTTTTTTTTTGGAGCAACTGGTTTAGAATGGAGTATCTTAGAAATTGCAATTCTCGGCATTTAGTTTGCTCCAGTTCTAGTCAGTTAGAACAGTTTCATTTTTGAACAGATTTTTTTTTTCAAAAGGGGGCATGTCCGGCCACTTACACCTGTTTTGAAAGTTTAGGCAGTGAAAACTTACTCCAAACGAACTTAAAATGGAGTAAGTGTAGATTTTTGTATGCTCAGAAAAACCTTGCCTACACTTTACAAATCAGGCATAGGGAACGAGGAGGGGTGGGGGGGGGAAGGGAAGTAATTAAATTCTACAAGCATCAACAGTCTTACTTATACAAATAAAGAGCCATCCTGAATAAAAAATTATAAACAAAGCAAAGACAAAATATTGAATATTCTTACCTGTGTGAAGCAACAGCAGCCTTCGAACTGCGATGCTTCAGGCAGGCCTTCCATGTTGGAGACAGGGGCGGCGTCAGTGACTCGACGGCAGCCCAACAACAACGGCAACAAGCAGCCTTCAAGCTGCAGTGCTTCAGGCAAGCCTTCCTTCCATGTAGGAGACAGGGATGGCGTCAGTGGCTCAACGGCAGCCGAAGACACAGCAAGCAAGCAGCCTTCGAGCTGCGAGGGAAGCTGAGGTCATTCAGCCACGGGATAGGGGCAGCAGCAGTGGCTGACGGCGGCCGAAGACACAGCAAGCAGCCTTCGAGCTGCGAGGGTAGCTGAGGCCATTCGGCCACGGGATAGGAGCAGCGGCAGTGGCTCAACGGCAGCTGAAGACACAGCAAGCAAGCAGCCTTCGCGCTGTGAGGGTAACTAAGGCCATTTGACCACGGGATAGGGGCGGCGGCAGTGGCTGACGGAGGCCGAAGACACAGCAAGCAGCCTTCGAGCTGTGAGGAAGACTGAGGCCATTCGGCCAGGGACAGGGAGAGGCAGCCAGATAGCCAGTTTGAAATTTAAATTTGCTGAATGGGTGCTGCATTGTCAACACCACGGATTATGCAATGGTTCGCCAGCAATTCACTGCACAGATGAGAATTGATTAGAGCTCACTGCATCAGGAACGTCATAGCCCATAGGTTGATGGGCAGGAGACCTTACTCACGTTGGCAATATCGAGCCAGGCGCTCATACCTGGACATGAGCGAGGCTGATTGTGTAAAAAGGCCGCGTTTCCACAGAGAAGTTGTCGTTGAGATCTGTGATATGCTGAGAGCAGATTTGCAGCCCAGAAACAGAACGCCAACTGCCTTGTCTGTTGAAGTGAAGGTAACAGCCGCACTTGCCTTCTATGCCTCGGGATCATTTCAGGCTACAACTGGAGATGTGTATGCCATCTCTCAACGTGCAATACATGCCTACGTTTACCAGGTCATGGCTGCACTGTATGTGCGGAGGAATGACTTCATCAATTTCCCAATGACCGCACAAGCGATCCATGAGAGGGCTGTGGGATTCTTCAGGACTGTCGGCTTCCCAAAGGTACAGGACTGCATTGATTGTACCCACATTGCCTTGCGAGCACCTGTGGAGGATTCCGAGCAGTACAGGAATAGAAAAGGTTTCCTCTCCATCAATGTGCAGCTCGTGTGTGACGACAAGCAACGCATCATGTCAGTCGATGCGAGATACCCTGGCAGCACCCATGATGCATTCATCCTACGTGACAGTGTTATATCTGACATATTTGAGCAGCAGCCAGAAGGGCAGAGCTGGCTACTGGGAGACAAAGGGTACGGCCTGACCACCTGGCTCATGATGCCCCTACACATGACACGGACAGAAGCTGACCGTCAATACAACATGGTGCACATTGCGACGCGCAGCATCATTGAGAGGACCATTGGCATATTGAAACAGCATTTCTGATGCCTGGACCATTCCGGAGGCCACTTGCTATACTCTCCTCAGATTGTCGGTCACTTCACTGTTGTGTGCTGCATGCTCCATAACTTAGCCAGCATGAGGCAGCAGGAGCTGGTAGTGGAACCAGAAGACCCACGTGAGGGTCCAGTGCCTGATGATAGTATTTTGGAAGAGCAGGATGAGGATGATGACGATGATCAGGAAAGCATGCAAGTGCCTGATGCCGGAGCATGAGGTCGGAGGAGGGCCATCCATCGTGCTCCTTTAACGATTGCTCGAGCCCTGCGCCAGCAGCTCATCCGTGAACGCTTCAATTACTGATGCCTGAGGGCTCCGCGACCACTGTTGCGCATGGACATGTTTATTCTTTGCAATTGTTCCTATGTTGTGTTGTGTTAATGGAAGATGAATCAGTTTTAATGAAAAAATATTTTATTGAAAAGTTAACGTCACTGTAATAAAATATTTGTTGTATCAAACGTTACTTTTTAATATGACTCTTGAAGATCACTTAAAAACTTTAAGATCACTTATAAACTTGTAAAGTTACAAAATTTACAAAACAATTTAAAATTGAAAAATCTTACACTCTTAAGATCACTTAAACTTCAGGGTCACTTCTTAAGTGCAAAATTAAATAAGATACAAAATGAGAGAGCATTTACACTATAAGATCACTTAAAAACCCGAAGATCACTTATAAGTTGTAAAGTTACAAAACTTACAAAACAATTTCAATTTGAAAAACGCTACTACAGCTACATCAAGAACAAAAACAAAAGCAGCAAAGAAAGGCTGCAACCATCTCTCATCCACATCTCAGTGAATGTTCACTTCTTCATGGGGGTGTCATTTGATTGGCCGGGCTGTGTGCCCTTATTGCAGCAGCTATCTCCATGAGGGCCTGTGCTGTCACTTGCATGCCCTCCCTGACGGCCTGTGCTGTCGATTGCACTCCCTCGGACATTCCCTCCCTAAGTTCCTGTGTCATTACTGCTATTTCTCCCGTCAGGACCGTCACCTCTTCACCCACTGCACGCTACCGATGAGTGATCGGGTAAGCTCATTGATCTCCATACCCAATGCCACAACTTGAGCCGCATCTTTTGCATGCTGTATCTCAGGAGAGCGGGTCTCCAATCTCCTTCTCCTCTGCCTGGGTCTGCCTCATGGCACCACTACACTGGGAGGCGCGGGCACGGACGGTGGGACGCTCGGTGTTCCAGACGGCAGTACTGGAGAGAGAGGCGCGGGCTGGGATGGTGCGTGAATGGGTGTAAACTGCTCCATTATATCACCAGCACCACTGGGACCTGCAACGTCGGAATCAAAACCATGGAAGGTGGAACCAGAACCTATGCGAGAGGGAGGCGCAGGCTCGGACGGTGGTGCACTGGCTGTAAACTGCTGCATTACACCAGCAACACCACTGGGACCCGCAACATCAGAATCAAAACCATGGAAGGTGGAACCAGAACCTATGCAAGGGGTTGAAACTCTGATGCCCCTTAATGGGGGCTCATAAACATTAATTTGGAAGCTCTCCCCTGTAGACATTTAAGTTATCGCCGCCATCATCCAGTCTGGATCGTCCGCATCTGGTTGTACTGGTTGTTGTTCTGTATCTTCAGGATCCTCAGGGTTGGCAGCATCATCATCATCATCATCATCATCATCATGTTCTGCAAAATACATCAGAACAGTCAAATGTTTCACAGCAAGGGAGGGGGCAGGATAGGTGACATGAGTACTCTCACACATAGCAGGCCAGGCAGCAGGCTGATTTGAAGGGCCACGATGCATTTTCAGGACTTATCCTCTTCCTCGCGTGCGGGCCCAGCTTGTGCTGTACTGATTGCTTTTCTCCATGTACGACTCATCATAGCAGCTACCCTCTGTTCCAAGGATGTCAGTGGATGCAGATTGGGCATGCCTCCTCCTGTTTGAGTTGCTTCCCTTTTGTTGTGGGCCAAATTCTTCTGCAAAGAGTAAAATATAACTTTTTACAGAGTGTCTCGGAGCGGGTGCAGGACATTCTAAAAAGGGAGGGAGAACAGCCAGTTGTCGTGGTGCACGTTGGTACCAATGACATAGGTAAAAAAAGGGATGAGTTCCTACGAAATGAATTTAAGGAGCTAGGAGCTAAATTAAAAAGTAGGACCTCAAAAGTAGTAATCTCGGGATTGCTACCAGTGCCACGTGCTAGTCAGAGTAGGAATCGCATGATAGCTCAGATGAATACGTGGCTTGAGCAATGGTGCAGCAGGGAGGGATTCAAATTCCTGGGGCATTGGAACCGGTTCTGGGGGAGGTGGGACCAGTACAATCCGGACGGTCTGCACCTGGGCAGAATCGGAACCAATGTCCTCAGGGGAGTGTTTGCTAGTGCTGTTGGGGAGGAGTTAAACTAATATGGCAGGGGGATGGGAACCAATGCAGGGAGACAGAGGGAAACAAAAAGGAGGCAAAAACAAAAGACAGAAAGGAGATGAGGAAAAGTGGAGGGCAGAGAAATCCAAGGCAAAGAACAAAAAGGGCCATTGTACAGCAAAATTCTAAAAGGACAGAGGGTGTTAAAAAAACAAGCCTAAAGGCTTTGTGTCTTAATGCAAGGAGTATCCGCAATAAGGTGGATGAATTAACTGTGCAAATAGATGTTAACAAATATGATGTGATTGGGATTACGGAGACGTGGCTCCAGGATGATCAGGGCTGGGAACTCAACATCCAGGGGTATTCAACATTCAGGAAGGATAGAATAAAAGGAAAAGGAGGTGGGGTAGCATTGCTGGTTAAGGAGGAGATTAAGGCAATAGTTAGGAAGGACATTAGCTTGGATGATGTGGAATCTATATGGGTAGAGCTGCAGAACACCAAAGGGCAAAAAACGTTAGTGGGAGTTGTGTACAGACCTCCAAACAGTAGTAGTGATGTTGGGGAGGGCATCAAACATGAAATTAGGGGTGCATGCAATAAAGGTGCAGCAGTTATAATGGGTGACTTTAATATGCACATAGATTGGGCTAACCAAACTGGAAGCAATACGGTGGAGGAGGATTTCCTGGAGTGCATAAGGGATGGTTTTTTAGACCAATATGTTGAGGAACCAACTAGTGGGGAGGCCATCTTAGACTGGGTGTTATGTAATGAGAGAGGATTAATTAGCAATCTCGTTGTGCGAGGCCCCTTGGGGAAGAGTGACCATAATATGGTGGAATTCTGCATTGGGATGGAGAATGAAACAGTTAATTCAGAGACCATGGTCCAGAACTTAAAGAAGGCTAACTTTGAAGGTATGAGGCGTGAATTGGCTGGGATGGATTGGCGAATGATACTTAAGGGGTTGACTGTGGATGGGCAATGGCAGACATTTAGAGACCGCATGGATGAACTACAACAATTGTACATTCCTGTCTGGCATAAAAATAAAAAAGGGAAGGTGGCTCAACCGTGGCTATCAAGGGAAATCAGGGATAGTATTAAAGCCAAGGAAGTGGCATACAAATTGGCCAGAAATATCAGCGAACCTGGGGACTGGGAGAAATTTAGAACTCAGCAGAGGAGGACAAAGGGTTTGATTAGGGCAGGGAAAATGGAGTATGAGAAGAAGCTTGCAGGGAACATTAAGACGGATTGCAAAACTTTCTATAGATATGTAAAGAGAAAAAGGTTAGTAAAGACAAACGTAGGTCCGCTGCAGTCAGAATCAGGGGAAGTCATAGCGGGGAACAAAGAAATGGCGGACCAATTGAACAAGTACTTTGGTTCGGTATTCACGAAGGAGGACACGAACAACCTTTCGGTTATAAAAGGGGTCGGGGGGTCTAGTAAGGAGGAGGAACTGAGGGAAATCCTTATTAGCCGGGAAATTGTGTTGGGGAAATTGATGGGATTGAAGGCCGATAAATCCCCAGGGCCTGATGGACTGCATCCCAGAGTACTTAAGGAGGTGGCCTTGGAAATAGTGGATGCGTTGACAGTCATTTTCCAACATTCCATTGACTCTGGATCAGTTCCTATGGAGTGGAGGGTAGCCAATGTAACCCCACTTTTTAAAAAAGGAGGGAGAGAGAAAACAGGGAATTATAGAACGGTCAGCCTGACATCGGTAGTGGGTAAAATGATGGAATCAATTATTAAGGATGTCATAGCAGTGCATTTGGAAAGAGGTGACATGATAGGTCCAAGTCAGCATGGATTTGTGAAAGGGAAATCATGCTTGACAAATCTTCTGGAATTTTTTGAGGATGTTTCCAGTAGAGTGGATAAGGGAGAACCAGTTGATGTGGTATATTTGGACTTTCAGAAGGCTTTCGACAAGGTCCCACACAAGAGATTGTTGTGCAAAGTTAGAGCACATGGGATTGGGGGTAGTGTACTGACATGGATTGAGAACTGGTTGTCAGACAGGAAGCAAAGAGTAGGAGTAAATGGGTACTTTTCAGAATGGCAGGCAGTGACTAGTGGGGTGCCGCAAGGTTCTGTGCTGGGGCCCCAGCTGTTTACACTGTACATTAATGATTTAGATGAGGGGATTAAATGTAGTATCTCCAAATTTGCGGATGACACTAAGTTGGGTGGCAGTGTGAGCTGCGAGGAGGATGCTGTGAGGCTGCAGAGCGACTTGGATAGGTTAGGTGAGTGGGCAAATGCATGGCAGATGAAGTATAATGTGGATAAATGTGAGGTTATCCACTTTGGTGGTAAAAACAGAGAGACAGACTATTATCTGAATGGTGACAGATTAGGAAAAGGGGAGGTGCAAAGAGACCTGGGTGTCATGGTACATCAGTCATTGAAGGTTGGCATGCAGGTGCAGCAGGCGGTTAAGAAAGCAAATGGCATGTTGGCCTTCATAGCAAGGGGATTTGAGTACAGGGGCAGGGAGGTGTTGCTACAGTTGTACAGGGCATTGGTGAGGCCACACCTGGAGTATTGTGTACAGTTTTGGTCTCCTAACCTGAGGAAGGACATTCTTGCTATTGAGGGAGTGCAGCGAAGGTTCACCAGACTGATTCCCGGGATGGCGGGACTGACCTATCAAGAAAGACTGGATCAACTGGGCTTGTATTCACTGGAGTTCAGAAGAATGAGAGGGGACCTCATAGAAACATATAAAATTCTGACGGGGTTAGACAGGTTAGATGCAGGAAGAATGTTCCCAATGTTGGGGAAGTCCAGAACCAGAGGTCACAGTCTAAGGATAAGGGGTAAGCCATTTAGGACCGAGATGCGGAGGAACTTCTTCACCCAGAGAGTGGTGAACCTGTGGAATTCTCTACCACAGAAAGTTGTTGAGGCCAATTCACTAAATATATTCAAAAAGGAGTTAGATGAGGTCCTTACTACTAGGGGGATCAAGGGGTATGGCGAGAAAGCAGGAATGGGGTACTGAAGTTGAATGTTCAGCCATGAACTCATTGAATGGCGGTGCAGGCTAGAAGGGCCGAATGGCCTACTCCTGCACCTACTTTCTATGTTTCTATGTTTCTATGTTTCTGCAGGGTGGGACATACACATAGTCACATTTACAATTAAGATTCCATTAAAAATTGAAAATATTACTTACACTAACTACTTGACCAAGGTCGTGCCATTTCTATTTACACTGGCTTCCAGATCTCATGGTATGCACCACTGCGCAGTAATCTTCTGCAACTTGATTCCAGTGTTTCTTCATTTCTTTAGGTGGCACTTTTATGCGACCTCTGTTGCTGGTATCTAGCTCCTGCCATCTCTGCTCAATGACGTTGACTAATATCTCCACTTCTGCATGCAAGAAATTCTTTGTTCTTGGTGGACATTGTTCCATTGTTGTATTGAATTGATACTCTTATTTTTCAAAACACACAGTCCTTAATTTGCATGCACCAATGCAGCACGTGTTCTGGACATTTAGCAGTGAAAAGCAGCACTCACTGATTTCAGCAGGTGATTTATTCAACAGTGCTGCTAAAAGCACTTCTTTAGACACAAAAAAATTACCAAAATTCAATCCCAAGCCTTTCCAGAGGTCCACGAGAAATATCAGCACTTTTCTTTAAGTTCCTTTAAAAATGGCTGAGTGCCAATGTTTCTGTGCTACTGGGCATGTGCGCGCGCTCCAACGGGCATGCGCAGGGCTGCCGGCCTGATGTTGCCTCATTTAACTTAGCCCTGCCCCCCTCCACTTGCAGGATCGGCGCGACTTTGTGGCTGCGCCCCCACTGCTGAGTGTGCGCCGCGCCGAGCTCCCAGGGACCAGCAAGGAGCCGGAGAATTAAGAGGTATTTTTCTGTCGCGCTTTTAGGCGCGAAAAACTGGCGTCCAGGTCAGGGCTGCGCCGTTCTAGGCGCTGCCCGAAACTTGACCCCAATGTTTCTACTTGTAGGGAAGAGCATAACTAGAGGCCATCATTATAAAATAGTGACCAAGAAATCCAACAGGGAATTCAGAAGAAACTTCTTTACCCAAAGAGTGGTGAGAATGTGGAACTCACAACCACAGGGAGTGGTTGAAGCAAATGGTATAGATGCATTTAAGGGGAGCCTAGACAAGCATATGAGGGAGAAGGGAATAGAGGGTTATGCTGATAGATTTAGATGAGGAAAGACGGGAGGAGGCTTGAGTGGAGCATAAACGCCAGCATGGACTGATTGAACCGAATGGTCTGTTTCTGTGTCGTATATCTTATATAATCTTATGTATTGTAAAGTATTACTTTTATCCACTCATTTTTGCATATGTTTGTTATGGCAACAGCAATTATATTTGCATGTTCACAAAGCCAGCAATAGATTTCGAAGTTCAAAAGATTCACCAGAGTGGAGGAGTCGTAAAACTCTGGTCTATTAAACCATTTGATATACTTATCACACAGTGAAGTTAGACTGATACGTTTAAAATAGCTGCATTCATTGTCAACTCAGTAAAGTTGTGGGTGTACATTATCTATAATGGGCAAATTTTACAAGGACAAAAACAGGGAATTATTGGGGGGAGTGCGGGAGGGGGCGGGGGTATAAATGTTTTAAATTGGAAACACGACCCCACCCCACCTCCAACACGTCCACTTCCGGTTATAACGGAGGTGGGTTGGGTGCATTGTGGCAAACTTACTCTCCATAGGCGAGTCCACCACTTAAATATTTTAATCAGGATATATGCATCAAATTTTAGCAGGATTTAAAATTTAATGCCTGCGGACCGGGTTTCCCAGGGCTCAGGAAACACGACAGTTGGAGGGAGGGGGAACGGCCGGATCCAGTACTTTCCAGTGTCTTTCCAGTACTGCACGTGGGCCAGGTGGAGCAAGAGTGCTTCCCCCGGCATACCAAGAAAATCTGATAACCTCCCCGAGATCGGCCGAAACCCCCCCCACCCAATGATCTGATCTCTACCCACCCCACCCCCTGGTAAATATCAGGGCCATTATATTGTGACAATAGGTTGTTAATTTTAGACATTTATTTTCAAAAATGTCCTCAGTATTTCTCAAAATGCTTCACAACAATGAAATAGTTTTGAAATGTAGTCACTGCTGGTATGCAAGCACCGCAGAAACCATTTTGCCCACAGTGAGGTCCAACAAACAGCTATGAGTGAAATGATCAGATAATTTGTTTGGTGATGCAGGTTAAGTGAAAAATGTTGGTCAGTGCACTAGTAGCACTGTGGGGCCTTTTACATCCTCCTGAACAGACTGGGTCTCAGTTTAATGTCATTCGAAAGCGGTGGTCTGGGGGTGGTTTGAAATGACTGTAGATGTTGCTTGGGACCACAACTGGACATTCTTTAATAAAATCTCAGAATAAAGTGTAAACCGTTTTGCGGAAATTCAACCCTACAGACATGAACCAAATACAGTGTTAACAGGGAACGTTGAGGAAGCAAAGATTAAATGACTCACTGTCTGTCTGCATTTGACTCACTGAGGTCCCATAATTCAGGTACTTGGACTGCCTGTTGCTGCCACAAAGCCCTCGGACTGTCTGAATAGGATCGTTAGCTTCATTGTAAATGTTTAAACATTGATACATTGAAAGTTTTCAAAACCCAGGAGTGTTAGGGTATAATTCACAAGTTAATAATCTTGATAGTTGATTAGCATGGTCTACTTTAATACAGTTGTTTTTGTTGGTTTTGATTTCAATGTCCTCTGGGGTTTGGAATTCTGTACTTCTTTATGGGGTACTGACTCAACATGTGCTCAACCTGCCTGCAGGCTTCTATCAGGCTAAATCAAGTTGACACTGATTTCCTGTGTTTCTCTATCACCATAAACAGTGATTAAGTCCATATGACAAAGTGATATGCAATCACCTTCCTGAGAAATCAGCTAAAAGTTTAACAATTATAGTAGAAAACAAAATACTCAGAAAACCACAAGCCTTCCAACAGATCTGAAGTCTTCGTATTCCATTCCGAACGTATCCATCTTCTGTTTCCTCTGTGAGGATACGTGGCCTACTTTGGAGTGAAAATATTCTGTGTGAACATTCATTTATTCATAATCATTTGTTCACATTATTTCCAGGGATTGTTTAATTGAATTTTGATGCATTACAATTAAAATCAATTACAAATCTGTTTTCTGAGTCTTATTAGATTAATAACTAATGGATGTCATTGCAAGCTTAGCTATGTTCAAACTAAGATTTTTCAGGAAACTTTTGTTTTGCATTGTTGCTAGTAGAGATGATTAATGATTCTGTGCAAATTAAAGATTCCAGGAAGTAGCACTTCTGGAACCTTACCCAGGCTACCATTTTGAAACTATCCAAGTTGTGAGAACGTGTGTGCATTCTGGCCCATTTTATTTCCTGTGCACGTTTTCAAGTCTGTGTAAAACAGGCGGCAGCGAATCAGCAGCACGCTGTACAACCCGCCCTATCTTCTTTTCCATTGACACTGTATAAAACTAGCTCCCAGCTCAAAATGTGCGTTTCATGATAACCCCTGTAACCATATCTAATCCAGACAAAGAATATTAGATGACAAGGTGGTTTCATTCCCTCAACAGTTTAAAGTTATAAATCGATCCCTCTGTATAAAAAAGAAAAGCAGAGAGAGATTTCTAGTTTACATGTTCAAATGGCATACTGACTGAAATAGGCACACTTTGGCTGCCCAACGGTAGGCTTTTAAAAAAAATGGCAGCAGTCGAAGTGCCAGTGTAAATGGAGCGCTGTGCTATTTTTGAGTTGCTACTGCACTGTCCAATCCAGCCGATATAAGTTAAAATCAATCGCCTGGCACTGTATTAAAATCCAACTTAATGGGTGGAGATAGGGAATAATAAGAGGAAAAAGTAACTGGCAGGCATAGTCTATAGGCTCCCTAAAAGTAGCTACACTGTTGGATGGAGTATAAATCAAGAAATAATGGAGGCTTGTAAAAACGGCAATGATCATGGGTGATTTTAACCATCATATTGATTGGACAAATCAAATTGGCCAGGGTAGCCTTGAGGAAGAGTTCATACAGTGCATCCGGGATAGTTTCCTTGAAAAGAATGTTGCGGAACCAACTAGGGAGCAGGCTATCTTAGATCTGATCCTGTGTAATGAGACAGGATTAATACACGATTTCCTCTTGGATCCTCTTGGAATGAGTGACCATAATAATATGTCCTTACTATACAGTATAAATGCACACGAGGCCCATACTTGAAAGAAGGTCACTCTGTGACCAGTTACCTTTATTACCAAGACCTCAAGTGATGAAGGTGGGTGGAGCTTCCCCTTTTATACCTGAAAGTCCAGGTTAGGAGTGTCTCCCACAAGTTCACCACCTAGTGGTCAATGTTCTCAAGATGTACATAAGAACATAAGAATTAGGAACAGGAGCAGGCCATCTAGCGCCTCGAGCCAGCTCCACCACTCAACAAGATCATGGCTGATCTGGCCGTGGACTCACCTCCACTTACCTGCCCGCTCCCCATAACCCTTAATTCCATGATTGGTTAAAAATCTATCTATCTGTGATTTGAATACATTCAATGAGCTAGCTTCAACTGCTTCCCTGGGCAGAGAATTCCATAGATTCACAACCCTCTGGGAGAAGAAATTCCTTCTCAACTCGGTTTTAAATTGGCTCCCCCGTATTTTGAGGCTGTGCCCCCTAGTTCTAGTCTCCCCGACCAGTGGAAACAACCTCTCTGCCTCTATCTTGTCTATCCCTTTCATTATTTTAAATGTTTCTATAAGATCACCCCTCATCCTTCTGAACTCCAACGAGTAAAGGCCCAGTCTACTCAATCTATCATCATAAGGTAACCCCCTCATCTCCGGAATCAGCCGAGTGAATCGTCTCTGTACCCTCTCCAAAGCTAGTATATCCTTCCTTAAATAAGGTGACCAAAACTGCACGCAGTACTCCAGGTGCGGCCTCACCAATAGCCTGTACAGTTGCAGCAGGACCTTCCTGCTTTTGTACTCCATCCCTCTCGCAATGAAGGCCAACATTCCATTCGCCTTCCTGATTACCTGCTGCACCTGCAAACTAACTTTTTGGGATTCATGCACAAGGACAGCCAGGTCCCTCTGCACCGCAGCATGTTGTAATTTCTCCCCATTCAAATAATATTCCCTTTTACTGTTTTTTTTTCCAAGGTGGATGACCTCACATTTTCCGACATTGTATTCCATCTGCCAAACCTTAGCCCATTCGCTTAACCTATCTAAATCTCTTTGCAGCCTCTCTGTGTCCTCTACACAACCCGCTTTCCCACTAATCTTTGTGTCATCTGCAAATTTTGTGACACTACACTCTGTCCCCTCTTCCAGGTCATCTATGTATATTGTAAACAGTTGTGGTCCCAGCACCAATCCCTGTGGCACACCACTAACCACCGATTTCCAACCCGAAAAGGACCCATTTATCCCGACTCTCTGCTTTCTGTTAGCCAGCCAATTCTCGATCCATGCTAATACATTTCCTCTGACTCCGCGTACCTTTATCTTCTGCAGTAACCTTTTGTGTGGCACCTTATCGAATGCCTTTTGGAAATCTAAATACACCACATCCATCGGTACACCTCTATCCACCATGCTCGTTATATCCTCAAAGAATTCCAGTAAATTAGTTAAACATGATTTCTCCTTCATGAATCCATGTTGCGTCTGCTTGATTGCACTATTCCTATCTAGATGTCTCGCTATTTCTTCCTTACTGATAGCTTCAAGCATTTTCCCCAATACAGATGTTAAACTAACCTGCCTTTTGTCTGCTCCCTTTTTTAAACAGAGGCATTACATTAGCTGCTTTCCAATCCGCTGGTACCACCCCAGAGTCCAGAGAATTTTGGTAGATTATAACGAATGCATCTGCTATAACTTCCGTCATCTCATTTAATACCCTGGGATGCATTTCATCAGGACCAGGGAACTTGTCTACCTTGAGATCCATTAGCCTGTCCAGCACTACCCCACTAGTGATAGTGATTGTCTCAAGGTCCTCCCTTCCCACATTCCCATGACCAGCAAATTTTGGCATGGTTTTGTGTCTTCCACTGTGAAGTACAACTTAGGTCAGCTTATACATGGGTTACAATGATAGTTGAAGACATGACATCACCTCCCCCCCAAAAGTCTTATTGGGATCACAGGTTAAGTCTCTCTGGTGGTTTACGTTCCCTTGTAGAGCGCCTGAGTTGGGGCTCCGGTTGTTGGGCTCTGGCCTGAGTGTTTGCTGTTTGCGATACCTCAGGCCTGTCCGAACTGCCCACAGTGGCTGGGGTCTCCTCCACTTGGTTCCGGTGTTCGGTCACCTGTGGTGTAGTAAACTCTACATTGTGTTCTTCCTCTGCTTCTTCTATGGGGTTGCTGAACCTCCTTTTAGTTTGATCCACGTGTTTGCGGCAGATTTGTCCATTGGTAAGTTTAACTACCAAAACCCAATTCCCCTCTTTGGCAATCATAGTGCCTGCAAGCCATTTGGGCCCTGCAGTGTAATTAAGGACAAAAACAGGGCCATTGACATCAATAAATCGCGCCCTCGCATTCCTGTCATGGTAGTCACCTTGTGACTGATGCCTGCTCTCAACAATTTCTTTCATAGTAGGGTGTATAGGGATAACCTGGTTTTGAGCATCCTTTTCATGAGCAGCTCTGCGGGTGGAACCCCTGTGAGTGAGTGTGATCGGGATCTGTTGGCCAACAGGAGGCGTGATAAGCAGCTTTGTAGAGAACCCCCTTGGATTCTGAGCATCCCCTGTTTGATTATCTGCACTGCTCGTTCTGCCTGGCCATTTGAGGCCGGCTTGAACAGTACCATTCTGACATGGTTCATTCCATTGCCTGCCATGAAGTCCTGGAATTCAGTGCCTGTGATGCACAGGCCATTGTGGCTGACCAAGATATCCGGTGGACCATGGGCGGCGAACATTGCCCGTAGACTTTCTACCGTGGCAGAGGATGTGTTTGAATTTAAAATGGCACACTCAATCCATTTGGAGTAGGCGTCTACTACAACCAAAAACATTTTTCCCATGAAAGGACCTGCGTAGTCCACATGGATGCGTGACCATGATTTGGCGGGCCAGGACTAGGGGCTAAGGGGGGTTTCCCTGGATGCGTTGCCCAGCTGAGCACACATGTTGCACCTGCGAACACAAAGTTCCAGGTCTGCATCTATCCCTGGCCACCAAATGTGTGACCTGGCAATAGACTTCATCATGACAATGCCCGGGTGCTCATTGTGAAATTCTCTGATAAACACCTGTCTGCCCATCTGGAGCATGACTACTCCGTTTCCCCACAGTAGGCAATCGGCTTGAATCAAGAGTTCATCCTTGCGCCTATAAAATGGTTTAAATTCCTCAGGGCATGCCCCGTACGTGGCTGCCCAATCCCCATTCAGGACACATTACTTAACTAAAGACAGTAGCGGGTTTTTATTTGTCCAGACTTTAATCTGACGGGCTGTCACAGGTGAGCCTTCACTTTCGAAAGCTTCAACTGCCATGACCATCCCAGCATCATGCTCAGTTGCCCCTCAGTGGTGGCTAGTGGGAGCCTGCTGAGTGCATCGGCGCAGTTTTCAGTGCCTGGTCTGTGCCGAATTGTGTAGTCATAGGCGGCTAACATAAGTGCCCACCTCTGTAAGTGGGTCGATGCATTTGCATTTATGGCCTTGTTGTTGGCCAAAAGGGACGTTAGGGGTTTGTGATCTGTCTCCAGCTCAAATTTCCTGCCAAACAGGTACTGGTGCATTTTTTATACTGCATTATACACATGCTAGAGCTTCCTTTTCTACCATCCCGTATCCCCTTTCTGCCTGGGACAAACTTCTGGAGGCATAAGCTACCAGCTGTAACTGACCATTGGCATTCACATGCTGCAACGCATACCCGACCCCATAGGACGACGCATCGCACGTTAAAACAAGTTTCTTACACGGGCCATATAACGTTAACGGTTTGTTGGAGCATAAGAAATTGTGTGCTCTATCAAAAGCCCTTTCCTAGCTGTCACCCCAGACCCAATCGCGAGCTTTCCGTAGGAGCACGTGTAGCGGCTCTAACAGCGTGCTCAATTTGGGAAGACAGTTACCAAAATAGTTCAGGAGGCCCAGGAACGAACGCAGCTCCGTCGTGTTATGGGCTCTTGGTGCTCTCTGGATCGCTTCCGTTTTGGTCGCTGTAGGTCTGATCCCGTCTGCTGCTATCCTCCTCACCAGGAATTCTAACTCTGGAGTTAAGAAGAGACACTTCGCCTTTTTCAGTCGCAGCCCTACCTGGTCCAGTCTGCGTAGCACCTCCTCCAGGTTGTGGAGGTGCTCTTCAGTATTGCGACCCATGATGAGGATGTCGCCCTGAAAAACCACCGTCCTTGGAATCGACTTGTGGAGGCTTTCCATATTTCGCTGAAAGATCGCGGCAGCCGAACGAATCCTGAATGGACATCTGTTATACTCAAACAACCCCTTGTGTGTTGTGATGGTGGTCAGCTTATTCGACTCACTCGTCAGCTCCTGGGTCATGTAAGTTGAGGTCAGGTCCAATTTTGAAAAAAGGTTGCCACCGGATATGGTCGCAAAGAGGTCCGCCGCTCTCGGTAGCGGGTACTGGTCTTGGAGTGACACCCGATTGATGGTGGCCTTGTAATCGCCACATATCCTGACCGACCCATCCGCCTTGAGCACGGCGTGATCGGGCTCGCCCAGTCACTCAATTCGACTGGCGAGATGATGCCTTCCCTCAGCAGGTGGTCCAATTCGCATTCTATCTTTTCCCACATCACGTATGGCACCGCTCTGGCCTTGTAGCGTACTGGCCTGGGGTCCAGGTTTATGTGAATCACTACCTTGGTCCCCATGAAAGTGCCGATGCCGATTTGAAATAATGGGCCCAAGTTTCGAGCCGCGCCTAGAACGGTGCAGTCCCGACCTGGACGCCCGTTTTTCGCGCCACAAAGTGCGCCTAAAAAAACCCTCCAGATTCTCCACCTCCCTGCAGGTCCTCTGGCCCTTGGCGCAGTGCAGCAGGAGCTGTAGGGGGCGGAGCCAGGTCCCTGCGCCGAAAACAGTGCCGGGACGTCTGCACATGCGCGCTACAGTGGGCGCGCAAGTGCAGTAGCTCCAGGCGCCCGAAACTGTGTGGGAGGGGCCCGAAGCACGCAGCCCCTAGCCCTGGCCGAATGGCCTCACTGGGGCTGCGTGAATAAGGCTCCTCCCACGGCCACCTACTGCTTCCTCCCAACCCGACTCGACTCCCGCTTCCCGCCTCCGGACCAGACCTGGCACACGCTCCCCACCCACCACCCCCGCCCCCGGACCGGACATGACACCCGTTTCCCCGCCCCCGGACTGGACCCGACACCCGCTCCCCCCCCTCCCCCTCCGCCCCCGGACCGGACCCGACACCCGCTCCCCCCCCCCCCCACCGGACTGGATCCGACCTGACCTCCCTCCCCCCGACCTGAACTCCCTCTCCCTCCCTCCCTCCCCCCGACCCGAACCGACCTCCCTCCCACCACCCCCCCGACCCGACCCAACGCCACCTACCTGTAAATCTGATGCTGGGGACAGACCCTGCCCGAAGTCTCGGGCCCGGCCCGATCAGCCTCCCTCCCCCTTCTCCTTCCCCCCCACCCCCCCAATCTCCTTCCCCCCCCAATCTCCTTCCCCCCCACCCCCCCAAACTCCTTCCCCTCCAACCCCACCTCCTTCACCCCATCTCCTTTCCCCCATCTCCTTTCTCCACCTTCTCCCCTTTATCCCCTTCTCCCCCTCCCCCCTTCTCCCTCTCTCCCCCCTCCCCCTTCTCCCCCCCTCCCCCTTATCCCCATCCCTTCCCCTTCTCCCCAATCCCTCCCCCTTCTCCCCCATCCCTCCCCCTTCTCCCCCTTCCCTCCCTCTGCTCCCCCGCTCTCTCCCTCTACCCCCCTCCTCCCCCTCCCCTCGCTGTCAGAAACACAGACACTGACAGACAGAGAATGAGAGACACACAGACAGACAGAGAGATAGAGACACTGACAGAGACACACTGAGGGGGGCATCCCAGCACGCTGTTGGAGGGCTCCCGGTGCTGCAGTCGGTAAGTAGAAATTGTTTTATTTATTGATTTAAAAAAAAAATTATTTCTTATAAATTTTTTTGATTGATTTATTGGTTGATTTATTGATGTATTTATCATTTATTATTGATGATGGCTTTTTATTTGTAAAACTGAAGTGTTTAATGTTTGTAAATTTCCCTTTAAACACCGCCCCCCACCATTCCCTACGCCTGATTTGTAACCTACGCCTGATTTTCTAAAGTGTAGACAAGGTTTTTTCGAGCGTACAAAAATCTTCACTTACTCCATTCTAAGTTAGTTTGGAGTAAGTTTTCACTCACAAAACTTTGAAATCAGGCGTAAGTGGCCGGACACGCCCCCTTTTGAAAAAAAAATTCTATTCCAAAGTGAAACTGTTCCAACTGACTAGAACTGGAGCAAACTAAATGACGAGAATTCCGATTTCTAAGATACTCCATTCTACACTAGTTGCTCCTAAAAATCAGGAGCAACTCATGTGGGAACTTGGGGCCAATGAGTCAAATTTGTCTCTGATCTGTGAGTATGGTACTCGCTCCACAGAAGAAATTGTATTGACATTGCCCCATTTCCAGTTCATGACAGCAAACCAACTCCTCCCCAGTTGTGTGGGACCGCTCCCCGGGACAATCCAGAGTGGCAACCTGTTCTCCGAATCTTTGTGGGTCACGACTACCCTGGTGCTGCCTAGCACCGGAATTATCTCCTTTGTAATGCCCGTAGCTGTGCGTCAATCAGGAATAATTTTGGCCTCCTGGCCTTGGACACCCACAACCTTTCAAACTGATTGATACTCATCAGGGACTGTCTGGGCTCGTGTGCAGCTCCATTAATACTGGGTTTCCATTAAGGAGCACTTTCATCATTATCGGTGATGTCCTGGTATATGAACTGTATATGAGCTCCACATGAACTCGCTGAACTTCAGCTTCCAGCGATTCCCCCCAGTATTCATTTGGCCTTGTGCGGCTTATATCAGGCCCGTCCTCCTCGTACATTAACCTGGCTGCAGGCTTCCTGCACATATGCGCCAAGTGACCGCTGACGTTGCAGTTTCTGCAGGTATATTGCTGATACCTGAAAGCTCTGGCTGGGTGTTTGCCTCCACACCTCCAGCGTGAGCTGGAAGCCCCGTTGTTGGAAACAAAAGGTCCATTACCAGTCGATCGTCTCTGACTGTCTCTGTAACTGTCCTTAAGCACACCATTAACAGGTGTTGATGGCTCCATTACTGGCCGCATTGTCCATTGCGATGGCATGAATCGCTGTTCAGCTAGCCATTGTCCCTATTGAATTCCCCCTTTGGGTTCGATTCCATGCTGGGGCATGTCCGATTGCCCTTGTCTGCCTAGAGAACTCTGTGCCACGTTAACAATGTTGACTCCCTGGTTGTTTGCCGCATTTGAGCCACGATTTTTGTCATACCTCATTCTGGTCTCTTCCGCCCCTGAGATAAATGTTTGGGCTATCAGAGCCGCCACTTCCAAGGTCAAGTCTTTGGTCTCAATCAGTTTCCTGAAAACCCCAGTGTGCCTGATGCCCTCAATAAAAAAGTCTCACAGCATCTCCGTTCTGCATGAATCTGGGAACTTACATAGGCTCGCCAGTTGTCGGAGATCTGCCATGAAGTCTGGAATGCTTTGCCCTTCTCGCCACCGCTGTGTGTAAAACTGGTATCTTGCCATGTGCATGCTGCTCACCGATTTAAGGTGATCCCCGATCAACTTACTGAGATCTTCGAACGTCTTGTCCGCCGGCTTCTCTGGCGCTAGAAGGTCCTTCATCAGGGAGTACGTTCTGGATCCACAAACGGTCAGGAGATGAGCCCTGCGTTTGTCGGCCGAATCCTGTCCCAACCATTCCTTAGTGACAAAAAGTCTCTCAATAAAGTCGTCCCAATCATCACCAACACAGTACCTCTCTTCTGTGCTGCTAGTGGCCATGCTCGCGTGGTTTAAATCCCAGTTTCTCGTCGCCAATAATATTTCCTTACTATACAGTATAAATGCACACGAGGCCCATACTTGAGAGAAGGTCACTCTGTGACCAGTTACCTTTATTACCAATACCTCAAATGATGAAGGTGGGTGGAGCTTCCCCTTTTATACCTGAAAGTCCAGGTTAGGAGTGTCTCCCACAAGTTCGTCCCTTGTGGTCAATGTTCTCAAGGTGTACAACTTAGGTCAGCTTATACATGGGTTACAATGATAATTGAATACATGACACATAGCATGATTGAATTTCAAATTCAGTTGGAGGGTGAGAAAGTTGGATCTCAAACCAGTGTCCTAAGCTTAAATAAAGGAGACTACAAAGGTATAAAGACAGAGTTGACTAAAGTGGACTGAGAAAATAGATTAAAGTATGGGACAGTTGATGAGCAGTGGTGGAAACTTAAGGAGATATTTCATAACTCTCAGCAAAAACATATTCCAATGAGAAGGAAGATCTGTAAGAGAAGGGATAACCACCCGTGGCTAACGAAGGAAATAAGGGATGGTATCAAATTGAAAACAAGGGCATTTAAAGTGGCCAAAACTAGTGGGAGGCCAGAGGATTGGGAAATGTTTAAAAGTCAACAAAGAACTTAAAAAGTACACAAGCACAAAATATAAAAACACATAGTAAGAGTTTCGACAGGCAAAAGGAAAAGAGTGGTTAAAGTAAATGTAGGCCCCTAAGAGGATAAGACAGGGCAATTAATGGTGAACAGGGAAATGGCAGAGACTTTGAACAAATATTTTGTATCAGTCTTCACAGCAGAAGATACTAAAAACATCCCAATAGTGGCTAATCAAGGGGCTATAGGGAGGGAGGAAATTAAAACAATCACTATCACTAAAGAAGTAGTACTTGGCAAAATAATGTGACTAACGATGGACAAGACCCCTGGACCTGAAGGCTTGCATCCTGGGGTCTTAAAAGAAGTGGCTCCAGAGATAGTGGATGTATTGGTTGTAATTTACCAAAATTCCTTGGATTCTGTAGAGGTCCCAGTGGATTGGAAAACCACAAATTTAATGCCCATATTTAAAAAAGGAGGCAAACGGAAAGCAGGAAACTACAGACTAGTTAACCTAACATCTGTAGTTGGGAAAATGCTGGAGTCCATTATTAAGGAAGCAGTAGCATGACATTTGGAAAAGCATAATTCAATCAAGCAGAGTCAGTGTGGTTTTTATGAAAGGGAAATCATGTTTGACAAATTTGTTGGAATTCTTTGAGGATGTAACGAGCAGGGTGGATAAAGGGGAACCAATGCATGTGGTGTATTTGGATTTCCAGAAGGCATTCGATAAGGTGCCACATAAAAGGTAACTGCACAAGATAAAAATTCACGATGTTGGGGGTAATGTATTAGTATGGATAAAGAACAACAAAAAACAGAGAGTTGGGATAAACAGTAACTAGTGGGGTGCCACAGGGTTCGGTGCTGGGTCCTCAACTATTTACAATCTATATTAATGACTTGGATGAAAGGACTGAGTGTATTGTAGCCAAGTTTGTTGATGATACAAAGATGGGTAGGAAAGAAAATTGTGAGGAAGACACAAAAAATCTTCAAAGGGATATAGACAAGCTATTGGACTCAAATTTCCCCAGGAGTTGCCCCACTTTTTTTTGAGCAAGTAGCTTTTTTTGGAGTAACTTAAAAATCGCAAATTTCCCCATTTCACTTGCCCCAGTGTTTAAATGGTTAGGGGTTTTTTTTAATTTCATTTTTTTTCTCCAAAAGGGGGCCTCTTTTGGCCATAGAAGCAAATTTGGCCAGCTAAAAGTTACTCCAAACTAACTTAGGCCAGGGTATGTGGGCACTTTTGTAGGCACAGAAAAATCTTACCTACATTTAAGAAATCAGCAGCGCAGGTAGCCAGAGATGGGGGAGCGGGGGCGGGGGGGAGGGAGAAAGTTAGTTAGAGGATTCTAAAGCACTAAACACCTTCACAGCATCAGCACACCATCACAACATCTTCAGCACAACATCTTCACAACATCATCAAAAATAAAGGAAAGATAAATCAGCTACTGAAAATAGAGCAGTCCTGCCTTGCCGACTGCGGAATGCACCGGCTAGCCCTCCGGCTAGCGCGGCCAAAGCTCCGCCCCCCCCCGCAGGCTCTGCAGCACCATGCCATGGGACCAGAACAATGAAGGAGCGGCCAAATTAGGAGATAGATTTTCGGCGCGTATTTTGCCACACGAAGTCAGCGTACTATGGCCAACTATGCCGCTCTAGGCTGGGGAAATTTGGGCCCAATGAGTGGGCAAAAAGTTGGCAGATGGAGTATAATGTGGGAAAATGTGAGGTTATCCACTTTGGCATGACAAATGACTTTGACAAGGTTATCCCTTATGCATGAAACACTAAAGGTTAGTATGCAGGTACAGCAAGTAATCAGGAAGGCAAATGGAATGTTGGCCTTTATTGCAATGAGGATGGAGTATTAAAACAGAGAAGTCCTGCTACAACTGTACAGGGTATTGGTGAAGCCACATGAGGAGTACTGCGTGCAGTTTTCTCTCCGTATTTAAGAAAGGATACACTTACATTGGAGGCAGTTCAGAGAAGGTTCACTAGGTTGATTCCAGAGATGAGGGGGTTGAATTATGAAGATAGGTTGAGTAGGTTGCGTCGAAACTCATTGGAGTTCAGTAGAATGAGAGGTGATCTTATGGAAACATATATGATTATGAGGGGGCAGTGAGAATATTTCCACTCATAGGGGAATCTAGAACTAGGGGGCATAGTCTCAGAATAAAGGGCCACCCATTTAAAACTGTGTTGAGGAGGAATTTCTTCTCTCGGAGGTTTGTAAATCTGTGGAATTCTCTGATCCAGAGAGCTGTGGAGGCTGGGTCATTGAATATATTTAAGATGGAGATAGACAGATTTTTAAGCGTTAAGGGAATAAAGGGATATGGGGAGCAGGCAGGGAAGTAGAGCTAAATCCATGATCAGATTCGCCATGATTTTATTAAATGGCAGAGCAGGCTTAAGGGGCCAAATGGTCTACTCCTGCTCCTATTTTTTACATTCTTATGTTCTTAATAGGGGCAATAATTGTCGAACCAAAACAATTCCATTGATGCTAATCAAACGTCAAGATTATTAACTTGAGAATTATATTCTAACACTCCTGAGTTTTGAAATCTTTCAATGCATTAATGCTTAAACATTTACATCGAACCAAAGCAATCTCATTCGGAAACAATCCCACTGACTATATTTCAGCAACAAGCAGTTCAAGTACCTGAGTTATGAGACTTCAGTGAGTCAAATGCAGACAGCCAATGAATCATTTAATGTATGCTTCCTCAACAAGCCCGTCAACACAATATTTATTCAGCCATGGTTCAGTTGGTAACATACTCACCTATGATTCAGAAGGTTATGGGTTCAAGTCCCACTCCAGGACGCTGCACTGTCGGAGGTGACGTCCTTTGGATGAGACGTTAAACCGAGGCCCCGTCTGCTCTCTCAAGTGGACGTAAAAGATCCCAAGGCATTATTTCAAAGAAGAGGAGGGGAGTTATCCCCAGTGTCCTGGCCAATATTTATCCCTCAATCAACATAACAAAAAAAAAGATTACCTGGTCATTATCACATTGCTGTTTGTTGAAGCTTGCTGTGCACAAACTGGCTGCCGTATTTCCTACATTACTACAGTAACTACACTCCAAAAATACTTCATTAGCTGTAAAGCACTTTGAGACGTCTGGTGGTCATGAAAGGTGCTATATAAATTCAAGTCTTTCTTTCTTTTTTCTTTCATGTCTGTTGGATTGAATTTTCTTGAAACCTTTTACATTTTATCTTAAAGAATTTCCAGTTGTGGTCCCAAGGAGCATCCACAGTCATTCCAAACTGCAAGTAATTTCAAGGTTCAAGTCCTTTACGTGGGCAGTCTGGTGATGCTGGTGCTCGTATTAAATTACTCCATCTGTTCTGTTTGGCTTTTCAACCATTATAACAGAGACCTTAATTTACTTAAAATGGTTTGTAATAAAGACATATTGGAATGAATGGGATGATCTTTATTAATAGTAGATTTAATGCAGAGGATATAAACTGGAACATTATAATGAGAGAAAGAATGAACTTGCATTTATATAACACATTTCATAACTTCAGGATGCCCAAAGCACTTTGCAGCCATTGAAGTACAGTTACTGTAGTAATGTAAAGCAGCCAATATGTGCACAGCAAGGTCCCACAAATATCAGTGAGATAAATTACTGGATAATTAGTTTTTTTAGTGATATTGATTGAGGGATAATTGTTGCCATGACGCTGGGAGAACTCTCCTGCTTTTCTTCGAATAGTGCCATGGGATCATTTATGCTCACCAAAGAGGTTGAGGAGGCTTTGGGGTAACATCCTGATTCAATATCACATCCGAAAGACTTGGGTGCCGAATTTGGTCGCCGCCCATTTCTTGCCAGCCCTTGGGCGGCACCTACCTTTTTTCCGCCCGCTGCCGCCGGATCCCTTCGGGAGCCACTTTCAGCTCTGTTGTGTGGGCGTCAGCGTCAGTGGCAGGCAACGGCAGTTGCCGGGCGGGAGCGGACGGGAGTGAGTGGCCGGCGTCATCGGTGTGCGTCAGTTGGAGGTCTCTCCACTTGGGCATCTTCAGAGGGCCTCCAATGTGCAAACGCAAGACTTCGCAATTTTTTGGGTAGTTTTTGTCTTCCGACGTGTAGGCGGGGAGAGGAAGAGGAGCTTGGGCATCGCTTCAAGGGAGGAGAAGAGAGGTGGTGGTGCCGGATAAAGGGGTGGGTGCTGGTGGTGTAAATGTTTGTAAATGTAATAATGTTACGTAACCTTTGTTATTGTGCACTTGTAAATACACTCACATTGTTGACCCTCTCTTGTTGAGTGCCTGATTTTAACATCATGTGTGGTGCCTTGTGAGAAACACATTTCTGTCCCTCAAGTCGTCTGCTTTATCACAAATATCTTCCCATTTACATATGACTGCACTGTATAATCGGTAGGGTCATCAGGCCATCGCAACACGCTTTATGTGTTGTGAAGGTTATTCGATGTGTCAGATTAATTACATCTCTCAGAATAGACTTACGCCCATCACCACAACAAGGCACGTGGGGTACAGATCTTTTCTGATGAATCAGAACAGATTTTATGAAGTTGTTTCCTTGCAGTACAAAGAAAGACACATTAACAAGGCAATAGTGACAGTCGAGTCATTGAAACCTCAATGGTAGGCCACTGAGTCACTGTTGCACTTGTCTCTTGCTGTGTTCTATTGACCGTAGTCCTTCCTCAGTTTGGTCTGTAATTACACTGTCCCTAAAGCCGAATAGCTGTAACTTTATACCCTTTTCCTCCCAGACAAATGTTGTCAGAGTCTGCAGCTGTCTCAGGCTTACAATAGATCATTCTAACCCTAAACCTCTCACACTCTATGTGATATGTAGTGCTTCCCTGAGAACTTCTTGAAGGATTGTGTCACATAATTAATTAATCAGCTTGGATGGACAAAATGCAACTTTTCACTTAATCATAATAATTTTGCCTTTGCCATTGAGCTTCTCAATGAAGGTCTTTAGGCAAGGTCAAAGAAGAAAGTTTCCATCGGCCTAGACACATTTCAGTCGCTTTTATCACATCCAAATTAAACATTACCATCAGCGGCAGTCGGTGGTGGAGTGAGCAGCCGGAGGAGGAGCGTGGAGAGGTCTATAAAGGCCCAGCGGAAGTCCGGGGATCAGCTGCAGTGGATGGTGGAGCGAGCAGCGAGCTGCAGCTGCAACAGGGTCAAAAATGAGAAAGAAGTAAAAAGTAATCGAAGGGTGACGTCACACACAAGAGGGTAAGTGATTGGCTGGTTGAGTGGTGAGTAGTTTTCTTTTTCTTTATCTATTTTTTTGTTCTTAGCAGTAAGAAACCTTTGGCAGTGTTGCCAAATTAAGTAATTTAAGAGTTAAGTCATGGCAGGAGAGCCCAGACCCATGTCATGCTCCTCCTGTGCTATGTGGGAAGTCAGGGACGCTTCCAGTGTCCCTGATGACTACATGTGCAGGAAGTGTATCCTGCTTCAGCTCCTGATAGACCCCATTGCGGCACTGGAGCTGCGCATGGATTCACTCTGGAGCATCCGCAATGCTGAGGATGTCGAGAATAGCATGTTTAGTGAGTTGGTCACACTGCAGGTAAAGTTTACTCAGGCAGATAGGGAATGGGTGAATGGGAATAGGAAGGAAGTGCAGGGGTCCCCTGTGGGCATCTCTCTCCAAAACAGATACACCACCTTGGGGATTGTTGGGGGAGACGACACATTAGGGGAAGGCAGCAGCAGCCAAGTCCATGGCACCGTGTGTGGCTCTGCTGCACAGGAGGGCAGGAAAAAGAGTGGGAGAGCTATAGTGATAGGGGATTCTATTGTAAGGGGAATAGATAGGCGTTTCTGCACCGCAAACAAGACTCCAGGATGGTATGTTGCCTCCCTGGTGCAAGGGTCAAGAATATCTCAGAGCGGCTACAGTGCATTCTGGAGGGGGAGAGTGAACAGCCAGCTGTCATGGTGCATATAGGGGGGTACCAACAATATAGGTAAAAAAATGGGATGAGGTCCTACAAGCTGAGTTTAGGGGGCTAAGAGTTAAATTAAAAAGTAGGACCTCAAAGGTAGTAATCTCAGGATTGCTGCCAGTGCCACGTGCTAGTCAGAGTAGAAATGGCAGGATAGCTAAAATGAATACGTGGCTTGAGGAGTGGTGCAGGAGGGAGGGCTTCAAATTCCTGGGACATTGGAACCGGTTCTGGGGAAGGTGGGACCAGTACAAACTGGACGGTCTACACCTGTGCAGGACCGGAACCAATTTCCTAGGGGGAGTGTTTGCTAGTGCTGTTGGGGAGGGGTTAAACTAATATGGCAGGGGGATGGGAACCTATGCAGGGAGACAGAGGGAAGCAGAAGCAAAAGATAGAAAGAAGAAAAATAAAAGCGGAGGTCAGAGAAACCCAAGGCAAAAATCAAAAAGGGGCACATTACAGCAAAATTCTAAAGTGACAAAGTGCATTAAAAAGACAAACCTGAAAGCTCTGTGCCTCAATGCAAGGATTATTCTTAATAAGGTGGACGTATTAACTGCGCAGGCAGCTATTAAAGAATATGATGATATAATTGGGATTACGGAGATATGGCTCCAGGGTGACCAAGGCTGGGAACTCAACATCCAGGGATATTCAACATTCAGGAAGGATAGACAGAAAGGAAAAGGAGGTGGGGTAGTGTTGCTGGTACGCAATAGTGAGGAAGGATATTAGCTTGGATGATGTGAAATCGGTATGGGTGGAGCTACGGAATTCCAAAGGGCAGAAAATGCTAGTGGGAGTTGTGTACAGACCACCAAACAGTAGTAGTGAGGTTGGGGACAGCATCAAAAAAGAAATTAGGGATATCTGCAATAAAGGTACAGCAGTTATCATGGGCGACTTTAATCTACATATAGATTGAGCTAACCAAACTGATAGCAATATGGTGGAGGAGGATTTCCTGCAGTGTATTAGGGATGGTTTTCCAGACCAATATGTTGAGGAACCAACTAGAGGGCTGGCCATCCCAGACTGGGTGATGTGTAATGAGAAATTACTAATTAGTAATCTTGTTGTGCGAGGCCCCTTGGGGAAGAGTGACCATAATATGGTAGAATTCTTTATTAAGTTGGAGAGTGACATATTTAATTCAGAGACTCGTGTCCTGAACTTAAGGAAACATAAATTCAATAGTATGAGATGTGAATTGGCTAGAATAGTCTGGCGAGTGATATTTAAAGGGTTGATGGTAGATAGGCAATGGCAAACATTTAAAGATCACATGGATGAACTTCAACAATTGTACACCGCTGTCTGGAGTAAAAACAAAATGGGAAATATGGCTCAACCGTGGCTAACAAGGGAAATTAGGGATAGTGTTAAATCCAAAGAAGAGGCATATAAATTGGCCAGAAAAACCTGAGGACTGGCAGAAATTTAAAATTCAGCACAGGAGGACAAAGGGTTTAATTAGGAGGGGGGAAATAGAGTATGAGAGGAAGCTTGCTGGGAACATAAAAACTGACTGCAAAAGCTTCTATAGATTTGTGAAGAGAAAAAGATCAGTGAAGACAAATGTAGGTCCCTTGCAGTCAGAATCAGGTGTGAATGTATAATGGGGAACAAAGAAATGGCAGACCAATTGAACAAATACTTTGGTTCTGTCTTCATGAAGGAAGACACATATAACCTTCTGGAAATACTAGGGGACCGAGGGTATAGCGAGAAGGAGGAACTGAAGGAAATACTTATTAGTCAGGAAATTGTGTTAGGGAAATTGATGGGATTGAAGGCCGATAAATCCCCAGGGCCTGATAGTCTGCATCCCAGAGTACTTAAGGAAGTGGCCCTAGAAATAGTGGATGCATTGGTGATCATTTTCCAATAGTCTATCGACTCTGGATCAGTTCCTATGGACTGGAGGGTAGCTAATATAACACCACTTTTTAAAAAAGGAGGGAGAGAGAAAATGGGGAATTATAGACCAGTTAGCCTGATATCAGTAGTGGGGAAAATGTTGGAATCAATTATTAAAGATGAAATGGCAGCACATTTGGAAAGCAGTGACAGGATCGGTTCAAGTCAGCATGGATTTATGAAAGGGAAATCATACTTGACAAATCTTCTAGAATTTTTTGAGGATGGAGCTAGTAGATTGGACAAGGGAGAACCAGTGGATGTGGTGTATTTGGACTTTCAAAAGGCTTTCGACAAGATCCCACACAAGAGATTAGTGTGCAAAATTAAAGTACATAGTATTGGGGGTAATGTATTGACATGGATAGAGAATTGGTTGGCAGACAGGAAGCAGAGAATAGGGATAAACAGGCCCTTCTCAGAATGGCAGACTAGTGGAGTGCCGCAGGGCTCAGTGCTGAGACCCCAGCTATTTACAATATACATCAATGATTTAGATGAACAAATTGAGTGTACTATCTCCAATTTGCAGACAACACTAAACTGGGTGGTGGTTTGAGCTGTGAGGAGGATGCTAAGAGGCTGCAGGGTGACTTGGACAGGTTAGGTGAGTGGGCAAATGCATGGCAGATGCTGGATAATGTGGATAAATGTGAGGTTTGGTGGCAAAAGTATGAAGGCAGAATATTACCTGAATGGCGGCAGATTAGGAAAAGGAGAGGTGCAACGAGTTCTGGCTGTCATGGTACATCAGTCATTGAAAGTTGGCATGCAGGTACAGCAGGCGGTGAAGAAGGCAAATGGGATTTGAGTATAGGAGCAGGGAGATCTTACTGCAGTTGTACAGGGCCTTGGTGAGGCCTCACCTGGAATATTGTGTTCAGTTTTGTTCTCCTAATCTGAGGAAGGACGTTCTTGCTATTGAGGGAGTGCAGCGAAGGTTCACCAGACTGATTCCCAGGATGGCAGGACTGACATATGAGGAGAGTCTGGATCGACTGGACCTGTATTCACTGGAGTTTAGAAGAATGAGAGGGGATCTCATATAAACATATAAAATTCTGATGGGACTGGACAGGTTAGATGCAAGAAGAATGTCCCCGATTTTGGGGAAGTCCAGAACCAGGGGTCACAGTCTAAGGATAATGGGTAAGCCATTTAGGACTGAAAGGAGGAGAAACTTCTTCACTCAGAGAGTTGTTAACCTCTGGAATTCTCTACCGCAGAGAGTTGTTGATGCCAGTTCGTTAGGTATATTCAAGAGGGAGTTAGATATGGCCCTGACGGCTAAAGGGATCAAGGGATATGGAAAGAGAGCAGGAAAGGGGTACTGAGGTGAATGATCAGCCTTGATCTTATTGAATGGTGGTGCAGGCCCAAAGGGCTGAATGGCCTACTCCTATGCCTATTTTATATGTTTCTAAGTTACTATGTTTCTATGAAGTAAAGCAACATCCACCTAACTTTTTTCCAGCAGTCCCACTCATAATGGTCCAGCATCTGCACCATAGCCACGATATGCAGCGCTGCAGCACTCGGAGCCCTTTTCTTTCGAGGTGGCCTGGAGAGGGCGTGAGCAGATGGCCGAATGGCGCAACTGACCTCCTGCCCGCTGAGCTCCCATATTGATGCAGTCGGGAGTCGGCATGAATCGGCGCCAGAATGGGGGTGAACTGATGCGAGGAGGTTGGTCTGTCCCCGACGGTAAGTATGAAGAACCTGAAAAAAGGCTAGTGAACATTTTTAAAAACATTTTCCACAGCGACTTACCTGGATGGGATCCCCTGAATGTCTTCGGACAGTTTTTTTCATTTTTTACTGAATTTTTTTTCCTGGTCTTCGACCCTCCGTGGGCCCGACTCCATCCTCAGCGGCACTTGGGCAGCAAGTGCCTCTGCTGCCGAGAATGGGAACTCACACCCGCTGCCGGCCAGATTGCTGCCGGACATCATCCATTTGCCATCCGACGAAATTCGAGGGATCTCGGCGATGAATATCCCAAAGTACCGTCTGGTACCTCAGCTGCCATCGGCGGCACTTTGGGCAGCAGATGTGCGGATGGAGGCCTTGATCAAAATCGGCCCGTTCAGTCCTGGCCAGTAAACGGATTCTCTGGCACGTCGAAGAGTGCTCTCGACGCCAGTGTGAGCAGCATGAAGTCGCTGACGAATGTCGGATCTCAGGGATTTTGGTGTGACATAGTGATAGCCTTTGAAGACTATGCCATCCTGTGTTGTGAATTCCTCACAAACTTTGAGGTGTGCATGCATTTCAGATAGGCCATCCCGTTGTAATTTGTTGACTGACCAGTTGTCGTGTCTTTTGCCACAATATCTGCAGTTGCGCGTTGTATGGTAGTCAGTCCTTGTTTGGCAGGTAGGAGAAAGTCCACCATGTGGATGCATTCCACTGCAATTTCTGTCGGTGATTTCTCCACGTTTTCGAGGTATGCACACGAGAGGGTGTCTGCTAGGTACATTTCTTTTCCTGGTGGATACTTTATGGTTGAGCTGAATGAGCAGACATTGTAGTCCCTTGGGTGCTGCAGATAATGGCTTGCGTCATAACAACCAAAGGCTTATGGTCTGTCCATAGCGTGATCTTGCGACCATATACATATTGATGGTTTTGTTACATTCCGAAGACTTGAGCAAGCAGCTCCTTTTCAATTTGAGAGTTTCGCATTTCTGCTGGAGTGAGCGCTCGGCTCGCATATGCAATTGGTTATCCCTGTTGCAGAAGGAAGAACCCAAGACCCTTGCTTGAAGCATCTCCTTGACCACCGGAGAATCTGTCATGCATTGTTTGATAGCTTCAAACACTTTGTCTTGTTCTTCAGTCCATTTCCAGACCGTGTCTTTATGACTAAGCCATCGCAGAGGATCCCTGAAGTCTGAAAGATCTGGCAAGAATTTTGCGATGTACTTTGTCATGCCGACAAATCGTTGCACACCTGCGACATCCTGCGGTTTCTGCATTTCGTTGATTGCGACCACTTTGCTTGGGTCAGCTTTGAGTCCATCACTGGACAATATATGTCCCATTTATGTCACTTGAGAGCTCTTGTATTCAAACTTATTGAAGTTTAGTTTGATGTTTCGTTCTCTGCATCTCTGCATAAATTTGCATAAGTTTACGTCATGATCGTGATTAGCTTCTTTTAGTGTCTCACCGTGTCAGGGCATTGTTCAGATGTTGAGGGTCGATACATACTCGTATCTTTCTATTTGGTTTTTGTACAGTCTCTAGACTGGCATCAATTCAGACAGGGGCAGGAGTAGGGGTAGGGGTAGGTGTCTTCTGCATAAAGATTTCGGTGTCAGGTGGAGGTGGGGGACCGGCGGGGGCGGCGGCGGTGGTCACAAATAAAATTAAAATGTCTCCTGTTTTGGTCAATGACTGTGTGGGGGTGGGAGGTGGGTTGGTGGGCGTTGTTGTTTTTTGTTAATATAAAAATGTATTCTGTTTTGTTAACTGTTAGTGGGTGGGTGGGTGGTTGTTTATTTATTTATTATGAAAATGTTTTAACTGTTTGGGATGTTGTGTGCTTAAAGAACATTGTTTACTTATTTAAATCATGTTAATTTTTTTATTTTAAGTATTTCTAATGAATTATTATTTATTAACTTAATTTACACTCAGCCTTTTTCAAAATTTAAATAACTTTTATTGAACTTAACATTTTTGTGCTGTCTCTCAGTCATTTTTTCTAAATGAGGGGTCAACAATCAATACAATCAATGCAAGGCTTACAAACAATGGACATTTTAACTGAGCTCGTAACCATTCAAGCAAAACGTTCATTTATGAGCTGCTGACGTAACAGTTTTGCTGCTGCGTAAGCGCCGCAGGTTTTCTCCAGTGGTGTTGGGGTGGCTGCTATCATGGTTTCATCACCAGACTCTTCCTCGACCTCCTGTTCCTCACCTTCCTCTTCCACTTCTCTAACTGGCTCGTCCACTATGTCCTGAGGTGGCCCTGAAGTCCCCTGCAGCATTTGCTCCCCACTTCTGATTGCCAAGTTGTGCAACATGCAAACACCACAATGAACTCTGCGACGTGCTCCGGGTGTTATTGTAAGTTGCCTCCAGAGTAGTCCAAGCATCTGAAGCGCTGCTTCAGCACTTCAATTGTCTTTTTGACTATATTGCGTGTGGCTATATGGCTTTGATTGTAGCGATGCTTGGCTCCTGTCTGGGGCTTATGGAGGGGGGGTCAAGAGCCAGGTAGCGAGGCCATATCCTTTATCACCAAGCATCCAGCAATGACCTTCTGGCTGACTTTTAAGGAGGTCAGAGACAGTGCTCTCATGCAAGATGTGCGCATTATGAATGCTCCTGGAAAATTGGCATTAACTGCCATGATTATTTGATTATGGTCGACAACGAGCTGCACGTTCAGGGATGAAATTCCTTTTGGTTATGAAACACCTCTGCATGCTCTAAGGGTGCTCGCAGGGCGATGTGCGTACAGTCTATGGCATCCTGTGGGAAGTTTGCTATTCTCGAGAATCCCACGCCCTTTCACTTTGTGCCTCCCTGCTCATTGGGAAGTTTATAAAGTCAAACCTTCGTTCGCAAAGCGCTTCTGTCACCTGCCGAATGCAGCAATGTGTGGTGTGCTGAGAGATGCAGCAAATGTCGCCAGCTGATGCCTGAAAGGAGCCCGATGCATAGAATGAAAGTGCCGAAGTTACCTTAACCTCAACGGGCAGTGTGGTTCTGATGTTGCTGGTAGGCTGCAGGTCTCCCTTAATGAGCTGGCATTGATGACCTCACGTTCAAACGCATGTGTTCTCGGAAAAGTGTAGGTATGATTGCTTATCCCTGTAAATGCATTGTCGGTTTCCTCCTCCTCAGCAGTCTGCCACCTCTTTGATTGGGCACATAATGCTCTTCAATAAACCTTCTTCCAGCTGCACTCTGCAGCATGTAATTAGCAGCCAGCATTGGTTGAGAAAGTACAGGCCCCATTTTTTAAAAAGTAAATTTACTGTAAATTGTTCAAAAATTAATCAAATTTCATTAACCTCTCACTTAAAGCAGATATTTTTAAAATCCCTGAAATTAAAAGTATTCCTGTCAAACAATAAATAATGCACTGAAAAATGATTTAAGTTTAACCTGCAATTTAATCAAGTTTTAGCTCCGATTACAAAATGGTGTCCACATCGCTGGGTCAGGGGCACTTAAGTGTTCCCTTTTCATAGCGATATCGATAGCAGACAGTATTTTGGGCGATTTAAAAAAAAAATCCAAAAATAACGCTAGGCAATCTTGCTGGCGGTAAAAGGGCGGTGCATGACATCCAGGACGGAAAATTGATGGCATCTACCGGGCGGGTGGCTGGATTTACCGCCAGTGATCATTTGACCCCGACAATACCGCCCGTGGTAATCAGGCGATGTATGGCGCAAGTTTGCATTTCGATCTAAAATCGGGCGATAAGGCAATGAAAATATTAAAATGGGCACTAAATCAGGTGGTAATTGGATTTTTATAGTCTCTTGAACACTCTTAGTTCAACTTAATTCTATTTCTTTGGGAGATCTTGGTTAGCCATGTGGAGCTTTTAAATGGTGTTCCTTCACAGACCCTCTCTCTCAGTACAGCTCCCTATATCTCCTAGCTAGAGGGCGCTCTACATTATATCGATATCTCCTGGCTAGAGGGCGCTATACATTATCTCGTTGCAACTCCCTTTATCCCACCTTTGTCAACCGAGCCTTCAGTCACCGAGGACTCATTTTATAGAATTAACTCTCCAAACGCCTGCTCCTCTCCTCCCTTACTAAAAAACTAAAACTAAAAAACTAAAAATCATGGTTTAAAAACGAGTATTAAAACACTTTACCCAAATGCACGCTGCATTCGAAACAAAGTAAATGAGCTAACGGCACAAATCATTACAAATGGGTATGATTTGGTGGCCAGTACAAAAACGTGGTTGCAGGATGGCCAAGACTGGGAATTAAACATATAGGGGTATCTGACAATTCGGAAAGATAGACAAGAAGGGAAAGGAGGTGGGGTAGCTCTGTTAATAAAGGATGATATCAGGACAGTTGTGAGAGACGATATTGGCTCTAATGAACAAAATGTTGAATCATTGTGGGTGGAGATTAGAGATAGTAAAGGGAAAAAGTTACTGGTGGGCGTAGTTTATAGGCCCTCAAATAATAATTCACGGTGGGGCGGACAATAATCAGGGGAATAATGGAGGCATGTGAAAAAGGAATGGCAGTAATCATGGGGGATTTTAACCTACATATCGATTGGTGAAATCAAATCGCACAGGGTAACCTTGAGGAGGAATTCATAGAATGCATACGGGATTGTTTCTTAGAACAGTGTGTTACAGAACCTACAAGGGAGCAAGCTATCTTAGATTTGGTCCTGTGTAATGAGACAGGAATAATAAACGATCTCCTAGTAAAAGATCCTCTCGGAATGAGTGATCACAGTATGGTTGAATTTGTAACACAAATTGGGGTGAGGAATTAGTGTCTCAAACGAGCGTACTATGCTTAAACAAAGGGGACTACAGTGGGATGAGGGAAGAATTGGCTAAAGTAGACTGGGAACACAGACTAAATGGTGGCACAATTGAGGAACAGTGGAGGACTTTTAAGGAGCACTTTCATAGTGCTCAACAAAAATATATTCCAGTGAAAAAGAAGGGCGGTAAGAGAAGGGATAACTAGTCGTGGATAACCAAGGAGAGTATCAAATTAAAAACCAATGCGTATAAGGTGGCCAAGGTTAGTGGAAAACTAGAAGATTGGGAACATTTTAAAGGACAGCAAAGAATGACTAAGAAAGCAATAAAGAAGGGGAAGATAGATTACGAAAGTAAACTTGCGCAAAACATAAAAACAGATAGTAAAAACTTTTACCGATATATAAAACGGAAAAGAGTGACTAAAGTAAATGTTTGTACCTTAGAAGATGAGAAGGGGGATTTAATAATGGAAAATATGGAAATGGCTGAGACCTTAAACAATTATTTTGCTTCGGTCTTCACAGTGGAAGACACAAAAACCATGCCAAAAATTGCTGGTCACGGGAATGTGGGAAGGGAGGACCTTGAGACAAACTCTATCACTAGGGGGTAGTGCTGGACAGGCTAATGGGACTCAAGGTAGACAAGTCCCCTGGTCCTGATGAAATGCATCCCAGGGTATTAAAAGAGATGGCGGAAGTTATAGCAGATGCATTTGTTATAATCTACCAAAATTCTCTGGACTCTGAGGAGGTGCCATCGGATTGGAAAGCAGCTAATGTAACGCCTCTGTTTAAAAAAGGGAGCAGACAAAAGGCAGGTAACTATAGACCGGTTAGTTTAACATCTGTAGTGGGGAAAATGCTTAAAGCTATCATTAAGGAATAAATAGCTGGACATCTAGATAGGAATAGTGCAATCAAGCAGATGCAACATGGATTCATGAAGGGGCAATCATGTGTAACTAATTTATTGAAATTCTTTGAGGATATAATGAGCATGGTGGATAGAGGTGTACCGATGGATGTGGTGTATTCAGATTTCCAAAAGGCATTCGATAAGGTGCCACACAAAAGGTTACTGCAGAAGATAAAGGTACGCGGCGTCAGAGGAAATGTATTAGCATGGATAGAGAATTGGCTGGCTAACAGAAAGCAGAGAGTCGGGATAAATGGGTCCTTTTCAGGTTGGAAATCGGTGGTTAGTGGTGTGCCACAGGGATCGGTGCTGGGACCACAACTGTTTACAATATACATAGATGACCTGGAAGAGGTGACAGACTGTAGTGTAACAAAATTTGCAGATGACACAAAGATTAGTGGGAAAGCGGGTTGTGTTGAGGACACAGAGAGGCTGCAAAGAGATTTAGATAGGTTAAGCGAATGGGCTAAGGTTTGGCAGATGGAATACAATGTCGGAAAATGTAAGGTCATTCACCTTGGGAAAAAAAAAACAGTAAAAGGGAATATTATTTGAATGGGGAGAAATTACAACATGCTGCAGTGCAGAGGGACCTAGGGGTCCTTGTGCATGAATCCCAAAAAGTTAGTTTGCAGGTGCAGCAGGGAATCAGGAAGGTGAATGGAATGTTGGCCTTCATTGCGAGAGGGATGGAGTACAAAAGCAGGAAGGTCCTGCTGCAACTGTACAGGGTATTGGTGAGGCCGTACCTGGAGTACTGCGTGCAGTTTTGGTCACCTTACTTAAGGAAGGATATACTAGCTTTGGAAGGGGTACAGAGATGATTCACTAGGCTGATTCCGGAAATGAAGAGGTTACCTTATGATGATAGATTGAGTAGACTGGGTCTTTACTCGTTAGAATTCAGAAGGATGAGGGGTGATCTTACAGAAACAATTAAAATAATGAAAGGGATAGACAAGATAGAGGCAGAGAGGTTGTTTCCACTGGTCGGTGAGACTAGAACTAAGGGGCACAGCCTCAAAATACCGGGGAGCCAATTTAAAACCGAGTTGAGAAGTAATTTCTTCTCCCAGAGGTTGTGAATCTGTGGAATTCTCTGCCCAAGGAAGCAGTTGAGGCTAGCTCATTGAATATATTCAAATCACAGATAGATAGATTTTTAACCAATAAGGGAATTAAGGGTTACAGGGAGCGGGCAGGTAAGCGTAGCTGAGTCCACGGCCAGATCAGCCATGATCTTGTTGAATGGCGGAGCAGGCTCGAGGGGCTAGATGGCCTACTCCTGTTCCTAATTCTTATGTTCTTATGTTCTTATGTTCTCACACCCTTTAAGGCCCTGCTTAAAGCCCATTTCTTTGACTAAACCATTGGACCCTGCTCATATATCGCTCTTATCTTTGGCTTAGTGTCTATTTTTCCAATGTTTCTATGAAGTGTCTTGGAACATTTTCTATGATAAAGGTGATATATAAATGAAAGCAGTCATCATGAATGCCATCAGGTGGATGGTTACAATTCCACTGCAATATTTGAGGAAAAACAGGGAGCCCTCACTGTGTACTGGCCAACAATTATTCCTCAACCAGCATCACCAAAATAGATGAACTGGTCATTCAACTTTTTGCTGTTTGTGGAACCTTGCTGTGCACAAATTAACTGTCACAATTTCCTACAAAACATGTGATTACACTTTAAAAGTAATTAAGTGAAGTGCTTTAGAATGTTCTGCATTCATAAGATGTTAAATATTTTTTTCATTCCACAAACACATTTTAAATAATGAGGGACCAAATAGATAGGATAGAAATTGTTTGCTAAGTAAGGCGGTGAATTCCATAAACTATGGGCAGATGAGACAAAAGATTGATTATGAAAACTGAGCACTTTGGGAAGTAGGGACACAAGCATGGTGATTGTCATGTATCTCACACTACTGTATATAACTGTATCTTACCATGCTATACATCACTGTAACTAGATATGACCTGTAACCACAAGCATACTTTACCAACAGGTGTGCCTTTATATTCCTGTTCCACATAGGTATATAAAGGCAGGTCTCAGGCAAGTGTGGCACTCGAGAGCTGTGAAATAAAGGTGCAAGTCCAGAGTGACCTTGACTTCAGCATGTACCTCGTGTAAGTCTGTACTGCAGGGTCAGGACTTTACAGTGGCGACGAGTTACGGGATCACAGAATCCACAGAATGGCGCCAACGGCTCAGCTGAGAAATACAATGCTGGAGACAATTGGGAGGACTTTATAGAAAGACTCCAGCAAAGCTTTGCAACCAAAGACTGGTTGGGCGACGATAAGGCAGACAAGAGAAAAGCCCATCTCTTGACCAGCTGTGGCTTGAAAACATATGCCTTAATGAAGAACCTGCTGGCACCCGAGAAACCAGCAAGCAGAGCAGGCCTTCAACAGCAGGCAGTGGCGCCAGATCCATCAAGGGCCACACGCCCCATCAACCCACAATGCGAGCAATCAACTACAAACTGAGAGAAGCTCAAGAGAGATCAGCCAGATGCAGCCCATCCTTCGGAAACAATGGAAGCGGTCTGTGCTGGAGATGTGGGGGATGGCACTCTTCAAGGGGGTGTTGATTTCAGCATGCTGTTTGCAGAAACTGCAACGATACAGGGTATCTGGCTCGCATGTGCAGAAAAACAGAAGCTCGGCTGGTATACGAATCGGAAGGGTCGGAAAGCGGACCAGAAGATGGTGGGGACAATGCCCGGGATGCTGAGGTACAGCGGGTCAACACGATCAATGTCCACTGTTCTTAGAACAAGACGCCTCCAACAATGATGAAGGTCCTACTCAACGGGATACCTGTCAACATGGAACTGGACACGGGAGCTAGTCAATCTCTCATGAGCGTCCAACAATTTGAACAGCTGTGGCCACACAAAAGCAACAGACCAAAACTCACAAGGGTCGACACCAAACTAAGGACCTATACCAAAGAAATCGTCCCAGTCCTTGGCAGCGCCATGCTCTCAGTCACACACAAAGGGACAGTGAACCGACTTCCCTTGTGGATTGTCCCCGGAGATCTCCCAGCACTGTTGGGGAGAAGCTGGCTGGCAAAACTAAATTGGAAATGGGATGATGTTCACGCCATGTCGTCAGAGGAACTGACCTCCTGCTCAACAGTTCTAAGTCGTTTTGAACATCTCTTTCAGACAGGTGTGGGCACCTTCAAAGGGGCCAAAGTTAAAATCTACATCACACAGAATGCCAGACCAGTCCATCACAAGGCTGGAGCTGTGCCTTATGTGATGAGGGAAAATATTGAACACGAACTGGACCGGCTTCTGCGGGAAGGCCTTATCTCACCCGTGGAATTTAGCGACTGGGCAACTCCCATCGTCCCCGTCATGAAGCCTGATGGATCCTTACGAATCTGTGGGGATGACAAGTCTACCATAAACAGAGTCTCCCTACAGGACCAATACCCGCTGCCCAGAGTGGAGGACCTATTTACCACATTGGCTGGAGGAAAACTTTTCTCGAAACTAGATCTCACATCTGCGTATATGACGCAAGAACTGACCGAAGAGTCTAAGCTACTCAACACCATCAACACACATCGAGGCCTTTTTATGTACAATCGATGCCCATTCAGCATCAGGTCAGCAGCTGCTATATTCCAGCACAAGATGAAGAGTCTGCTCAAGTCCATCCCGGGAACGGTTGTGTTTCAAGATGACATACTCATCACAGGCAGGGACACCGACTCCCATCTCCGCAATTTGGAGAAAGTACTAAGTCGATTGGATCGGGTAGGCCGAAGAGTTAAGAAATCCAAGTGCCTGTTTCTCACGCCCGAGGTTGAATTTTTGGGCAGAAGGATTGCCGCTGATGGAATCCGCCCAACAGAATCCAAAACCAAAGCAATTCATCTAGCACCCAGGCCCCGGAATGTCTCAGAACTGCGCGCCTTTCTCGGGCTACTCAATTACTTTGGGAACTTTATGCAGAACTTGAGCACGCTGCTGGAGCCTCTCCACGTGCGACTCAGAAAGGGGTACGATTGGTTTTGGGGGGACACCCAAGAACGCGCCTTCAATAAGGCACACAACCTTCTATGTTCCAACAGTGTTTTAGCCTCTTTTGACCCAGGCAAAAAGCTAGTTCTTACATGTGATGCATCAGCGTACGGGGTCGGGTGCGTTTTACAGCATGTCAATGATGCGGGTAAATTACAACCCATTGCTTATGCCTCCAGGTCATTTTCGCGGGCGGAGCGCGGGTATGGTATGGTTGAGAAGGAGGCGCTCGCGTGCATGTACGGTGTCAAAAAGATGCATCAATACCTTTTCGGGGCCAAGTTCGCATTAGAAACTGACCACAAACCCCTCATGTCCCTGCTATCTGAGTGCAAGGCAATAAACCCCAACGCCTCAGCGCGCATTCAGCGGTGGGCACTCATGCTGGCGTCTTACGACTACACAATAAGGCACAGACCAGGCATAGACAACTGTGCCGACGCGCGGAGCAGGCTACCCCTGGCGACCACGGAAGGGTCCGACGAGCAGGATTGGGAGATGGTAATGGCAACCAATGCCTTTGAATCCACAGGTTCGCCCATGACGGCTCGCCAAATCAGAGCCTGGACGACCAGCGACACCACGTTATCCTTAGTCAAAAGATGTGTTTTAACTGGTGACTGGGCAGAGGCTCGCGATGCCTGCCCAAAGGAGATCAAACCTTTCCATAGGTGCATGCATGAACTATCACTACAAGCAGACTGCCTGATGTGGGGCAGCCGAGTAGTTATGCCCTTGTGAGACAGGGAGACATTTGTCCGGGAGCTCCACCGCGAGCACCCGGGGATCGTTCTTATGAAATCCATAGCCAGATCCCACGTCTGGTGGCCTGGCATTGTTGCGGACTTGGAGCTCTGCGCCCGGCGGTGCACCATTTGTGCCCAACTCAGTAATGCCCCCAGGGAGGCCACCGTAAGCCCCTGGCCCTGGCCCACCAAACCGTGGTCGCGGGTGCATGTAGACTATGTGGGCCCATTCATGGGCAAAATGTTACTCGTAGTCGTTGATGCATTTTCAAAGTGGATCGAGTGCACCATTTTAACTCGAGCACCACCTCCACCACTGTGGAGAGCCTTAGAACCATGTTTGCAATGCACGGAATTCCTGACATATTGGTCAGTGATAATGGTCCGTGCTTCACCAGCGCAGAATTTCAAGATTTTATAGTTGACCACGGCAGAAATCATGTAAAGACGGCACCATTCAAGATGGCCTCCAGTGGCCAGGCGGAGAGAGTAGTGCAAATCGTTAAACAAGGCATGCTCAAAATCCAAGGTCCCACGCTGCAGAGTCGCCTGTCGCGACTGCTGCTGGCATACAGATCTCATCCGCATTCGTTGACTGGGGATCCCCCCACGCAACTATTGATGAAACGGACCTTAAAGACTAGGCTCTCGTTAATCCTCCCAGACATGCATGAAATTGTTGAGGCAAAGCGCCGGAAGCTAACTGAGTACCATGACCGAAATTCGAGGAGGAGGTTGAATGAGATAGGGGACAAAGTGTTTGTGCTAAACTATGGCAGTGGTCCCAAATGGCTTGCAGGGACAGTAACAGGCAAGGAAGGAAACAGGCTACTGGTGGTACAAATGGACAGTGGCCAAACCTGCCGGAGGCAAGTAGACCAAGTAAAATGTAGATTCACCAACGACACTGCATAACCAGAGACAGACTACAATGTGGAACTCGCACCACACCTGGTGGACAGACAGAGGGAACAACCTGAGGAAAGGGCAGTCTCAACAGACAGCCCAGGCGAGATACCAGCAATCATACTGAATGAAACAGACAGCCCAGCCGAGATACCAGCAATCACACCGGAAGAAAAACAGGCACCAAGGCAAACAACTGAACCACAACTAAGAAGCTCCACACGAGAGCGTAGACCACCTGAGAGATTGAATCTATAAAGACAATAAGACCTTGGGGGAGGTTGATGTTGTGTATCTCACACTACTGTATATAACTGTATCCTACCATGCTATACATGACTGTAACTAGATATGACCTGTAACCTCAAGCATACTTTACCACCAGGGGTGCACTTGCAGGAGACACTGCATACCTGTTCCACACAGGTATATAAAGGCATGTCTCAGGCAAGTGCGGCACTCGAGAGCTGTGAAATAAAGGTGCAGGTCCAGAATGACCTTGACTTCAGCATGTGCCTTGTGTAAGTCTGTACTGCAGGGTCAGGACTTTACAATGATAGATCAGTTTGATGAGAATAAACAGATGAACTGAATAAGTAAGTTTTTTTACTACTAAGGTAATCAGGTATAAAATTTTGAAAAGCATTTGAAAATTCAAGGTTCAAGATGAAATTTGCACTTAAAAATGTAGCTGCTTTTGCAGCAAGTTCTTGAAAGCAAATGGCTGACACACCATTTGGGAATAATTATATCTCTAGTTATGAGCTTTGACATAAGGTTATCTGTCAGAACTGTCTCTTTGAGACAAACTATATTATGTTTTGTTGCTAGATGAACCCAAGGGACGTGTCCGTTGAATAATGAGACAGCTTTTAATCAGGATAATCTTAATTTAAATATATCTGATTACTGTAGAAATGGCTGATTCAGCAGTGTTCTGCTATCATCATGTAAAATTATTACTGCAGTCTGACACTCCTATAAATAATTTGTCTTGAGGTCGAACTTGTTCTATATTATTTTATACACCCTTGAGATAATGGTCAGTGTGAGCTCGTTAGAAGCTACATGGATGCAGAGAATCATTCATTAGGCATATAATTAGTCAAAGACTTGTCATGCAATGCACGGGCGAAAATATCCTCTGGGGCATGTTTCAATTTGAACTTGCGTAAAGGTGACTACATTTTTAAATGTGAGCCCATCCACTATTTGAAGAAATATTCTCAGAGGAAAATCACTACAAGTTGAGATGAAGTGGACCATTTTAGCACAGACAAAGGAGATGGTTTTGACGTGAAGAACATGCAAATGTAAGATGTCTCGATCCTGGAATGGTTTATTTCACACAATTGAAAGCAGCAGAAAAAACTACTTTTATAACATCACTTCATAGAGGCTATTCCAAATGCTGGCAGTCACTTTGTAAAGAAATATGATTATTTTCAGGTAATATTAAGTTACCTCAGGATAGCTGGACCTTGCCATATCTAGTGCCTGAGATAAACAACAAGGAAATACTTTTAGAATTGTATTCCCTTCCCACTGTCAGGGATCATAGTTGGAATACTTATGAGTATGAATGATAAACTGTGCAGTAGCTATTCGTATTTATTTGTGTTCCATTTTTATTAAGTGCCATAAGGACTGCAATGTGTTTTTGAAAGAGATCTGCAGTATATTGTGCTATTTCGTAATAAATTCTATGTCCTAAGAACTAATGACATAGTTCTGTGTGCGAAGTATTCAGTTCCATACTATGAATTCCCCAGACCCTTTCATTTCTCCTCTTGTTTTTCTGTGATATGGTTTAAATTACAAAAAGATGTTGGAATATTCTGCTTAAAGTGTTTTTATCCTTCCTGATTTACAACTGGGATCTAAGAATAGTGTATGCGACCATGACAGACCCTGCTCTGTTACTGCTCCAGCTCCTTCAGGCTCAGGCTCCATGTTGTAATTATCATGAGGTGTTTTGTCCTTTGAGATTTTTACCATTTTACATTTAGTGGGATTTTAAGACAATACCATTGTCTTTATGGAATGTATATTCCAATTGCATTTTTGTGATCCCCTAAAAGGTGGGCACAACAATTACTCCATTCTGTTCTCCTGGTAGAACAGGAGTAATATCAAAGGATTTATGCATGAATTTTGAAATAATTAGGGAATGTACTATTCTCATCAATGTGAAGGATGGTGATGGTGGGAAGTGGAGTATTTTACCATTCTTTGCAATCAATAGCAGCATGAGGCATTCCTTGCTAAGGTGCAGAAATGATTTAGCCATGTGGTGAAGCTCCCTCTCTTATGCCCCAATAATGTGCTTTAACTGCAAATCTATTGCGCTGATAAGAACATAAGAATTAGGAGCAGGAGTAGGCCATTTGGCACTCGAGCCTGCTCTGCCATTCAGAGATCATGGCTGATCTTCTACCTCAACTCCATGTTGCTGCACTGTCCCCATTTCCCTTGATTCCCTTAATATTCAAATATCTAGTGATCTCTGCCTTGAATATACTCAGACTGAGCCTCCACAGCCCTCTGGGATAGAGAATTCAAAAGATTCACCATCCTCTGAGTGAAGAAGTTTCTCCTGATCTCAGTCCTAAATGGCCGACACCTTATTCTGAGACTGTGACCCCTGGTTCTAGACTCCTCAGCCAGAGGAAACATCCTCCCTGCATTTACCCTGTCAAGCCCTGTAAGAATTTTGTATGTTTCAATGAGATCACCCCTCATTCTTGTAAAATGTAGAGAATATAGGCCTAGTCTACTCAATCTCTCCTCATAGGACAATCCTCCCATCCCAGGAATCAGTCTGGTGAACCTTCGTTGCACTCCCTCCATGGTAAGCATATCCTTCCTTAAGTAAGGAGACCAAAACTGTGCACAATACTCCAGGTGCAGTCTCACCAGGGCCCTATATAATTGCAGTAAGATGTCTTTACTCTTATACTCAAATCCTTTTGTAATAAAAATCGACATACCATTTGCTTTCTTAATTGCTTGCTGTACCTGCATGTTAACTTTCAGTGGTTCGTGTACAAGGACACCCAGGTCCCTCTGAACATTAACATTATCCAATCTCTCACCATTTAAAAAATACTCTACTTTTCTATTTTTCCTATTAAAGTGGATAACTTCACATTCCTCCACATTATATTCCATTTGCCATGTTCTTGCCCACTCAGAAAGTTTCTATCCCCTTGAAGTCTCTTTGCATCCTTCTCACAACTTACATTCCCTCCTTTGTATCATCAGCAAACTTGGATATATTACATTTGGTCCCCTCATCTAAATCATTGATATAGATTGTGAATAGCTGGGCCCAAGCACCGATCCTTGTGGTACCCCACTAGCTATAGCCTGCCAATCCGAAAATGACTCGTTTATTCCTACCCTATGTTTTCTGTCCATTAACCAATCCTCAATCCATGCGAGTATATTACCCCCAATCCCATGAGCCCTAATTTTGTTCCATAACTTCTTGTGTGGCACCTTAGCGAATGCCTTCTGAAAATCCAAATACACCACATCCACTGGTTTCCCCCTTATATATTCTGCTAGTTACAACCTCAAAAAGCTCTAACAGATTTGTCAAACATGATTTCCCTTTCATAAATTCATGTTGATTCTGCCCAATCATTTTATTATTTTCTAAGTGCCCTGTTACCATATCCTTAATAATAGAATGAGGTTGACACCATCCCAACCCGACCTGGGAGGTAACACCACCACCGGCAGCGGGGACATAAAGAGGAGCTAGCTACCGCAGGGAGCAGCGCGAGCAGTTCTGAGAGGGCAACAAAACCTTAGCAGGTGACAAAACCGAAATCACAGCAACCCAGGTAAGTGATTGGTGGTGTCACTCGGAGCCAGGTCGAGCCCAGCAGTGGGACTGGGGCCCAGGAGAGGTCAGCGAGCTGCGGGAGGAGCAGCAAGGTCTGGAGGTTGGCGAGCAGCAGGAGGAGCGGCGAGGTCGGTGAGGAGCGGAGGTCGGCGAGGAGCGTGAGGCCCGGAGGGCAGCGAGCAGCGGGAGGCCCGGAGGTCGTTGAGCAGCGGGAGGCCTGGGGGTCGGCGAGCAGCGGGAGGCCCGGGGGTCGGCGAGCAGCATGAGGACCAGGGTTTGGCGAGCAGCAGGAGGCCCAGAGGTTGGAAAGCAGCGGGAGGCCCGGGGCTCGAAGAGCAGCAGGAGGCCGGGGGTCAGAGAGCAGTGGGAGGCCCAGGGGTCGGCGAGCAGCGGGAAGCCTGGGGGTCAGCGAGCAGCATGAGGACCAGGGTTTGGCGAGCAGCGGGAGGCCCAGAGGTTGGCAAGCAGCGGGAGGCCCAGAGGTTGGCAAGCAGCGGGAGGCCCGGGGCTCAAAGAGCAGCAGGAGGCCCGGGGGTCAGAGAGCAGCGGGAGGTCTGGTGGTCAGCAAGGAGTGGAGGTCGGGGCCGGCGAGGCCCAGAGGTGGGAAGCGGCGAGTAACAGAGGTCGAGGCCCAGGAGTGGTGCAGCATGGTCTAGCATTGGGGTCATGGCCCAGGGAAAGATCAGCACAGGCCAACAGTGAGGTCATGAGGCCTACACTGCATCCTATGAAACCCAGGGAGAGGGGACCTGCGGGAAGGAGGAAGGACGACAGTAGGAGTATGTTTGTGTTTGTGTGTAGTTACGAGACCTGGAGGCCTGGTCTCCAGTTGTCTTGGATCCCCTTGCCAGTGGAGCAAGACCTTGCTCTGCCAAGTGGTAACAGGCATGCAATGGCCACCCCACATTAAAAGAATTCATGCACAGGCATCTTCCACCCTTCAAAATGAAGTTCGGGACCTGGAACGTCAGGACCCTCATGGACAACCCCAACAGCGGCAGAGTGGAATGACGTATTGCCATAGTTGCCCGGGAACTCAGATGTTTTGACGTCGACATCGCTGCCCTATGCAAGACCCAGTGGGCAGGGGAAGACCAGCTCAAGGAACAACTTGATGGTTACACCTTCTTCTGGAAAGGTAAACCCGAAGAAGATCACCGCCTCAATGGGGTAGGCTTTGCCATAGAAAATTAACTAGTTGGCTGTCTAAGAGACTCCACTTGCAGTATAAAGGAACACCTCATGACTCTTCGGCTCACCTTAGCCTGGAACCAGTGCACTACGGTCTTCACCATGTACGTCCCAACAGTGGAAGCTACAGATGAGACCATGGAGGAATTCTACTCCAGCCTCGAACAATCCCTGTCCCGAGTACCAATGGGCAACAAGCTGATCCTCCTGGGCAACTTTAATGCTAGAGTTGGAAAGGTCACAGACCTTTGGGGAGGTGTGATCGGCAGAGAGTGGGTAGGGAAAACCAACTCCAACGGTACACTCCTCCTGACAAAATGTTTAGAACATGGCCTTGTCATAATCAACACCCTGTTCCGTCAGAAAGACAAGTACAAGGCTTCTTGGCAGCACCCTCGCTCCAAGCACTGGCATCTGCTAGAACACGTCATTAGCCAAGCAAGAGATTGCAAGGATGTGCGCATCACCCGCGCCATGACAGGAGGTGATGACTACTGGATGGACCACCGCCTAATCGGTTCTGTCATCACCATTAACATAGCCCAAAAATAGCGATAGCAACAGAAACACTGCTGCAGGAAAATCAACCCTGCTAAGAAAAAAAAATAATAGATTCTAGCAATTTCCCTACTGCTGATGTCAGGCTAGCTGGACTGTAGTTCCCTGTTTTCTCTCTCCCTCCTTTCTTAAATAGTGGGGTTACATTAGCTACCTTTCAATCTGCAGGAACAGAATCTATGGAATTTTGGAAGATGACAACCAATGCATCCACTCTCTCTCTACCTCTTTCAAAACCCTAGTGTAGGCCATCAGGTCCAGGGGATTTATTGACTTTCAGTCCCATTAATTTCACCAGTACTATTTTTTTATTAATACTAATTTCTTTCAGTTCCTCATTCTCGCTAGACCCTTGGTACGTTCCTATTTCCGGGAGGTTTTTCGTGTCTTCTTCCGTGAAGACTAACACAAAGTATTTGTTTAATTTCTCTTCCATTTCCTTATTCCCCATTATAATTTCTCCTGTCTCAGCCTATAGAGGACCCACATTTACTTTTGCTAATCTTTTCCTTTTTACATACCTACAGAAGCTTTTAAAGTATGTTTTTGTGTCTCTCACTAGTTTACTCTCACATTTTATTTTCCCTTTCTTTTTCAATTTCTTGGTCCTCCTTTGCTGAATTCTAAAATCCTCCCAAACCTCAGGCTTACTGATCTTTTTGGCATCATTTTAAGCCTATTCCTTTGATCTAGTACTATCTTTAACTTCTCTTGTTAGCCACGGTTGGACCACTTTTCCGGTGGGATTTTTGTGCCTTAAAGGAATGTATGTTCATTGCAAATTATGTATTAATTCTTTAAATGCTAGCCATTGCTTGACTCCCATCATACCTTTTAATGTAGTTTCCCAATCTACCTTATCCAACTCTTCCATCATACCTACATAGTTCCTTTGTTCAAATTTAAGACCCTAGATTTAAGACCCTAGTTTCGGATTTAACTAAATCACTTTTAAACTTAATGTAGAATTCTATCATATTATGGTCACTCTTCCCTAAGTGCCCCTTTGTGGGTGGAGATTAGAAATAGTAAGGGGAAAAAGTCACTGGTGGGCGTAGTTTATAGGCCCCCAAATAATAACTTCACAGTGGGGCGGGCAATAATCAAGGGAATAATGGAGGCATGTGAAAAAGGAATGGCAGTAATCATGGGAGATTTTAACCTACATATCGATTGGTCAAATCAAATCGCATGGGGTAGCCTTGAGGAGGAATTCATAGACTGCATACGGGATTGTTTCTTAGAACTGTATGTTACATAACCTACAAGGGAACAAGCTATCTTAGATCTGGTCCTGTGTAATGAGACAGGAATAATAAACGATCTCCTAGTAAAAGATCCTCTCGGAATGAGTGATCACAGTATGGTTGAATTTGTAATACAGATTGAGGGTGAGGAAGTAGTATCTCAAACGAGCATAGTATGCTTAAACAAAGGGGATTACGGTGGGATGAGGGCAGAGTTGGCTAAAGTAGACTGGAAACACAGACTAAACGGTGGCACAATTGAGGAACAGTGGAGGACTTTTAAGGAGCTCTTTCATAGTGCTCAACAAAAATATATTCCAGTGAAAAAGAAGGGCGGCAAGAGAAGGGATAACCAGCCGTGGATAACCAAGGAAATAAAGGAGAGTATCAAATTAAAAACCAATGCGTATAAGGTGGCCAAGGTTAGTGGGAAACTAGAAGATTGGGAAAATTTTAAAGGACAGCAAAGAATGACTAAGAAAGCAACAAAGAAAGGAAAGATAGATTACGAAAGTAAACTTGCGCAAAACATAAAAACAGAGAGTAAAAGCTTTTACAGATATATAAAATGGAAAAGAGTGACTAAAGTAAATGTTGGTCCCTTAGAAGATAAGAAGGGGGATTTAATAATGGGAAATGTGGAAATGGCTGAGACCTTAAACAATTATTTTGCTTCGGTCTTCACAGTGGAAGACACAAAAACCATGCCAAAAATTGCTGATCACGGGAATGTGGGAAGGGAGAACCTTGAGACAATCACTATCACTAGGGGGGTAGTGCTGGACAGGCTAATGGGACTCAAGGTAGACAAGTCCCCTGGACCTGATGAAATGCATCCCAGGGTATTAAAAGAGATGGCGAAAGTTATAGCAGATGCATTCGTTATAATCTACCAAAATTCTCTGGACTCTGGGGAGGTACCATCGGATTGGAAAGCAGCTAATGTAACGCCTGTTTAAAAAAGGGGGCAGACAAAAGGCAGGTAACTATAGGTCGGTTAGTTTAACATCTGTAGTGGGGAAAATGCTTGAAGCTATCATTAAGGAAGAAATAGCGGGACATCTAGATAGGAATAGTGCAATCAAGCAGAATGCAACATGGATTCATGAAGGGGAAATCATGTTTAAATTATTTACTGCAATTCTTTGAGGAGATAACGAGCATGGTAGATAGAGCTGTACCGATGGATGTGGTGTATTTAGATTTCCAAAAGGCATTCGATAAGGTGCCACACAAAAGGTTACTGCAGAAGATAAAGGTACGCGGAGTCAGAGGAAATGTATTAGCATGGAGAAAGAATTGGCTGGCTAACAGAAAGCAGAGAGTCGGGATAAATGGGTCCTTTTTCGGTTGGAAATCGGTGGTTAGTGGTGTGCCACAGGGATTGGTGCTGGGATCACAACTGTTTACAATATACATAGATGACCTGGAAGAGGGGACAGAGTGTAGTGTAACAAAATTTGCAGATGACACAAAGGTTAGTGGGAAAGCGGGTTGTGTAGAGGACACAGAGAGGCTGCAAAGAGATTTAGATAGGTTAAGCAAATGGGCTAAGGCTTGGCAGATGGAATACAATGTCGGAAAATGTGAGGTCATCCACCTTGGAAAAAAAAACAGTAAAAGAGAATATTATTTGAATGGGGAGAAATTAGAACATGCTGCGGTGCAGAGGGACCTGGGGTTCCTTGTGCATGAATCCCAAAAAGTTAGTTTGCATGTGCAGCAGGTAATCAGGAAGGTGAATGGAATGTTGGCCTTCATTGCGAGAGGGATGGAGTACAAAAGCAGGAAGGTCCTGCTGCAACTGTACAGGGTATTGGTGAGGCCACACCTGGAGTACTGCATGCAGTTTTGGACACCTTACTTAAGGAAGGATATACTAGCTGTGGAGGGGGTACAGAGACGATTCACTAGGCTGATTCCGGAGATGAGGAGGTTACCTTATGATGATAGATTGAGTAGACTGGGTCTTTACTCGTTGGAATTCAGAAGGATGAGGGGTGATCTTATAGAAACATTTAAAATAATGAAAGGGATAGACAAGATAGAGTCAGAGAGGTTGTTTCCACTGGTCGGGGAGACTAGAACTAGATGGCACAGCCTCAAAATACGGGGGAGCCAATTTAAAACCGAGTTGAGAAGGAATTTCTTCTCCCCGAGGTTGTGAATCTGTGGAATTCTCTGCCCAAGGAAGCAGTTGAGGCTAGCTCATTGAATGTATTCAAATCGCAGATAGATAGATTTTTAACCAATAAGGGAATTAAGGGTTACGGGGAGCGGGCGGGTAAGTGGAACTGAGTCCATGGCCAGATCAGCCATGATCTTGTTGAATGGCGGAGCAGGCTCGAGGGGCTAGATGGCCTACTCCTGTTCCTAATTCTTATGTTCTTATGTTCTTATGTTCTTACTACAAGGTTATTAATTAACCCTTTCTCATTGCACAATACTCGATCTACAACAGCCTGTTCTCTAGTTGGTTCCTCAAACTACTCATCGAGAAAATCATCTTGTATATATTCCATGAATTCACCCTCCACACTATTACTGCAAATTTAGTTTGCCCAGTCTATATGTAGATCAAAGTTCCCCATGACTATTGTATTACTTTTGTTTCATGCACCTCTAATTTTCTGATTTATACTGTGCCCTACATTACCACTACTGTTTGGGAGCCTATAAACAACTCCCACCAATCTTTTATGCCCCTTCCTGTTTCTTAGCTCCACCCAAACTGATTCTACTTCTTGATTTTCCAAGCTAACATCCTTTCTCTCTCCTGTTTTATCTCATCCTATATTATCAGGGCTACCCCTCCTCCTTTTCCATTTTGCCAATCTCTTCTAAAAGTTAAGTATCCTGGAATACTTAGTTCCCAACCGTGGTCACTTTGTAACTATGTCTCCATAATGGCTATTAGATCAAATCTATTAACTTCTATCTGTGCTATTAATTCATCTGTTTTGTTGCAAATGCTTCGCACATTGACTTTGACTTTTTTCTATTTTTCCCTGATGCTACCTTATTCAGTGACGCCCTATTATCTTTTTTACTTTCTGTCCCTTCCTAACCCACACTTATTTTTACTCAAAACTCTGCTCTGCTATAGAGCATTCTCATTTTTCTTGCTTCCTTTAAATTTACTCTTTCCTGAATCCTCCCACCAGCTCCCCCGCACCTCCCCCCCCCCTCATTAATTTAAAGCCCTGTCTACTGCCCTAGTTATTCGATTTGTAAGGACACTGGTTCCAGCCCTGTTCAAGTGGAACCCATCCCAACAGAACATCTCCCTCTTTCCCCAGTACTGGTGCCAGTGCCCCATGAAGCAAACCCCTGCCTCCCACACCACTCTTTGAGCCACGCATTTAACTTTCTAATCTCCTTATCCCTATTCCAATTGACACGTGGCTCAGGTAAAAATCCAGAGATTATTACCTTTGAGGTTCTGTTTTTTTAATTTGGACCCCAACTGCTCAAACTTTTTCAGCAGAACCTCATTCCTAGTTCTACCTCTGTCTTTGATCCCACCACAACTGGATCCTCCCCATCCCATACCAAGTTCTTCCTTAGCCGCGAGGATATGTCTTTAACCCTGGCATTGGGCAGGCAAAACAACCTTTGAAACTCCCAGTCGCGACTGGAGAGAACAGTGTCTATCCCTCTGACTATACTGTCCCTACCACAACAACATTCCTTTTCACTCCCCCCACTTGAATGGCTTCCTGCACTATGGTGCCATGGTCAGCCTGCCCAACCATCCTACAGACTTTTTCCTCATTCACAAAGGCAGCAAGAACCTCATAGCTGTTTGATAAGGGCAAAGGCTGAGGCTCCTCCAGCATTACACCTGGGTCCCCTTACCTGTTTGAGTTGCAGTCACACCCTTCTGTCCTTGACCACCAACCAGACCTGCACCGCTACCTAACCTAATGGGTGTGGCTGCCTCCTGGAACAAAATGTCCAGGTAACTCTCCTCCTCCCTGATGCCCTGCAATATCGACACCTCAGACTCCAGCTCAACAACTCTGAACTGAAATTCCTCAAGATGCAAGCACTTGCTGCAAACGTGGTTATCCAGCATCACAATGCTCTCCACAAACTCCCACATGCTGCAGTTGTGACACACCACCTGCACTGCCATCCCTATATTACCTTGTTCTATTGAATTAAATGTAATTACATTTGTATTTAATTAACTTAATTTACAGTTTAGTTCCTTGACTTCTTAATTGATCTGGATTAAGTAATGGGTAATGAAATTAAATATCTACATATAACACAAAGCACTACAAATAGTGTGGGCAAAAACTTACAACTCCATCACCCTCTTCCCTGAATTACTATTCTTTCCAATTTCCCAAATAAACCACTCTTTGGGCCCAAGTTTCCACATGATTCGCGCCTGATTTTTTGGAGCAACTGGTGGAGAACGGACTATTTTAGAAATCGCAATTCTCCACATTTTTTTTTCTGCAGTTCTAGTCAGGTAGAACAGTTCTAGTTTAGAACAGAATTTTTTCTTCAAAAGGGGGCGTGTCCGGCCACTGACGCCTGATTTGAAAGTTTCCACAGTGAAAATGTACTCCAAACTAAAGTAGAATGGAGCCAGTGAAGATTTTTGTAGAACTGAAAAAACCTGTTCTACACATTAAAAAATCAGGCGCAGGTTACAAATTAGGTGTCCAGAACGAGGTGGGGGGGAAGGGAACTCATTAAATTCGACAATAAATCCTTATTTATACTTCTACAAATATTATACAAATAAATCCAACCTGAATAAACATTTATAAGCCACGAAAAGATTAAATAAACCATCTTCCTACCTGTGTGAAAGTGCTTCAGCCAGGGAGAATTCTGCAGCCGTTCGTGCCGCTGAGCGGGAGGGGGAGAGAGAGAGAGGAGGGGGGGGGAGGGAGAGAGAGAGAGAGGGGGGGGGAGAGAGAGAGAGAGAGGGGGGGGCGGAGGGGAGAGAGAGAGAGGGGGGGAGGGAGAGAGAGAGAGAGGGGGGGGAGAGAGAGAGGAGAGTGGGGGGGGGAGAGAGAGGGGGGGGAGAGAGAGGGGGGGGAGAGAGAGAGGGAGGGAGGGAGAGAGAGAGAGGGGGGGAGAGAGAGAGAGGGGAGTGGGGGAGAGAGAGGGGAGGAGAGAGAGAGAGAGGGGGGAGAGAGAGAGAGAGAGGGGGGAGAGAGAGAGAGGGGGGAGAGAGAGAGAGGGGGGGAGAGAGAGAGGGGGGGGAGAGAGAGAGGGGGGGGAAAAAGAGAGGGGGAGGGAGAGAGAGAGAGAGAGGGGGAGGGAGAGAGAGAGAGAGGGGGGGAGGGAGAGAGAGAGAGAGGGGGGAGGGAGAGAGAGAGAGAGAGGGGGGGAGAGAGAGAGAGAGAGAGGGGGGGGGAGAGAGAGAGAGAGAGGGGGGGGAGAGAGAGAGGGGGGAGGGGGAGAGAGAGAGAAGGGGGGGAGAGAGAGAGAAGAGGGGGAGAGAGAGAGGGGGGAGGGGGAGAGAGAGAGAGGGGGGGAGGGGGAGAGAGAGAGGGGGGAGAGAGAGAGGGGGAAGAGGAGAGAGAGAGGGTGAGGAGGGAGAGAGAGAGAGAGGGGGAGGGAGAGAGAGAGAGAGGGGAGGGAGAGAGAGAGAGAGAGAGGGGGAGAG